>NC_135804.1:12741351-13056768 GCF_964213995.1 Mustelus asterias
ACTTGAAAGGACATTGTCCGATTGTGCAATTTCTCTCATGCAGTAATTAATGTACAGAAATGATTATTTTTGCTGAAAACTTAATTTAGAATAAATTTTAAATTATGTTTAGTGAACAATGATACCAGTACTGAGGGTGCAATGGAAGTGTTGAGTTGCATTCATGTCAATTTGGCTCTGTGCAGACAACGACATCGTTGGCATTCTTTTCATTACTCCGTGAAACTGTTGGTGACATCTGGTGTCCGTACATATGCAGTTAAACATGGAAATCCAGAAGTTGCCGTCAGTGATTCTACACTTCTCCACAGGGAAAAGCCTCTAATGAGAGAATAATCAGATCAATGTAGTGGTGTGAACCTGGGCTAATTGCCCACTTCTTATGAATTAAAATCGCCAGAACGTTTGACAGCTTTTCCAAGGAGGTGCATTTTAATAAAGCCAGTTTGCGACCAGAAGAATTTTTTAAATGTGAAACATACACAAAGCAGCTGAGACTCAAGTATCGGATTTTCACTCATGATTTTTTTACGTTTAGACTTTGAACCATCGGATAGGATTTTTCGTATTTTCTTTACATCTGTGACATTAGATTTTTTTTCAAGTGCTGGAATTGCTTAAGGAGGAAGCCTTGAAGGAGAAAATGCCTTTTGTACTTGTGGTCCTGATGTCGTCTGCTTTACACAAAAAGGGAGTCCAAACAGAGAGCAACAAAGAGGAGTCAGACATCATGTCCATGGCCTTATTAAGAGGAGCCTTTATCCATTCCAGGAGAGGCTGTGCTTTGAGATGTCGTCAAAGGAATTGTGTTTGAGCAACTATGCTCAAGTAAAGAGTGAGGCAGCTGCCACTGGTGATGTCAAAGGAGGACCTTCAGCTGTGTTCTAAATCCCACACAGCCATGTCAGTGTCTACTGTATTCAAATTTAATGTGTGAATCATTTCAGTCAGACATTGACAACATGTGTAACATGCAACTTTTAAAGAGGCTGCTTTCACAGATGTTATATTCCAAAGGACTTCTGAGTTTCTCAATTTTGAGATCTTCCAGCACACAAAGATGAGATCTATTTCATAGAATTGTTGACTTTCCCAAAGCATTTGGGAGTTAATTTCCCATTGAAGGCACCAACTGTTACATCTGTGATGCACACAAACAGGAAGGAGATTCAGTCATTAAATTTGATCCTTTTGTGATGCCCAACTGCGAATTCTGAATGTCAGTGCAAATCACCTGAGGAAGCGTTCAAGATGTCTTCATCCTCTGCCACTCAGACTTGAATCATGCCCTCAGATTGTGCCAAATATTGGAATCAGCATTCAGCAACAAGGACTAACTGCTGCAACTGTGGTTGGGGACATCCTATTGCAAGACCAATAGTTAAGCACAGGAAAGATACAGTAGTTCACGTGCCATTGGGTGAAAGCAATATTGGTGCTGAAATCAAGTTTCTGTCATCTCAACAACATGACATGGAAATCCTGACACTGTCTTCGGGGTTACGCTTGTGCACCACTCAAAGAAACCAAGGCTGCAATGAGTGGATCTATTAGAAAGCGGTTAGCTCATTTGGACAGTGAGAATGATAGGAAGGCACCTAAAAGATGGCACGATTCAAAGTGGAATAGTGAACTTTTATTCAAGAAGCAAATATTCATTACCAGACTTAGAAGTAGTTTTCCCCACAATTTACATAAATATTGAGGTACTGAATGCAAGACTTTCAATAGAAATTGGAAACTGTCCTTGCGTGAGACAATTCACACCCCTTTAACCGGTGATTATCCCTCTCTCCACGCACATTGTCTGTACCTGTAAAGACTTGCATTCCAACCATTATCTTGCAATTGAGTCTCTGTCTATATATATCGCGTTTGTGAACCCAACTCTCCACTCGCCTGATGAAGGAGCAGCGCTCCAAAAGCTCGTGATACCAAATAATCCTGTCTGACTTTAACCTGGTGTTGTGAGACTTCTTTCTGTGTCCAATGGAAATTGAGTTAACTGTGTATTTGTAACATTGTAAACCACTGTACTATTAAAATGGCTGATTAAACTTTAATTTTAGGATCACTTCAGATTGCTTCTGAATCTCAAATAACAGGCCCATGTTTAAGAATGACAAACATCAAAAAATGCTTCCTCATATTCATGCCTGAAGGTCACAGTGACAAGGTTTAACTAAAAGTAGGAGGATTCTACTTTGCCTTTCCCTGTGACCTGATCCCTTTGTGCCATGGACGTAATCCCTGTATCGTTTCTTTTGACCAACACTAGGGAAACTTTGATCTGACGGCAACTTCTGGATTTCCATGTTTAACTGCAGATGTTCTGCTGCTGAAGGGTGACATTGTGAAGCATTATGTTCATTAGAAATTCAACTGTTGGTTTACAGTGTCTGTGCTGGGAGTGGGGTGCTATGGATTTCATGTATATTGCAGTCATATCTGATGTATAAATAACTTGTATTATCCCCAACATGGGCAATCTGATTTAAAATAGATCTGATTAATCAGAGCCAGCTGGTCACTAATGTATTTTGTAGAAAAGGAGAACTGAGTGCATGTGATCTGATTATTTAGGGCCAATGGATCACTATATTCTGCATCCTTATGTGCAGCTGATTATAAAGCTGAATCTCAAAGTGTTTCATCTCCTGTCTTATGGAGGCAAGAGTGTCAAGATCCCTTTCGTATGCCTCTCACTCCACCAATAATGTCCTTTTCCAACTCAGCATCAACATGGGGATTAGATTTTGCATGCCTTATTGGTAACCAGCACACCCATGCTATATAGCTATTAGAGGTTCCTTAGCATCTGACAGTTCAGGCTCATCCACTACATTTCAATCCTGCAGTGTTTCTTTGATGGTTGCTTTCTCTTCGTGGTTTGCATTCCAAAATCCAATCCAGGATTTTCCAATGACACTTTTAAACAAAGTTTTTGCTCCAGTTTTAACAGCAAATCCAGTCCAGGCGTTTACACCTGTTCTTTTATGTTTCCCCTGTCCCAACTGCTTTTACACAAACTGAGATCCAACCAATGATTCCCACAGTTATTTCAATTCACATTCCGTAGGCTACAGTAAAATCTCTCAAACCCGAAAATCACTTCAGATGTCTTTGGCATCTCGCCATTCCTCTGAGCTCTGTCTATCTTTACTGAACAGTCCTCTATTCCAGTACCTTTAACCTCATGCTGCTTCTCTTCCTTTCTCTAGTTTCTTAACTAGATGCTCTTTAGATAACCATTACTCCATTGTATGGTTTCTTATAGCAAAGCTGAGAGGGATGTTCCCTCTCTCTTTCCTTCGAAACCAACTGTTTTATCAGAGCTGTCAGAGCTACTTTCTCTCTGTCTGCATATCCCCAATTGCTCTGGCTTCCAGTTAAAACTAATAACAAAGGAAAGCCCTCTCTGGGAAATGGCCATGTTTTGTCTTGACTACCCCATGTGATCTTGCTCAGCTCCATGGGAGAGGATGCACACACAAATCTCCCCCTCTCCTCCAAGTTTTTGCTGCAAGATTAGCTGGAGTTTAGTGGGAGGTCAGTGATGAGTTTGCCACTGAGTGCAAAATCTGGGCCAATAATGTTAATGGCAAAAGGCAACTTGATTTCTTACAAAATACATGGGAAAATTCTCACCATTATCCACCATGAATTCATTTCTTTGATATTGACAATCGCACATGATTCAACATGACAGTAGCGGTTGCATCTGTATTTACCATTCATTTTAACAAGTGTACGTGAATTGTTTTGTTATCATAAGTAAACCTCCTGTGAAGTTGTTCAGGAATGGTCCGAAGTTGAATTACTTTAGAAATATGGCACTGTGAAAGTAACACACCCTCATCTTTCTAGTAAAGATTCCCTTTCACCCACCCCCTGCAACGTTCCTCTCTCTCTCCTCAGATTAAAACAGAATTAAAGTCAGAATCAGACTGACTGTGTTTCAGTTTAACATGGGGAATTGACCTGTTTTTGTCCTAAGACAATTGTCACAAATGAAGACTAGCCATATCTGCACCTGCTGTCCTTAATGCACAATGATAATCACACAGGATGGTTAATAATTATGAAAAGAAATATTCTGCAGTTGGTTAAGACAAAAAAAATCTGTGGTTCAGATGAGCAATGAGTTCCGTGAAGATCACATAGCTTTGCACCTGCAAACAGAATGGTTCTCAAACACATTTTTCAAACTGGAGGAAAAAACCTAATTTGCAATGACAAGTAATCTGATAAGATGTTGGTGTTTAATCTTTTACTTTTTAAGTATAAAGTATCGAACATTTAAAATGTGGTAAATATTGTGATTGTAAATTTGTACAGTTGGAAGAAGCCTTTTTATAATAGTTTTGTACTTTTTGTTTAATTTACAGATAAAGAATATCTTCTAATCGTTATCCAGAATCCGAGTGAATGAACTCAGCGCATATCCGAATGGCAACAGGAGAAATGTTCCGACTATCAGTATAATCTTAAATAAGTTATCTTGTGACAGTCTGAGGGACCAGTCATGGTTATGAATCTCACTTATTCTTAACTAATTTTAATTATTTTTTTTCCCCCAAAATACTTCAAAAATAAATAGCAACGTTGTACAACTGGTTTACCTTTCTTTATGCCATCATTATTTCCTCAGTGAATTTGATCGCAAACGTGGTTCACTTATCTGTGGCATGCAACATCCATCTCTTGATTATCATAGGCCTCTTTCTGCACTATTGGGGATTCTATCGGCCCATCAGGTTTGCACCGACTCTCCAAAAGAACATCCCACCCAGGCCCTCCCATTCGTTCTATCCCTGTAACCCTGCGCACTTACCATGGCTAATCCACCTAACCTGTACATCTTTGGACTGTGGGAAGAAACCAGAGTACCCGGTAGAAACCCACGCAGACACAGGAAAAACATGCAAACTCCACACGCAGTCACCCAAAGCCAGAATCAAACCTGGGCCCCTGGCACTGTGAACCAGCAGTGCTAACCACTATGCCAATATGCCGCCCCAAACATGATTCTCTGATTTGAATTTGTAAAGATGTAGGATTTTTTTTCAAAGTAATCTTAATGCCAGAACATGAGTGCAAATTGGAATTGAGGGGATATTTTACAGTCTGAAGGTATGGTGCTTGCTTGCAGACGTCAAAACCTCAGTTATTGAAATAGAAGTGAAATAGATTCACTAATTAGCTTGGCAACGGCTGTCCTTTTTTAATTGCCAGGTAAATTAAATGTTTCAAATTAACTTGTCTGAGCCATTCCTTAACTGAGATGAGGACAAGTTGCTGATGATAACTCCCTGCCAATGTTGCTTTGTAATTGCATGCTGATGGTGCTATCTACAATCTATTTCTATAATCTACCCCTTCTCCAGTCAGTGGAGAAAAGAAAAATGTTCATAGGATGCAGGGTTAACTGTGATAGTTCCATCATAGGGCTGGAGAAAATAAGTCTTGGTGAGTATGGAGAATATCTGCTTTTCTATAGCCCTAACTGTTAGAACAGCTAAAATTAGTTGTTAGCCAAAGATTCTCCAAAACATTAGCTTTGGGATATTTCAAATACATAATACTTTGTAAATTCAAATTGTTTTCTTGGGAAAAATTTAACTTGAAATAACAAAACAGAACTATACTGTTCCCCACTGCTGGTGTAATGAAGCAGCTGCTCTGAATTACTAATATCAACAACTCTGCTCACCACCTCACCTCTGCTGGGGAATTAATTTTTGACTCATGGTTGACTCCCCATGCTTTCATTTCCATTGGACAACCTCCAGAAGTGCACTAAAACACAATCAGATCCTGGACTTGCCCACCTTCTGTAACTGCCTCTGCAGTTGGATGTTGGTTTATCAATACTCCAGCTGACCGCCTAGCCACAAGTCAATCTCATCTCACCACAGTACATCAGACTTCAGACACTTTCCTATTGTCCCTCCTGTTTTCACAGGAAGGACATGTCTCAATTTTTGCAATAACTCAATTGAGTTCCTTCTGTGTCTATATTTGTATGCATTTTGGTTGTTACTCCTTACTCGAGCCCATTACGTCTGAAAAATGACATGTTGCTCAAGCATTTTGTCTTGCACTCAAGACAAAGGCAAGAATGCAAAAAAAAAATCACAGCAATTTATACTACAGGAGAAAAGAGTGCTGATTGTTTGGCAAGTGGACTCTCACCAATTCACTGCCATGGGTGGCACAATGGTTAGCACTGCTGCTGAACAGGGACCCAGGTTCAATTCCCGGCTTGGATCTCTGTCTGTCTGGAGTTTGCGCATTCTCCCGTGTCTGCGTGGATTTCCTCTGGATGCTCTGGTTTCCTCCCACAGTCCAAATATGTGCAGGTTAGGTGGATTGGCCGGGCTAAATTGCCCCTTACTGTCAGGGGGACTGACTAGGGCTAATGCATGGGGTTGTGGGGATAGGGCCTGGGTGGGATTGTGGTTGGTTCAGACTCGATGGGCCGAATGGTGGCCTCCTGCACTTGTGGATCCTATGATTCCATGGTTTCCCAAGCCCCTTGTAATTCAAATGGTCATATTCCATTTGTTTGCAGAGAATAGGTCCCCATGGCTGAATATAAGTCACTTCTAGAAGTATAAATGACATTATGAGCTTGACTGATTACTTTAAATTCAGTTGTTAGTGTAGCTATTAGCACACTCAAGATTGCCTGCAAGTGCTAACGATTGCAGAACACGTTTAACGGATTTTGTTTTGTTCAGTTGTTCATCAGAGTACAGACATACTCTACCAGTCTGCACAGTCAAAATCCAAAACAAAACATCCACTGTTAAATGTGATGGATCAGTGAAGCTGGTAACATGGCCCATTTACACTTGATAGAAGTGAATGCGTTCATACAGAACTGTTCTATGCAAACAAAAGGAAGTTGTTCAAGCCTTGTGCCCTTCTCAAATTGTTTGGGAAGCCGAAAGGTCTTCATTGCTTTCTCCACGGCAACACCTCAGCCAATCAGAGCTGAATTGTCACCCAATCAGCACACACTTCTCTTATGGTATAAACTGTTTTGAAATTTGATATTCTTGCATTTGTTCTGATGAGTGCAAGATGAAAAGCTTCAGCAACATTCAAGTTCTGTGCTACCAAGTGTTCATTATTTCCGTTACTTTTTCCTTCTCTTGACTCCTTTGTGATCTTTCTTCTTCTCCCTCCTTTCAGCTGGTTGTGCAACCTTTCTTCCTTCTTGATTGTTTTGACACCCACCCCTGCCCTTCCCATCACTACCTCCTGATTCATAACTATTGCCTTCCTCTTATTTTTTTGATGCAAAAAGGCTAGATTCTGTGGAGGAGCAAAGAAATTATGGTGTCCAAGTGCATCACTAAATTTCTAATGCGCAGGTGCAAAAATTAATCTAATATGCTAATAGACTTAGACTTTATCTCAAGAAGACTGGAATATGAAGGGGGGGGGGGAAATTATGATTCGTTTTTGAGTTTTGATGAAACCCCACCTGGTGTACTGTTCAGTTTTGAATGCCTCAAGTGAGAGGATCAGCTTCTGATGCAAAAACTAGCAGTATCTTAAATTCCCATGCATCTTTGCAGCACACCCATATCATCTGCTTGATCCCTTGTGCCTAGTTATAAGGTAGTGGTAAGTAAAACATGCATTTGTGGGGTGAAAAGTTGAGTCTAACTACTAATAAAAGCATAGCATGTCATGGCTGTAAGGGGGTGGGGAGGTGCAGGGGCGGGGGGGGGGGCGGTCAACTCATATGTTGAGTATATGCAATATGAAGAAAAGGGTATTTTTGATATTTTGTACTGTGAAGTAGGCTGGTGGCTGTGTGTGACTAAGTCAATTACGCTGGGGACTAGATGTCTGCAGGTTGAGGACATTAAAAGGGGTCAAGGTGTAAAAGGCAGGCAGTTGAAGTAAATATGGGCAAGTTGCATTTTCTATACAGAAAACATTGATAGAAATTTGCATGAAGAGATACAGAAGGTTTGTTGTGTTCAGTTGTTAAATTCCAGGGGGAAGTAAAAAACTTCGCAAATGTCATAAAAATATAAAGTTTTATTTGAACCAAAAGTGAGAGCAACAGGGCAATCATAAATATATATATTCTGGGAAAGGTGAGTTTCAAAGAAGACTAAGGGCAATGGAATAAAGATGAAAGAAAATAAAGACTACTTAAGAAAAGATGTGAGAAATTTGTTGGGAGTGGCCGCATAAGACCTCCTGGAGTGTGCTCTGTGCTGGAAGAGAACTAAGGAAGCACAGTGAGCTTCAGCCAATCCCGAAAAGTGTCTGTCCTTTCGGAAAGCAGGGTTTTGTTTTAAGGTTTATTGAATTCCACAGCAGAGTGGGAGAGAGAGAAGCCCTGTGACAAACCTCCCCTACCGCAAGTGTGGGGTTGCCTTGTGGTAAAATTACTGGAAGTTTCTCGTGATTCAATATCTATAGGGGACTGTTGCCTAAAGGGGTGTTTATTTGTGAGTCTAACCGAGTAGGATATCTTTTTGCAGGGATGTTCTGTCAGACTAATTTCAACTGTGTAAATGTAATCTTGTGTGTTTAAGTTTTATTTGCTTTTGTTAATAAATCTTTCAATTTGTTATTTAAAGTCCCAAAAATGTTATTGGGGTTTGTGGCTACTGACTTCAGTACACATGGTATAATGCAAAAAGCAACGAGTTGTAGTGGTTTGCCAAGTTTCCCTTTGGGATTCGCTTTTGCACGGACAGCACTTAACACATGCCAGATCATAACAGCAAAATCATGATTTTCAGTTTGGGGGAGGGCAGGAAATTGCGATTGACTCGTGTGCCAGGTCGACTTGTATGTTGTGATTTATGGTACACCTCGTGCTCCCTCTCCAAGGCCACCAGCCGCAGACAGAGTAGGGTCAGAAAACTCCCTCAACCAGTGCTTGGACTTGTTGATGGCCAACTTGGCCAGGCCGAGGAGTCGGCCTATGAGGAAGTTCCGCACCGGGGTGATGAAGATTAGCACCATGGGGCTGAAGTGCAACCAAACGCTGAGGAGCAGCCTCTTCAAATAGCTAGAAAGAGCCTGCAACCTATTCAAATGTGGAACACTGACTCCCCTTGGCCAAGGAAAGGGTATGTGGCCAGGGAAGCCGTGAATTACTTGAACAGGTGGTTGCGAGGCACTGCTGTGTGAAACACCCTCCAAGCCATGTGCCTACTGGCAAAACCAAGGACACCCGTGTAGAAAGCCCTCCAATGGGGATCTCCCCCACCTCCAGGTAGTAGAACAGAATGCCAAGACATGTCCTAATGGTGGAGGAAGGCAAGAAGTTTGGGCGGCACGGTAGCACAGTGGTTAGCACTGCTGCTTCACAGCTCCAGGGTCCTGGGTTCGATTCCCGGCTCGGGTCACTGTCTGTGTGGAGTTTGCACATTCTCCTCGTGTCTGCGTGGGTTTCCTCCGGGTGCTCCGGTTTCCTCCCACAGTCCAAAGATGTGCGGGTTAGGTTGATTGGCCAGGTTAAAAATTGTCCCTGAGATGCGTAGTTAGAGGGATTAGCGGGTAAATATGTGGGGGTAGGGCCTGGGTGGGATTGTGGTCGGTGCAGACTCGATGGGCCGAATGGCCTCCTTCTGCACTGTAGGGTTTCTATGTTTCTAAGGTGGAGGGTATGCAGCACAGACCATTCAGGAAACCCGCTCCATGCCAAGTGGAAAGGCACAGAGGAAATTTCCACAAGACAACTCAAATTGTGGAGTGGCGGCTCACGAGAGGGATGTTGGGTGCAGGACTAATGTGGGATTCCACCTGAATGGGAGTCAATTTAGATGACAGTCCACCACACACTTGACACATGCTGCCTTGACACCACGAAAGCCGATGGGTCTGAGCACCACGGTTTTCATGGAGGGCTCTGGCCATGAGCTGGACATTAACTGATTCACACCAAGTTAGTTCTTGACATTTTTGATATGATTTGATTTATTATTGTCACGTGTTAACATACAGTGAAAAGTATTGTTAGTTGTGCGCTATACAGACATAACACACCGTACATAGGGAAGGAAAGGAGAGAGTGCAGAATGTAGTGTTACAGTCATAGCTAGGGTGTAGAGAAAGATCAACTTAATGTGAGGTAGGTCCATTCAAAAGTCTGATGGCAGCAGGGAAGAAGCTGTTCTTGAGTCGGTTGGTATGTGTCCTCAGACTTTTGTATCTTTTTCCTGACGGACGAAGGTGGAAGAGAGAATGTCCAGGGTGCGTGGGGTCCTTGATTCTGCTGGCTGCTTTTCTGAGGCAGCGGGAAGTGTAGACAGAGTCAATGGATGGGAGGCTGGTTTACGTGGTGGACTGGGCTTCGTTCACGATTCTTTGTCGTTTATCCAGCCCACATGTCCCCGACTCAGGTCACCCCAGTGGCCCAAGTGCTCTCTTCTGCCAACCGCCTGAATCCATATTGATGGAGATGCAGGTTCCTGAGCAGCGACTCTCTGACGATAGCTGCTAGTGATTGATGGCATATGCTGCATTTGGCCCTGTTGAAATTTCTAGTCCTGGAATTAGTCGAATTGTAGGTTTTAACTAACATTTCTATATGTATTGTTGTATCCTCTATTTTAACATTGTTCTACACGTGGAAAATGATCAGACGCAGCAAGAAAGTAATTTTGCAGAAAAGCTATAGAGATGGCAGGTATGGGAATTGAAGCAGTCAGGAAGAGCCTTAGTCTTTATCCAGGCTGTATTATAATGCACTATGAGCTGCTTGATGACACAATATAAGTTGTCCTAAGCACTGGAAAAAAATGATAGAAGATTGAAAATTTGAAGCAAGCAAGCTTTACTTACTATCATTCCGTTATTCCATTAATTTGCCAACACAAAACTAGTGGAATGTCCCTTTCCCTTTACTACTCTCCTGCACACTGTCACTTAAAAGCTGGTCTGTTCTGTCAAAACCAAATCTGCAAAGCACTTGGCTTATTGGCAAATGGAATTTACAACGCTCATTTCAAACATCTATCCAAAAGTACATGACAAGACGATGACAGTTATTTGCGTATGGAAGCTTTTCTATTAAGCACCACTGCCTGTTTTTATGGTTCAGCTAACCAGTACAAAACTATTTTCATCAACCATCTCAAGCCAAAAAGCTGGAAGATAGTATTCTTGAATCTATTGAGTATGTTTTCCTCCCACAAAGCCACTCAACTCTCACGTAATTTCTATCTTTGATTGTAAATTATTTGTGGTCCAAATCAAAAGCAGCTAATGTTTTGAAGCTTTTTCACATGTTCTTTAAAGAATACTGAAACAGAGTATGTTACTTTTTAAGTTTATTTATTAGTGTCACAAGTAGGCTTACATTAACACTGCAATGAAGTTACTGTGAAAATTCCCTAGTTGCCACTCTACGGCACCTGTTCTCTAGAAAATTTAGCATGACCAATCCACCTAACCAGCACGTTTTTTTGGTCAGTGGGAGGAAACAGCAGTACCCGGAGAAAACCCACGCAGACACGAGGAGAATGTGCAGACTCCGCACAGACAGTGACCCAAGCCAGGTATTGAACCCGGGTCCCTGGCGCTGTGAGGCAGCAGTGCTAACCAATGTGCCACCGTTCTAGCTCTAAGCACCAGCGAAAATGACTTTTAGGTTTTAAAGTTAAACCAGTTCAGTTTATCTGATTCTTGAAGGGTTTGAATAGTTGAGTTCAAAAGGAAAAAATAATAAAGTGACCTACCAGCATATAATAATGACAGTGTGCATCACTGGGATGAATCATTTTCCTTAAAGGGTTAATTAATCTGATTGTGCCCTCTCTGTGGGTGGGTTGGTGAAATGGGAGTGCATAGTTGGAAAAACTTCACCACAAAATGTATTCTTTGGCAGCAGTTTAGGGCTGATTCACATGAACAAAAGTCAAAGAAAACAATAATTTCCCCAAACAAAATAGCACTTCCATTATAACTGTTTTTAGGCTGATTGCTGGATGATAAAGCAGATGAGCTATGTCATGAACTATAAAGATCAATATACTCCAAGGGTCAATCCCTGATCTGAGCTGAGAGACCAACCCTCATTTGGGCAGCGGGTGGAGTGTAACAACATAGGGAAGACAAATCAACTTGCTGGAAAACCTCAGGCGAGGGCAAGATAAATTAAAACGTTTTTAAAAAGTTCATTTATTAGTGTCACAAGTAGGCTTACATTAACACTGCAATTAAGTTACTGTGAAAATCCCCTAGTTGCCACACTCCGGCACCTGTTCGGGTACACTGAGGGAAAATTTAGCATAGCCAATGCACCTAACTATCATGTCTTTTGGACTGTGGGAGGAAACCCACACAGATATGGGAAGAACGTGCAGATTCCGCACAGGCAGTGACCCAAGCCGGGAATTGGACCCGGGTCCCTGGCGCTGTGAGGCAACAAGGCTAACCACTGTGCCACCGTGCCGCCAGTGATCGTAGCACTGCACAGCATGGAAAGGAGGCCATTTGTTCTTCTGAAGAGCAATCCAGTGAATCCCACTCCCCAGGTTCATTCTCCACATTCCGTCGTTTCTTCTCCAAATTGTTGCGAATATCTATAGCTTGAGTTAATATTTTAGAGGTAATGTTTAGTTCTCAGAAGATTATTGTCATGAAGGTTAAGGAATGAAAATGGTGGGTGGGCTTTAGTGGGTGCCAAAACACCTGAAGAAATGACCCATAGAGTCAGAATAGAAGCCCCTCAGGACCAGGAAATCCCACCTCAGAGCTGCCAGCCAGCCAATCCGATACAATTGGCTTTCCAGGACTTTGGGACAGAGGCAGGTGGCCTTGCATCGGGATTTGAGTAAGCTTATGGGTATCTCACCAGGTGCCCTGCTTGCAAGTACCAGTAAGGAGAATTGAAGGGGGTGCGGTTTGAGAGGTCAATTGTGGGAGGGCAACTTGGGGGGAGCAGGATTAAACTTTGGTTTGGCCCTCTGATAGGAAGCCCTCCTGTGCCCACCACCAGTCCGCTCAGGGAAACCTACTGGGTTGCCCACTTGGCATTCATCTCTCCTACCACCTGTTAAATTCCAGCGGCGACAGGATGGGAATAATTGCCCACTTAAGGGCCTCAATTGGCTCATTGGTGGGAAAGCCACCTAACACCTGTCCTCCTACTGGTATAATTCTAATGGGCACAGGGCAAGCTGGCGAGTGGGTGGAAAGAAGGCAGGTCTTCAAACCTGTCGATTGGGGGGGGATATCCAACTGTGCACCTTAAATTTCCAAGTCCAAGTCATTAATGCATATCAAAAACAGCAGTGGTCCCGTTATTGAATCTCGGGGAGTACCATTGCATATCTCCCTAAATCTGTAGAACACCCATTTGCCACAACTCTTTTTACGATCCTCAGCCAATTTTGTATCCATGCTATTATTTCCCTGAATCAATGACGCCCCACCTTCCACCAATCAAACATTAAGCAAGCATCTGAGAAACGTTCCTCCTTTGAGTGAGGTGCTGAATACTGAGGAACCAGACTTCAATATGAATTACTGCCCAAAGAAAATAAAGAAGAGAAAATTAGAAAACAAAAACCTTGTGTACTCCTAAAACATTGTATATAAAAGGGATAATTATAGAATCAAAAGGAGGCCATTCGGTCCATCAAGTCTTCACCAACAACAATCCCACCTAGGCCCTACCACTGTAGCCCCACATATTTGCCCCACTAACCAATGCATCCTGGGACACGAAGGAGCAATTTAGCATGGCCAATGCATCCCCCTAACCCACACATCTTTGGACTGTGGGAGGAAACCAGAGCACCTTCAGGAAACTCACGCTGACACGGGGAGAACATGCAAACTCTGCACAGACAGTAACCCAAGCCTGGAATCAAACCCAGGTCCCAAGAGCTTTGAGGCAGCTGTTAGCAGTGCTAACCGCTGAGCCATCGTGCTGCCCATTTACTCAGCAGCGTTGCAGGTCCCTTGTTTCTAATGAGAAATGAAAGGAACAGTGTCCTTTCAGATAAAATTGATCTGTTTATTTTTCAGATGGACCAAATTTTATTTTAACTTAAAAATAGCAATGTAAATAAATAAGCACTATGTGCCAAAATTGATTGCTGCAAAGTATTGCTGCGAAAGGTCTTTGGTTTAGAAAGACATCATGTGTCAGCGCAGGCTTGGTGGGCCGAAGGGCCTGTTCCTGTGCTGTACTGCTCTTTGTTCCTTTCCTGTAACCTGAACATTTTATAATGTAGAGTTAAAGAGTCACTGAGGTGATCTACCACTGGTGCTGAATATTGAAAAGAGTTATCGGTATATTTAAATGGATTATTGTTTTCGACATTGACTGTGGCCCCATTAAATGCTTTGAAAACTTGACAGTATATAGAAAATAGCTTACAATATTTGCCCTTCAATTCCCAATTGTCACTTAGTGGCAGAACTGTAATCTTTAAACTTAATTTTGAAAAAACTAGTGCCTATGATATTGTTGAAAAAAAAGACATGTTGCCAAAGCTTTTCATCTTGCACTCATCAGGACAAATACAAGAATGCTAAATTTCAGATGTTCACCACAATTTGGCATTTTTCCTCATGTCCTGATGAGTCAACCAAAGCTGGGCGGTTCACTGTTCCATGCCGTATTCTCCATGGCAAAGTCTCCACCAATCAGAGTCCACTTGCCAACCAAAGACTGCTCTCTCCTCATGCAGTATCAATTGTTGTTTCCCTGTTAGTGTTGGTAATTTCATGTGAGCTCTCCTGATGTGTGCAAGACATGTCTCTGATGTCACCAATATTCGAGTTCTGTATGACCAAGCAACTAAAGTCTCAGATTGTGTGAAAACAGTTTTAGGCTGCCTCTCACCCTGGAGAAGGGAGGGAATAACATCTGCCTTCAGCTCAGACCTAATATTCCAGCAGAAATCAAGAACTTGTGTAGAAAGTTGACCTAAAACAACTACTTGAGATCTTTCTTAATGCCTTCAAAGTCTTGTAAAGACACCTAAGTTTGTTAAAATGAATGCATTTTTCTACACATATTGAATTAAACTTTGAACACATTTTCTCAAACTGTAATATTTCTGTTGCCTTCTGATTCACCTGTTCTGAAACTGTACATGTAATTTTTCAGCAGTTATCATTCTTTTAATTTGGTTGAAGGATAGCCAGATGATCACTGGGGCCAAAAATAAGTGCGCATGCCAATGAATTTTTTTTTTGGTTAGTTATTTGCATTCAGTTTTGGTCTACCACAAGACCAGCGTGATAGATAAGTATAATTTGCTATCCAATTTACTCTCCTTCCAATTACTTGAACAGTTGAAATTCAGAAAAGAATGTAAGGACATTTGTAGGTATGATACTGCAATCCACTGAAGTACCAACAGTGTATGTCACTGAGTCAATGGCTCATGTTTAAAATCAGCAATGTTGATCTATTATGGCACGGTAGCGCAGTGGTTAGCACTGCTGCTTCACAGCTCCAGGGTCCCGGGTTCGATTCCCGGCTCGGGTCACTGTCTGTGTGGAGTTTGCACATTGTCTGCGTGGGTTTCCTCCGGGTGCTCCGGTTTCCTCCCACAGTCCAAAGATGTGCGGGTTAGGTTGATTGGCCATGCTAAAATTGCCCCTTAGTGTCCTGAGATGCGTAGGTTAGAGGGATTAGTGGGTAAAATATGTAGGGATATGGCCTGGGTGGGATTGTGGTCGGTGCAGACTTGATGGGCTGAATGGCCTCCTTCTGCACTGTAGGGTTTCTATGATTAATTGGATTTTTACCATGTGAAGGCCATTCTAAAGCATCACATTCAAGGTCAACTATAGAAACTGCAGCTAAACAAATAAAAGACTTAGATATAAAGAGAAGACTAAAGGGTGAAATTTTAAAATTGATAGAAAATTGATTGGACAACAGGAACCAGGGATGATTGTAAATGAAACTTATTTGACTTTTCTAGTCGTGACTAATGTAATCCCACAAGGATCAGTTCTGGAGCCTATGCCGTTGTTATAATCCTGGTCAGAAACTCCAAGGTATTTTATGAAGTCAGCCTAGATTGTAGGTTTTGCAGTTTGAATTTGGCTGGGGTAAGCATGAGCTGTTTCGCCTCAGGTCTGACTCAAATGAATCATTAGGGGAGCTTTTATGAAACAAAGTTTATTTAAGAATACAGTTCACGAATGGTTCACTAATGTCTTTTAGGGAAGGAAATCTGCCGTCCTTACCTGGTCTGGTCTACATGTGACTCCAGAGACACAGCAATGTGGTTGACTCTCAACTGCCCTGTGAAATGGCCAAGCGAGCCATTCAGTTTCAAGGCAGGGAGGGATGGGCAATAAATGCTGGCCAGCCAGCGACATCTGGCCCATAAATGAATTTTTAAAAGTTCACACATAGAAAGAATATTAGCAATAGTTTTTACCAATTACAAACAACATAAAAAAAACCAACCATGATATTGTATAAACCTGAACAACTAAATGCACTGTTCCAATACAACAAACCTCCTTATAAACATACACAAAGAACACAGAACAGTACAGCACAGGAAGGGGCTCTTCAGCCCTCCAAGCCTGCGCCAATCACTTTGTCCTATCTAAACCAAAAACTCGTATCCCTCTATTCCCCATCTGCTCATGTATCTATCCAGATAAGTCTTAAATGTCGCTAACGTGTCTGCCTCCACCACCTCACTTGGCAGTGCATTCCAGGCCCCCATCACTTTCTGTGTAAAACAAAAACTTCCCCACACATCCCTACTTCCCCTGTACATCTTTACTGAACTTTTCCACCCTTACCTTGAACTTGTGCCTCCTTGTAATTGTCATTTCTGCCCCTGGGAAAAAGCTTCCAACTGTTCACCCTATCTCTGCCCCTCATAGTTTTATAAACTTTTATCAGGTTGCCCCTCAGCCTCTGTCTTTCCAGGGAGAACAATCCCAGTTTATTTCAGTCTCTCCTCATAGCTAATACCCTCCATACCCATCCCAGGTTTAGCACAGAAAAATAAGAACGCTCACGTGACGCTGGAATTTAGTCCTTTGGTTGGAGAATTGAAACTCTGACTTCCCAGCCTTGTAACTTCCAGCAGACCTCGAGGTAGAGATAAATCCACTGCTGATCGCTCGCTTTTAGCCAGCAAACCACTACAAGAGACAAATGCAATACTTGCCTATAGTTACTCGCTAGCAAACCACCAACAGCAGAACTTCCACTCCAGAGAGAGAGGCAAGAAACACACTTGTCAGTCTGGATTCCACTCAACTTCTAACTAAAAAAAAGCAAGCAACCAAAACTGTAAGTGGAAGAACTCTTAGGAGAGAAAAAAACTGTCCCACTTGACCTGTCAATCAATCTTCCCGCAGCTGTTCAAAAGGTCGTAAACTCACAGACAGGGCTTTGGGTCCAGATTAAAAGTAAACAAAATCCATTTTAAACCATTTAAGCAGCAATAAAAGGACATCTGCTTAGGCATCTCGGTGCCTGATGATAACTGCAGAGAACATGTTTTTTAAAAAATACGCTTCTTAAAGGCACAGTAGCATCACACCTCTCCCCTTAAAAAAACTGAACCATCAACATTCAAAGATGGTTTCATTTTTCAAACCCTTTCAGTTTCACACTACTAGTACTCTACAAGAAATATACATAGATTTTACAAAATCAAAACATGCAAACATAACAGTGATATTGTCCATATCAGCCCTTCAACCATCGAATACAATGTATAGAAAAACAAATCAATACTAAAGTTTGTGACTTTGATTACCTCTTTAAGCATTTCAGTTCTGCCACACATTAAATAACAATAATTGCTTTTTATTGACATTAGCATGCTCTATAATGTAGAGTAAAGATGAAGGCACAATTTGTAGTATTTTTTACCGATAGATGTGACATCCTGTTTTAGACTATGTTAATTTATAGAAACCCTCCAGTGCGGAGGGAGGCCATTTGGCCCATCAAGCCTGCACTGACAACAGTCCCACCCAGGCCGTATACCTGTAACCCCACGTATTTACCCTGTTAATTCCATTTAAAAATTCAAAGTGCACAGGCCATCCTTTTGAAAGCTTTGTCAAATCTTTTCATAGGAATACTTGATAAATGGCAATTGGGAACAGGACTGTTGCAAGCTGCGCTGTTTTGGACAACATTCACACGGCAAGAAGCATCAGTGTGAAAGATTTTACCCATTGCATCAGCAGCAAATATGTGTGAAGCTGGAAGTGGGATCCTACCTGGTTTTGGGACGAAGGGGAATTCCTGAGACTTCCTCCGACTCAGGACTCGCAGTACATTTCATTCTGAATCACATTGGCAAAGGCTCAGGATTCATTCATGTTGCAATTATTGAAAATAATAATTGCAGCAGTGCTTCCCCCATTGGCTTGTGAGGTGCACCTGTCAATGATAGTATTGGTAAGAGTGACAATTACACAGTTGTTATGGAGACGAAGACCCGTCTTCACATTGAGGATACCCTCCATCGTGTTGTGTGGTACTAGAACCATACAAAATGGTTTAGATTTCGAACAGATCTAGCAACTCAAGACTGGGCATCCATTAAATGATGTGGGCCATCA
Organism: Mustelus asterias; assembly: GCF_964213995.1. Lineage (NCBI taxonomy): Eukaryota > Metazoa > Chordata > Chondrichthyes > Carcharhiniformes > Triakidae > Mustelus > Mustelus asterias. Next base: position 12,759,916 of record NC_135804.1, read on the forward strand.
GCGGCAGCAGAATTGTACACAACCACAATCTCCAACCTCATGGCTTGGCATATCCACCAAGTCAAGGAATCAGCCCTGGTTCAATGAAGTGTGATGGTGGGCTTGCCAGGAGTAGCATCTGGCCTACCTAAAAATGAGCTGTCAACCTGATGAAGCTTCATGAAGCTACAGGACTGCTTGCATCCCAAACAGCATAAACAACAAGTGAAAGACAGGGCGAAGTCATTCCATAACCAACGCATCAGATCTATGCTCTGCAGCCCTGCCACATCCAGCCGTGAATAGCAATGGACAATTAAACAACACACTGGAGGAGGAGGCTCCACAAATATTCCCATCCTCAATGATGGAGGAACCCAGCACATCAGTGCAAAAGATAAGGCTGAAGCATTTGCAGCAATCTTCCAGCAAAAGTACTGAAGACTTGTGCTCCAGGATTTGCTGTGCCCCTAGCCAAGCTGTTCCTTTACAGCTACAAAAGTGGCATGTAGCCAGCAATGTGGAAAACTGCCCAGATATGTCCTGTACATGAAAAGCAGGGCAATTCCAACCCGACTGTGGTTGAGAATTCTGATTAAATCTAAATACCCATCATGAGGATAATTAGCAGCTTATGTTTTAATATGTGGTTTGAGAGTAATACAAAATATTTAAGTAACATATTAATAATGTCTCTAAGAAATGGATTTATAACATGCCAGTAAAATGAAAGGTGTATTCATGAAAGATACCAGCACAAGTCAGGCACAAATTTGCAATAAAGTAAATTACCCACATATATCCAGGCCAGGGGATAATGACAAATGATAAAGGCGCCTTCCTTTGGTATTAGAGCCGGTTTTAACTGGTTAGAGAAATGCTGAATCGTAAGAAGCCATTTTTGGGAGAGAGCTTCCATAAAACAGACAGACGAATGACAGATCAATATTTTAAGTGTCAGATTATAATTCGAGCATCAAAATTATCATAAATAGATTGACATGTTGGTTATTAAATTAAACTCTGTAAATTAATTACTTGGGTGTATTTTGAGATAATTGAGATAACCAAACTGTTTAATTGACCAAGCTTCTGGTATGAAAATGGAGATCTGTGGAGATAACTCAGTGGTGCTGTTGTGTCATTGAGCCTATCTTGGATCCCTCCTTTGGCCAAAGTCTTTGTTTGTCTGTCTATTGTATGTTTTTCATTTTGTATTTTCTATGTTTTAACAAGACTAGTTTTAAAAATAAAATTTTATTACGCTTTGAAGACTAAGTTTTGTTTACCTTTGCAAGAGTTGCTTTTTAGTACTTTCTAAAGCAATCCGGCCACCAAAATAGAATTCCCCAATCACCGTCCAACTACCGCCTCAAAATGATGGAAGGGGTCATCAAGTGGGACTTGCTCAGCAATAACCTGCTCACTGACAGATTTTGCCAGGGTCTCTCAGCTCCTGACCTCATTACAACCTTGGTTCAAACATGGACCAACTAGCTGAATTCTAAAGGTGAGGTGAGAGTGACTACCCTTGACATCAAGGCAGAGTGTGGCAAAGCTGGAGTCAATAGAAATCAGGAGGAAAGGTCTTTTGTTGCTTGGACTCATAGCTGGCACAAAGAAAAATAGTTGTAGTTGTTGGAGGTCAGTCACCTCAGCTCCATGACATCATTGCAGGAGTTCCTCAGGGTAGTGTCCTAGACTCAACCACTTTCAACTGCTTCATCAATGACCTTCCTTCCATCATAAGGTTAGAAGTGGGGATTTCACGGATGATTGCACAGTGTTCAGCTCCACTCGTGTCTCCTCAAATCATGAAGCAGCCTTTGCCCAAATGCAACAAGATCTGGACAATATTCAGGCTTGGGCTGACAAGTGGCAAGTAACATTCATGCCACACAAGTGCCAGGCAATTGCCATCTCCAACAAAAGAGAATCCAACCATCACCCCTTGACATTCAATAACATTACTGTTGCTGAATCCCCCAATATCAACATTTTGGAGGTTACCATTGACCCCAGGGTAGTTGGACGAGCCATGTAAATATTATGACGACAACAGCAAGTTAGAGGCTAAGAACACCACAGCGATTTACTTACCTACTGACTCCCCAAAGTCCGGCCACTATCTACAAGTGCCACGGACATGAGGCACCCATCCGTAAACGGAAAGGTGTTTTATTTATTCCAGTTTCCCCATTTATAACAGGTGGCATATTTTCCTCGACCCTTAACTTTGGAAATCCTTTGGGAAAAGGATTGAAGTTTTAGGTTGGGGCCTAGCTAATCCATCCAACCTACACTTCTTGGAACACAAAGGGGCAATTTAGCATGGCCAATCCACCCAACCAGCACATCTTTGGACTGTGAGAGGAAACTGGAGCATCCGGAGGAAACCCATGCAGACATGGGGAGAAAGTGCAAATTCCACACAGTCACCCAAGACTGGATGTGAGGCAGCAGTGCTACCCACTAACTACTAGCCATTGGGGATATGTGGATGCTTATGGAGAGGCTAAGACAGCAGATATTTAAGGATGATGTTATGGAGCAGGCGTGATGGCTTTCTGGTGCAGTGGCAGTATCCCTACATTGGAGCCTGAAGCTTCAGGTCCAAAACTGGATGGCCACAGAAGATGTGTTCATATTATGGCCACCAGGTTAATTATCACCCTACAAATCCTACCAACATGCCAATGGGAGTCGATATGAGCAGGACAATCCAGAACCGTGTGGTAGCTGCAGCACAGCAGTTCCCCAAGTTAAAAGGTGTGATGGAGGATAGAAGATGTACTCCATGGCTAGTGTCTGCCCTGCTTTGAGGACCTACCAGAGAGAGGGAGAAGGGGTGGGAGGCAGTTGAAGGCAGGGGGAGGTGGGAAAAGAGTTTAATCTCAGCCAATTCGAATCATTGACTCTGTCTCCACTTCCCGATGCCTCGGCAAAGCAGCCAGCGGAATTAAGGACCCCACGCACCCCGGACAAACTCTCTTCCACCTTCTTCCATCAGGAAAAAAGACACAAAAGTCTGAAGTCACGCACCAACTGACTCAAGAACAGCTTCTTCCACACTGCCATCAGACTTTTGAACGGACCTGTCTCGCATTAAGTTGATCTTTCTCTACACCCTTGCTATGACTGTAACACTACATTCTACACTCTCATTTCCTTTTCTATGAACAGTATGCTTTGGCTGCATAACATGCAAGAAACCATACTTTTCACCGTATCCCAATAAATCAAATCAAATCAAAAAATCAACCAATGTAAGGTGAGTGCAGGGCAGCAGCAACGTGGGGAAAAGGGTGTGGGGTGTTGGGGTTATGAGCGAGGTGGTGATAGGAGTGTGGAGGGGTAAAAAGGCAGAGTCTATGGTGGAAATAAGGAAAGGATGAGGTAGGGATTACAGATGAGGTGGAGAATGTTTTTACTCATTTGAGGGAGATGGGCGTCACTGGCTGGCCAGCATTTATTGCCCATCCCTAGTCGCCTGAGGGCAGTCAAGAGTCAACCACAGTGCAATGGCTCTGGAGTCACATGTAGGCCAAACCGGGTAAGGACGGTAGATTTCCTCCCCTAAAGGACATTAATGGGTTTTTCTGGCAATCAACAATTGCTCTATGGTCATCAGTAGATTTTTAATTCCAGATTTTTTAAATTGAATTCAAATTCCACTACCTGTCATGGTGGGATTCGAACCTGGGTCCCCAGAACATTAGGTGAGTTTCTGGATTAATAGTCGAGCGATAATATCACTAGGCCATCGCCTCCGCTAATAGGAATGAAGTGAGGGCATGGGGGAGCTAATGGGGTGGTAGCAGGTGAATGGTGTGAGAAGAAATGTGTGTGTGTGTGTTTTTGTGTGTGTGTGTTTTGAGTGTTTGTGTGAGTGTGTGTGTGGAGGCAGAGGGGGCATTGGTGAAGGAAGAAGGAAGAAAGGAAGGAAGAATTTAACCATTCCAGAGAGCTGTTTCATTGGGGATGTGGGGGCGGGGGGGGGGGGGGAGAGGGAAAATTACGCAGGTATGTCTGTCTGATGTAAACTAGATGGTTGGGGGGGAGAGGGGGGTGGATTATGCACTTATGTCTGGATGATGTGAACTCAATGGACCATTTGGTTCTGACCTATTTTATTTTCACATTTGTGCAGAGGTGATAATTTTTAAAAAATTACTATGGACAATCCCTGAGTCCAGAGCAAAGCCCACACTGTTAGATGCCACAAAGGGTGAACAGAAGATTAGGCTGTACCAAACTTCTGCTTTAGAAATTGTAAATTGCAGGAAGAGAAGATGACAGGATGGAAGAAAAGAGATTCCACAAGTTCTGATATCCTGTGAAAGAACAAATTAAAGCAGAAAATGGTACAATAGGAGTGCTTTGATGCTCTCAGCAGGTAGTATAATCACTTATGTGCAGAAGATTAAGGGGTGATATAATTGAAGCATTTAAAGTGATTAAAGGATTTGAAAGGGGAGATAGAGAGAAATTACCTCCAGTCATTGAGCATGGCCTTGAAATTAGAACTAGGATGTACGGGAATCACTTCTCCACACAAAGCACAGTGCAAATCCAACTTCCCTCCCGAAAAGCTGCTGAGGCTGAGGGTTAATCGAAAATTTCAAAACCCAGATTGATAAACTGTTGTTAGGTGAGGTTCCCGAGGAATATGGAATCAAGGCAGGTTGGATGCTTCTATAGATATTAATGAAGATATTAACCATGATCTAACTAAATGGCAGAACAGGTCTGAGGGACTGAATGGCCTACTTCTGTTCCGAGATATCTAAGTACATGTCGGGAAGTTGCTGACTTGTGATTTTCCGAGGCGTGCATGGGGTGGGAAATCATTCCTTATGAACCTTGATTTCAGCAGAGCGACTCATCAGGGAGGAGGAAGAACATGCGTTTAGAGCGAGGGTGAAAAATGAAAAAATGAAGAGAACTTTATTGCCAATAAGTACAACAATTTCTGAATTTTATTACCATATTTTATAGAATCTCTATAATGCAGAAGGAAGTCATTCAGCCCATCGAATCTGCACCGACTCTCTGACAGAGCACCTGTTCGTAACCCCACACATTCACCATGGCTTATCCACCTAACCTGCAAACCCGAAAGGCTGCTAAGGCTGAGGGTTAATTGAAAATTTCAAAACCCAGATTGATAAACTGTTGTTAGGTGAGGTTACCGAGGAATATGGAACAGGTAGGATGTTTCTACAGATATTAATGAAGATATTAACCATGATCTAACTAAATGGCAGAACAGGTCTGAGGGGGCAATTTAGCATGGCCAATCGACCTAACCTGCACATCTTTGGACTGTGGGAGGAAACCCACGTAAACATGGGGAGAACATGCAAACTCAACACAGTCACCCGAGGCCAGAATTGAACCCGGGTCCTTAGCTCTGTGAGGCAGCAGTGCTAACTGTTGCGTCACCGTGCCGCCCAAATTTCTTGCCATGTTTCTGACTGAATAATGCAAAAAATAAATTTGACTCAATCAACGAAAGAGCTTCAGTAAGTTACAGTTAGCTCACATTGGGTGCTGTCATTGAAACTGTGCAATAAATTAAATATGTATTAAATCTGTGAGCTAATTGACATTACGGTAGATTATTAGGACCAATTCATTTTTTGGTTACCAGATTAAACAGAAAAAATTTTGAAAACGTAATCCTAACTATATTGTAAAGGTAAAAACCTTCATTTATAAACCAAATAAGTATCTTGAACTCTGTCACCACATTTTCTAACAAGATCTTGGTTTTGCAATATGATTGTGTCATCACCGTATCCATGGTTACAGTATTAGGGTGGAGGATGTGTGGGACCTAATGTGCAGGGTTATTATTTTTCTCATGAATACTACCACATCTTTGAGGGCTGAAAACTATTTACAGGTTTTAAACCAGACACTTTTACTCTCAGATAAAATCTATATGAAGTATTTTTTGTAAGTGTCTTACGTTAAAAAAAAGGAATTAAAGGAATGCACAGGATCTCTGATGTCACACATCTACCTCCAATTGGGAAGCTGCGCAAAACAAGACCTGTTAAATTCCATTAACTACTATCCTGGTGGAGTGCTTGTACTCCTGCCTCCAGTCTTCTCCTTCTCCTGAATCTCTCCCTCTGGCCCCTTACCCACTCTTGATCTTTTCATTGAGAACTGTTGTCATGACATCAGCTGTCTCAATTTCTCTGTTCCCCTCACCCACTCCTTCTGAACTTGCTGCACTCTGTTCTCTCAGGTCCAACCGTGACTTTAATATCAAACCTGCCGATAAAGGTGATATTGTTGTTGTCTGGGTGCAGACCTTTACCTCGCAGAGGCTGAGCGCCAACTCTCAGACACTTCCTCCTACCTCCCCATGGACTACCAGACATCAAACCAGGGCTGTCACTGATCTCATCTCCTCTGGAGATCTTTCCTCCACAGCTTTCATGCTCATATCCCCCAGTTCCATACAGCCTGCTTCTACCTCCTTCACAAAATAGGACTGCCCTGATAACGCCATTGTATCAGCCTGCTCCTGCCCAATGGAACTCATTTCTTCTTATCCTGACTTCATTCTCACTCTTTATGTCCAATATCTTCCCACCTACAAATTTGTGATTCCTCTGATGCCTTACATCATATCAACAATTTCCAGTTTCCTGGCCCTAACCGCCTTCTTTCACGATGAACATCCAATCCCTCCATCTCTCATCAGAAGTGACTGAGGGCTTTCCACCTCTTTTTTTAAGGAGAGGCCTGAACAATCCCTGTCCAGCACTGCTCTCCTCCACCTAGCTGAACTTATACTCTCACTTAACAATTTCCCCTTTGGCTTGTCTCACTTCCTGCAAATAAAAGGTGTGGCTACGGGCCCCGGTTATGTCTGTCTTTTTGTGGGATATGTGGAGCATTCCTTGTCCCAGTCCTACTCAGATCCCCATTGTAAAAATGCAGGATTTCTGGTTTATCTGTGGACTCTGTTTTATGGCTTGTTTGTCATCTTGCGTCCTGGCATTTCTCCATCACTAATTAACCCTGAGATTTCATAGCTCTGCTCTCCATATGGAGTCTTGTTTGACAGGAGTGCATTCAGAGAATCGTTCTTGGAGGTCATTGATCCTGATTCATAGTCTGATAATTGTCCATCTATTACACAAAAAGTTCTTCAATTGCATAAAGCTCTGCACTGGGTGAGTTCATTTGTGAAATATACCTCATAGTTTGGGAAGAGCAGCAATGATTTGAGACATTTGATGTTATATTGAAGTGAAATCTAGCAGGTGCACTGAACTTTCACTCCACCAGGCTCAATGATGACTGTCAGCGATGGTGGCCATGATCATAATGAATGGCGGAGCTGTACGCACCATGCCCATGACATGGTGTGTACAGCTCTCCACAGTAAGCTCTTGAACACAAACAATAAGAAATGTCTTGATCTGTAGCAGGACTGGAAGATCTAGCCTGTGGCCAATGTGAGTCACCTCTGCTGCTGGAAAACCTGCCATGGGGGTGGGGAGGAAGCCAGAAAATCCTCTACTTAGAGTATATTTTATTTGAGTACAGGGATAGGGATGTTCTGCTGCAATTGTATAGGGTGTTGGTGAGAGTATCGTGTGCAGTTTTGGTGTCCTTATCTGAGGAAGGATGTCCTTGCTATAGAGGGAGTGCAGCGAAGGTTTACCAGGCTGAGTCCTGGGATGGCAGGTTCTGTCAAATGAGGAGAGACTAAGTCGGTTAGGATTATATTCACTGGAGTTGAGAAGAGTGAGAGGGGATCTCATAGAAACTGATAAAATTCTAACAGGGTTAGACAGGAGAGATTCAGAAAGAGTGCTCCCAATGGTGGGGGAGTCCAGAATTGGGTGTCATAGTTTGAGGATAAGGGATAAATCTTTTAGAACTGAGGTGAAGAGAAATTTCTTCACTCAGAGGGTGGTGAATGTGAAATTCACTACCACCGAATGTAGTTGAGGCCAAAACGTTGTCTGATTTCAAGAAGAAATTAGATGTAGCTCTTGGGGCCAAAGGGATCAAGGGAAATGGGAGGAATGGGGGATCAGGATATTGAATTTGATAATCAGCCATGATCAAAATGAATGGGTGAGCAGGCTCAAAGGGCTGAATGGCCTACTCCTGCTTCTAGTTTCTATGTTTACTTTATTATTATATCTGAAATTCCTTTACAAAAAGAGTCTTAAATATCCTGCCAGTTATCGGGCTGATCAACACTGAGGCAGAAGGATCGTAGGGAGGCAATGGTCTAGTGGTATTATCGCTAGACTATTAATCCAGAAACTCACTCATAGAAATCATAGAAATCATAGAAACCCTACAGTGCAGAAGGAGGCCATTCGGCCCATCGAGTCTGCACCGACCACAATCCCACCCAGGCCCTACCCCCACATATTTACCCGCTAATCCCTCTAACCTACACATCCCAGGACTCTAAGGGGCAATTTTTAACCTGGCCAATCAACCTAACCCGCACATCTTTGGACTGTGGGAGGAAACCGGAGCACCCGGAGGAAACCCACGCAGACACAAGGAGAATGTGCAAACTCCACACAGACAGTGACCCGAGCCAGGAATCGAACCCGGGACCCTGGAGCTGTGAAGCAGCAGTGCTAACCACTGTGCTACCGTGCCGCCCAATCCAGATTCGAATCCTACCACGGCAGCTGGTAGAATTTGAATTCAATTTTTAAAAAATCTGGAATTAAGAATCTGCTGATGACCATGAAACCATTGTCAATTGTCAGAAAAAACCCATCTGGTTCACTAATGCCCTTTAGAGAAGGAAATCTGCTGTCCTTACCTGGTCTGGCTGACATGTGATGCCAGGGCCACAGCAATGTGGTTGACTCTCAACTGCCCTCCAAGGGCAACTAGGGATGAGGTGGGAGTTTCCAGCCACGCTCGCTCCAAAACTGAAAAATTCCACCCAAGGTCAACAGACCCTTGCATGGTCTGCCCCCCCCCCGCCCACTTCGATTCCCATGGCAGGTGGGAGGAGAAAATTCCCCTCTGGTCTGGCCTGCTTGTGACTCCAGAGCTACAGCAACGTGGTTGACTCTCAACTGCCCTCGGGCAAATAGGGATGGGCAATAAATGCTGGCCAGTCAGTGATGCCCCATGAATGAGTAAAAAAATGTTGCCTCATTCTCTTCTCAGAAGCCTATGAGCCTACAGCAAAAGTTGCAGAATTCAGGCCTCACAGCCACTGGATATTGGGCAGGAAGTGGAGAGCATTAATTCTCATTCATTATATATGCTGTACTTATATGTATTTATCTATTCATTCGATCAATATATCTATCTCCTTATGAATTTGTAATGCCTTTGTGAGGAATTATGCATTGCTTATCAGTGTACTTGCAGCTGTTATTTGTAAAAGGATTTGTGTATATTTTTAGCTAAACCTTTTACTCTTAAATGGACACAAAAACACAATAAAAATGTTGCAGGGTTTATCAATTGTAAGGCTTTCGGAAATAGCCAAACTACTGGTTGCGATTTATCCTGTGCATTCGAAGCCTGTTATTTTCAAATGTGGTTGACAGCTATTCAAAGCCAGGAAGTTCTGTGACTGTTCTCAGAGATATTTAAGGATCTGTAGCCACCAAAATCTTTGAGTCAGTTTTAAATTTCCCCAGATTTGCAGTTCAATCTAACACAGCATCTGCCGTGGTGAGAGGTACAAGAAGATAAAACTTCATAAATAAACATTACTTGCAGAAGAAGTTAAATTACAACCTTTTATTGTTTCACTTTAGAGGAATGAGAATAATTTCTACAGTAACTGATTGTGTGTGCTACAAATTTTAAGACTGCGCTGGATGGTTCCTTGTGTTTTGGGCTACCAGTAATCCCAGTAAGTAGATCCTGTGTAAACGCTATTTTGTAACCAACAACTAGAAGGTTTGTAAAACCAGTCCCCTAGGTTATAATGTGACCTCCTTCCCAGCCTCCTCTCGCTTGATGTGGAAAAATGTTGACCCCTGTTGAATAGGTTGGGTGGTCACCCTATGGGGCCCAATGGTATAAGAACTAAGTACATAAGAACTAGGAGCAGGATTAGGCCATCTGGCCCCTCGAGCCTGCTCTGTCATTCAATAAGATCATGGCTGATCTTTTCATGGACTCAGCTCCACTTACCTGCCCGCTCACCATAACCCTTAATTTCTTTACTGTTCAAAAATGTATCTATCCTTGCCTTAAAAACATTCAATAAGGTAGCCTCACTGAGCAGGGAATTCCACAGATTCACAACCCTTTGGGTGAAGAGGTTCCTCCTCAACTCAAGCCTAAATCTGCTCCTCCTTATTTTGAGGCCATGCCCCCTCGTTCTAGTTTCATCTGTCAGTGGAAACAACCTCCCTGCTTCTATCTTATCTATTCCCTTCATAATCTTATATGTATCTATAAGATCTCCCCCTCATTCTTCTGAATTCCAGTGAGTATATTCCCCGTCTACTCAGTCTCTCCTCATAAGCCAACCCTCTCAACTCCGGAATCAACCTAGTGAATCTCCGCTGCACCCCCTCCAGTGCCAGTATATCCTTTCTCAAGTAAGGAGACCAAAACTGTACACAGTATTGGTTGTTGCTGTGTTTAACAGGGCACATCATCTACGAGGTGGTGGAAATAATAGCGCAAAAGATTAATCAACAGAGGGCAAAGAAACAGAGGAATGGTTCAGTAAAGGAGGGAGAAACGGGAACATTGGCACTTAGTAAAGACATCTCAGTTTGATGTTTAATTCCTTAAGCCATACAGTGAAATCTACAAATCAATATTTATAAATCAATAGCATGATATGTAGAAACTTTGCAAGTTGAAACTGTGCTGTTGCATTAACTTTTTCTTGGTCTTTCTAGATTAAACCTTGTAAAATATTTGCTCCAGGGAATTTATACAATCTTTATATTCTATGTAATTTAAGGCTATTAAACTCTTCTCAATCTCTGCCCGCTTTCTGAAATGATTAAGAACATTTCATTGTTAGAAATTCTATTCAGGTACAAGCTGGTACGCTGGAGAAAAGCTATTTTCTTCAACATGGGTGTTGGAAAACCTGACAAATGGAAGTAAATGCTGCCTAACGTCTCACTCTCAATTAAGCCAATTTTTTTGTCCATTGTCCCTCCTACTTGGCCAGTCAGAAAGTGAATAATGTCAGGTTCCTCTCCCGAGATGATGAGTGGAAGACTGGGTTATTGAATGTATTCAAGGTTGAGTTAGACAGAGTCTTGATCTACAAGAAAGCCAAAAGTTACAGGGGTTTCGCTATACAGGAATGACCATAGTGACCCAAAGGAATACATGGTGTAAGCTCATTCAACTACAGAGAAATAAATATTTTATGGTGAACTTTTTAGCCAAGAAAATAATAAGTTTTGAAGCTCTAGCATTTTATTATTCTTTCACGGAATGTGGGCTTCACTGGCCCAGCCATTGTTTATTGCCCATCCCTAATTGCCCTCGAGAAGGTGGTGGTGAGCTCCCTTCTTAAATTGCTGCAGTCCCTATGGTGTAGGTACACCAACAGTGCTGTAAGGGAAGGAGCTCTAAGAATCCTGCGGCGGGTAACTCACCTCCTGACTCCCCAAAGTCTGCGAATGGGAACAACTTATACAACGGAATGTACATATCAAAGCTCATTGCCCAGCTAACAGTGTATCTCTTCCACTTGTGAGTGATGAACTCTTCAACTATAATGTCAAGCCTGATTGAAATTCATCTTCAGATCTTCACTAAACCTGTCTGGAACTTTTCTGTCTCTTTACAGGACTGCCTGCTTTCATTACAATGCTGTTATATCTTTCCTGTTTGCAGACACAAGTGTTTCTAGGTATCATGATTTATGTCAGCGGTGCCAGCTTTTGAAGTCCCTTTTCTTGCCTCTGTGCTCTTTTGAAGAGGACCCCATGGTCAATGATAGTGGCTCAATGAGGGAGCAATCGGTTGTGACCTGTTGAATAATTGGACCTAATACATGGCCATAGGCAAACAAGATACACCACGACTTAAATAAGGGTCATGAAGAATTGGATATATATATGGGGCCACTGAAGCATTGGAGTGTAATACATTCATATGACCTCATTTTGTTTTGTCAATGAAGGCATTTATCCTCTGAAATAAACAGGTCAGCACTTTGGTTAAAATGCAGAGATGAGAATTGGATCATTATCTGAAGATTAAATATTTTCAGGGCTATGGGGAAAAGGCTGAGGAGTGGTATTCGGTGAATTGCACTTGCAGGGAGATGGTAAAGATGCAATGGATCAAATGGCCTCATTTATGATTCTATATAAGCAGATACAGTAATATCATACACAAGATGCACATTTATGTGTAAATATACCAACTAGAATTGTATTTGTGCAAACACAGAGGTAGCTGCACCTTGAAATAAATAGCTATCAATTAATTAAGAAACAAATTAAATAAGTTGATATCTTGTTGACGAGGTCAATTCATTTATTAAAAATTAAACCGTGGAGAGCTAAGCACAGTAAGAAGTCTAACAACACCAGGTTAAAGTCCAACAGGTTTATTTGGTAGCAAAAGCTTTCGGAACAGGCTGTCCCTTCGTCAGGTGGATGGGAGTTCTGATCACAAACAGGGCACAAAGACACAAACTCAATTTACATGAATAATGATTGGAATGTGAGTCTTTACAGCTAATCGAGTCTTAAAGGTACAGACAATGTGAGTGGAGGTAGCATTAAGCACAGGTTAAAGAGATGCGTATTGTCTCCAGGCAGGACAGCTAGTGAGATTTTGCATATCCAGGCAGGTTGTGGGGGTTACAGATAGTGTGACATGAACCCAATATCCCGGTTGAGGCCATCCTCATGTGTGTGGAACCTGGCTATCAGTCCCTGCTCAGCGACTCTGCGCTGTCGTGTGTCGTGAAGGCCGCCTTGGAGAACACTTACCCGGAGATCAGAGGCTGAATGCCCGTGACCGCTGAAGTGCTCCCCAACAGGAAGAGAACAGTCTTGCCTGGTGATTGTCGAGCGGTGTTCATTCATCCATTGTCGTAGCGTCTGCCTGGTTTCCCCAATGTACCATGCCTCGGGACATCCTTTCCTGCAGCGTAACAGGTAGACAACGTTGGCCGAGTTGCAAGAGTAGGTACCGTGTACCTGGTGGATGGTGTTCTCGCGTGAGATGATGACATCCGTGTCGATGATCCGGCACGTCTTGCAGAGGTTGCTGTGGCAGGGTTGTGTGGTGTCGTGGTCACTGTTCTCCTGAAGGCTGGGTAGTTTGCTGCGGACAATGGTCTGTTTGAGGTTGTGCGGTTGTTTGAAGGCAAGAAGTGGGGGTGTGGGGATGGCCTTGGCGAGATGTCCGTCTTCATCAATGACATGTTGAAGGCTCGGGAGGAGATGTCGTAGCTTCTCCGCTCTGGGGAAGTACTGGACGACGAAGGGTACTCTGTCCACCGTGTCCCGGGTTTGTCTTCTGAGGAGGTCGGTGCGGTTTTTCGCTGTGGCGTGTCGGAACTTGATTAGCTTTATTAGCTTGATTAGTTGTAAAGACTCACATTCCAATCATTATTCATGTAAATTGAGTTTGTGTCTTTGTGCCCTGTTTGTGATCAGAACTCCGACCCACCTGACGAAGGGACAGCCTATTCCGAAAGCTAGTGGCTTTTGCTACCAAATAAACCAGTTGGACTTTAACCTGGTGTTGTTAGACTTCTTACTGTGTTTACCCCAGTCCAACGCCGGCATCTCCACATCGAGATCTAAGCATCCAGCTTGATTGGCACCCCAACATTCACTCCTTCTACCACCAATCCACAGTGGCAGCAATTTGTACCAGCTCCAAGATAGATATACTTTGTCGAGATGTGAAAGAACTGGCATGGTGATTGAATGGTTGTCACTGTGCTTTTCCAATTTGGTGCTTGTACAGGATGGTTTCCTGCCCATCTCACCGCAAGATGCAGTATGACCAGAGAGTCATAGAGGTTTACAGCATGGAAACAGGCCCTTCAGCCCAACTTGTCCATGCCACCCTTTTTTTTAAAAACCCCTAAGCTAATCCCAATTGCCTGCATTTGGTCCATATCCCTCTGTACCCATCGTACCCATGTAACTATCTAAATGCTTTTTAAAAGATAAAATTGTACCCGCCTCTACTACTACCTCTGGCAGCTTGTTCCAGACACTCACCACCCTCTGTGTGAAAAAATTGCCCCTCTGGACACTTTTGTATCTCTCCCCTCTCACCTTAAACCTATGCCCTTTAGTTTTAGACTCCCCTACCTTTGGGAAAAGATATTGACTATCTAGCTGATCTGTGCCCCTCATTATTTTATAGACCCCTATAAGATCACCCCTCAGCCTCCTATGCTCCAGAGAAAAAAGTCCCAGTCTATCCAGCCTCTCCTTATAACTCAATCCATCAAGTCCCGGTAGCATCCTAGTAAATCTTTTCTGCACTCTTTCTAGTTTAATAATATCCTTTTTATAATAGGGTGACCAGAATTGCACACAGTGTTCCAAGTGTGGCCTTACCAATGTCTTGTACAACTTCGACAAGACGTCCCAACTCCTGTATTCAATGTTCTGACCAATGAAACCAAGCATGCCGAATGCCTTATTTACCACTCTGTCCACCTGCGACTCCACTTTCAAGGAGCTATGAGCATGTACCCCTAGATCTCTTTGTTCTGTAACTCTCCCCAATGCCCTACCATTAACTGAGTAAGTCCTGCCCTGGTTCAATCTACCAAAATGCATCACCTCACATTTGTCTAAATTAAACTCCATCTGTCATTCGTCAGCCCACTGGCCCAATTGATCAAGATCCTGTTGCAATTGGAGATAACTTTCTTCACTGTCCACTATGCCACCAATCTTAGTGTCATAAGAACATAAGAACATAAGAAATAGGAGCAGGAGTAGGCCATCTAGCCCCTCGAGCCTGCCCCGCCATTCAATAAGATCATGGCTGATCTGACGTGGATCAGTACCACTTACCCGCCTGATCCCCATAACCCTTAATTCCCTTACCGATCAGGAATCCATCCATCCGCGCTTTAAACATATTCAGCGAGGTAGCCTCCACCACCTCAGTGGGCAGAGAATTCCAGAGATTCACCACCCTCTGGGAGAAGAAGTTCCTCCTCAACTCTGTCTTAAACCGACCCCCCTTTATTTTGAGGCTGTGTCCTCTAGTTTTAACTTCCTTACTAAGTGGAAAGAATCTCTCCGCCTCCACCCTATCCAGCCCCCGCATTATCTTATAAGTCTCCATAAGATCCCCCCTCATCCTTCTAAACTCCAACGAGTACAAACCCAATCTCCTCAGCCTCTCCTCATAATCCAAACCCCTCATCTCCGGTATCAACCTGGTGAACCTTCTCTGCACTCCCTCCAATGCCAATATATCCTTCCTCATATAAGGGGACCAATACTGCACACAGTATTCCAGCTGCGGCCTCACCAATGCCCTGTACAGGTGCATCAAGACATCCCTGCTTTTATATTCTATCCCCCTCGCAATATAGGCTAACATCCCATTTGCCTTCTTGATCACCTGTTGTACCTGCAGACTGGGCTTTTGCGTCTCATGCACAAGGACCCCCAGGTCCCTTTGCACGGTAGCATGTTTTAATTTGTTTCCATTGAGATAGTAATCCCATTTGTTATTATTTCCTCCAAAGTGTATAACCTCGCATTTCTCAACGTTATACTCCATTTGCCATATCCTCGCCCACTCACTCAGCCTGTCCAAATCTCTCTGCAGATCTTCTCCGTCCTCCACACGATTCACTTTTCCACTTATCTTTGTGTCGTCTGCAAACTTCGTTACCCTACACTCCGTCCCCTCCTCCAGATCATCTATATAAATGGTAAATAGTTGCGGCCCGAGTACCGATCCCTGCGGCACGCCACTAGTTACCTTCCTCCAACCGGAAAAACACCCATTTATTCCGACTCTTTGCTTCCTGTCGGATAGCCAGTCCCCAATCCACTTTAACACACTACCCCCAACTCCGTGTGCCCTAATCTTCTTCAGTAGCCTTTTATGGGGCACCTTATCAAACGCCTTTTGGAAATCCAAAAACACCGCATCCACCGGTTCTCCTCCATCAACCGCCCTAGTCACATCTTCATAAAAATCCAACATGTTCGTCAAGCACGACTTTCCCCTCATGAATCCATGCTGCGTCTGATTGATCGAACCATTTCTATCCAGATGCCCTGCTATCTCCTCTTTAATAATGGATTCCAGCATTTTCCCTACTACAGACGTTAAGCTGACCGGCCTATAGTTACCCGCCTTTTGTCTCCTTCCTTTTTTAAACAGCGGCGTAACATTAGCCGTTTTCCAATCAACCGGCACTACCCCAGAATGCAACGAGTTTTGATAAATAATCACTAACGCATCCACTATTACCTCTGACATTTCTTTCAATACCCTGGGATGCATTCCATCCGGACCCGGGGACTTATCCACCTTCAGTCCCATTAGTCTACCCAGCACTGCCTCTCTGGTAACATTAATTGTATTAAGTATTTCTCCTGCTGCCAACCCTCTATCGTTAATATTTGGCAAACTATTTGTGTCCTCCACCGTGAAGACCGACACAAAAAACTTATTTAAAGACTCAGCCATATCCTCATTTTCCACTATTAACTCCCCCCTCTCGTCCTCCAAGGGTCCAACATTCACTCTAGCCACTCTATTCCTTTTTATATATTTATAAAAACTTTTACTATCATTTTTTATATTAATTGCTAGCCTAGCTTCATAGTCTATCCTTCCTTTCTTTATCGCTTTCTTAGTCTCTCTTTGTTGTTTCTTAAATTTTTCCCAATCACTTGTTTCTCCACTATTTTTGGCCACTCTGTACGCAGCTGTTTTTATTTTAATACTCTCCTTTATTTCCTTCGTTATCCACGGCTGGTTCTCCCTTTTCTTACAATCCTTGTTTTTTGCTGGAATATATTTTTGCTGAGAACTGAAAAGGATCTCCTTAAAAATCATCTGTAAACTTACCATGCCTCCTATATTTTCATCCACATCATTGATATAAATGACAAATAACAGTGGACCCAGCACTGATCCCTGAGGCACACCGCTGGTCACAGGCCTCCAGTTTGAAAACAATTCTCTACAACCACCCTCTGGCTTCTGTCAAGAAGCCAATTTTGTATCCATTTAGATACCTCACCCTGGATTACGTGAGATTTAACCTTATGCAACAACCTACCATGCGGTAGCTTGTCAAAGGCCTTGCTAAAGTCCATGTAGACAACATCAACTGCACTGCCCTCATCTACCTTTTTGGTTACCCCTTCAAAAAACTCAAATTTGTGAGACATGATTTTCCACTCACAAAGCCATGCTGACTGTCCCTAATCAGTCCTTGTGTCTCTAAATGCCTGTAGATCCTGTCTCTCAAAATACCTTCCAACAATTTACCCACCACAGATGGTGAGGCTCATTGGCCTGTAGTTCCGAGGCTTTTCTCTGCAGCCCTTTTTAAACAAAGGATCCTCTTAGTTGCATAATTAATTTGCTGAACCCACAAGGTTCAGCCTGCTCACCCACCTCACTCTCCTGCCGAAGTCACCTTGACTTCCCACTTGCACATCGGACATAGTCCTGAAAATTCCGTCCATTGAATCAGAGAATGATACAGGCCAATGTACCTGTTTGTGGCGATTTGGACCCCTTTCATACCAAGTAGACGTAAAGGGACAAATCGTTTGTAAACACAAGGACCACTTGAGGAATAGAGAGATGCTCCAGCAATTAGTGTTGCCATCAAGAAACGCTTCTGAATCCGTAAACACTGAAGTACCTGATCGACCTGCTATAGACATAACTGATGCCTCCTTGATGAACTGCCTGTACCAGAAAGTGTACCCATTATCACAGGCGATGTCGATCCTGGAGAATCACTCCAGACAACAGATTTGTGCTTCGAGACAAGGGTGAGGAAACTCCTTCAAATATTGGGTTTCTTTCTAATTGTCCAACTCACATAGTTAGAATTTAGGACTGAGTAAATTAGTAATTGATGATTGTGTAAAGGAATTAAAGGGGGAAGGATGTGATGATTGCCCCTTTAAGGGAAACACAGCAGAGTAAGGGTCACCTGGTCTGCGTGACTCTTACTCTACTGTGTTGCTCTTAAAGGGACAATCACCACACACTGTTCTGGTTCTTTGGAATGGGTATCCAAATATTTCCACTTCTCTGTACTTTCTCCTGCAGAATTTCTTTCCTTCAAATATTAATTCAATTCCCTTTTGAAAGTTAATAATGAATCTGCTTTCACAACCTTTTCAGGCATTATATTACAAACCTTAACAAATCACTGCCTAAAATAATGATGATGTCCTTACCTCGCCACACCTGCTTCTTCTGCCAGTTACCTTAAATCTGTGTTCTCTGGTCACTGATCCTTGCTTATTTACTCTTTCAAATCGCTTCTGATTTTGAATACTTCTATTAAATCGCCTCATAACCTTTTCCACTCGAAGGAGAACACCCCAGTTTCTTCAGTATTGTATCCTCATGTAACTGAAGTTCCATATTTTTTATTATTCATTCATGGGACATGGGCATCGTTGGCTGGCCAGCATTTATTGCCCATCCCTAGTTGCCCTTGGAGGGCAGTTGAGAGTCGACCACATTGCTATAGCTCTGGAGTAACATGTGGGCCAGACCAGGTAAGGATGGCAGATTTCCTTCCGTAAAGGACCTTAGTGAACCAGATGGGTTTTTCTGACATTCGACAATGGTTTCATGGTCATCAGTAGAGTCTTAAATCCAGATATCTTTTGTATCATTATGGTACATCTCTCCTACACCCTCTAAGATCTTGACATCCTTCCTAAAGTGTCATGTTCACAATACTTCAGCTGGGGTCTAACAAGTGATTCATAAAGGTTTAGCATAACTTCCTTGCTTTCATACTTTGTTATAAAGAGTCCCATATGTTTTTCTCTTAAAACACCCTATACTTGCCCTGCCACCAAAGATTTGTATAAGTATAGCTCCAGGGCTCTCCTTCCCTGCAACACCTTCTGCTTATATCAGTTATTTTACCACTTCTCATTCTTCCTTCCCAGATGCATCACTGCACACTTGTCGAGGAATTGCAGACTAATATTGAGTCTGGGCACTGTGCCCTTGGAGCTGGCCACCAAATGACTCTCCTGACCAATACACATTACAAGCATGATTTACAGTCGACTTGTTATTTGGAGCATCTCACTGAGGGAAACAAGTTCTGCCCCATCTGTTTTATCCCAGGGTTAACTTTGCCAAGAGGCAGAAAGGCACAGACGCAGTGAACTAGACCTCTCAGTCCTGTTCAACTGTAAACCGCTTTTGTAATTGGAAATAAGTTTCAGCAGGTCTTTTCTTTAATGAGTATCTTCACATCCACACGGTTCTTTTTCTTTTGGAGAACAGTGGAGGAAGGATTCCGGAGCTGATTATCAGCCCGTTGAACCACCTTACGAACGCTCCTTCAGTGGACAACAAGTCCTGGCGTTGGACTTGAACACAGTAAGAAGTTTAACAACACCAGGTTAAAGTCCAACAGGTTTATTTGGTAGCAAATGCCACTAGCTTTCGGAGCGCTGTCCCTTCGTCAGGTGGAGTGGAGAAATGCTCACAAACAGGGCATACAGAGACACAAACTCAATTTACAGAATAATGATTGAAATGCAGTCTTTACAGATAATCAAGTCTTAAAGGTACAAACAATGTGAATGGAGGGAGCATTAAGCACAGGTTAAAGAGATGTGTATTGTCTCCAGACAGGACAGCCAGTGAGGTTCTGCAAATCCAGACAAGCTGTGGGGGTTACAGATAGTGTGACATGAACCCAAGATCCCGGTTGAGGCCGTCCTCATGTGTGCGGAACTTGGCTATCAGTTTCTGCTCAGCGACTCTGCGCTGTCGTGTGTCGTGAAGGCCGCCTTGGAGAATGCTTATGCGTTGGACAAGTTGGACTTGAACCCAGAGCTTCTGGTTCAGAGATAGGGGCGCTACCACAATGCCACAAGATCTCCTATTTCACCAAGAATGAATGGAGTTACAGATAGGTGAGATGGGTAGCACTGCTGCTTCACAGCGCCAGGGACCGGGGTTCGATTCCCGGCTTGGGTCACTGTCTGTGTGGAGTCTGCACGTTCTCCCCGTGTCTGCGGGGTTTCCTCCTGGTTCTCCGGTTTCCTCCCACAGTCTGAAAGATGTGCTGGTTAGGGTGCATTGACCCGAACAGGCGCCGGATTGTGGCGACTCGGGGATTTTCGCAGTAACTTCATTGCAGTGTTAATGTAAGCCTTATTTGTGACTAATAAATAAATATACATATAGGTGGGTGTGTTGGAGGAGGTGCAAACCATATTCCAGAAAATAACTTAATTAGTTTTATTTAACAGCCAAATATTGTATGTTCTGTTGAGAAGCCTTGGTTCATTTTTCTTAAACAAAAGGACAAAACATTGCACAGTGTCTGGAGCCAGGCTGCTTCGCAAAGTAAAATCTCCACGCTAAGTCATTGGGATAGAAATTTACCTTCAACAAAATGGACAATATTACCTATCTGCTCGGTGTTCAGTTCCATTGGCTTCAACAGGGAAGAGAATTAAAGGTGGCCTACCCAACATCAATTTCTACCGCTAAGGGAGCAATTTTCAAACGCACTCCAAACAGGTAGCCAGCAATGCCCGCGATTTCCCAACAGGTGCATTGTGACCTCCATCAATGGAGCTCCCATCAATTATGTGAGCTCAGAACAATCAGCCCTTTTCCGTAAGGAATCTCCCTGTATCCTAGTTGATGGAGACATGGGGAAGGTTGAACCTGCATCACAAAGGGCACAAGGTCTTGCGCACCATTCTCACTTCGGTGCTGAACTGGTTACCTTCAATCATGAGAGCAATGGGAATTCTACCTTTAATTTTGGCATCTTGAGCAATGAAAGAGTAGTAAATGATTGGTATTTGGTGATTCCAGGGTGGTAAAAGTATGGGTTTCAGGTGAGGATAGGGTTGAGCATGTTGGCCAATTTAAAGTCATCGCAAAGGATTAAAGGAGAGTTGAGGGAACATTTTTTTCACTTAGTGGGTGTTGGAAGTCGAGAACCCTCATTGTAGTTAAAACGTTCGTGGATATACATTGAAGTGTTATAATGTCCAAGAGCTGGAAATTGGGATTAAACTGGATTGCTGTAGTTTGGCAAGATCCTGCAAATCTATTGGCAGGATAGGTGGACCAATGTCAATGTTCTTGCTCAGGCATTGAAGCATTGTCCACGCTCGATCAGCTCCACTGGGCAGGCCACATTGTCCGCATGCCTGACACAAGACTCCCTAGACAAACATTCTACTCAGAGCTTCGATATGGAAAATGAGTCCTTGGAGTACAGAGGTAAAGGATGGCGCATTTTTGAAATGGTGAAAGTTAGGAACAGTGAAGGTCCAGAAATATTTATGGGTTCATCTTTAAAAACAATGAGGGATCTGGACCTCCAACACCCACTAGGTGAAAAAATGTCCTCTCAATTCTCCTTTAATCCTTTGTGATGACTTTAAACTCACAACATGCTCAACCCTGTCCTCACCTGAAACCCATTCTTTTATCACCCTGGAATTAGCAAATACCTATCATTTACTAGTCTTTCATTGTTCACCTCATCTCTGTCTACACTTCCCGCTACCCCGGCAAAGCAGCCAGCATAATTAAGGATCCCACGCACCCCGGACATTCTCTCTTCCACCTTCTTCCGTCGGGAAAAAAAATCTGAGGTCACGTACCAACCGACTCAAGAACAGCTTCTTCCCTGCTGCTGTCAGACTTTTGAATGGACCTGCCTCGCACTAAATTGATCTTTCTCTACACTCTAGCTATAACTGTAACACTACATTCTGCAATCTCTCCTTTCCTTCTCTATGAGTGGTATGTTTTGTCTATCTAGAGCACAAGAAATAATACTTTTCACTGTATGTTAATACATCTGACAATAATAAATCAAATCAAAATTCAAATCAAGGTACAAATATAACCCAAAAGACTGATAGACAGTTAGCCTTTATATCTCGAGGGCTGAAATATGAAGTGAAGGAGGTTTTTCTTCAAATGTACAAAACCCTGGTTATACCACATCTGGAGTAACATGTGTTGTTCCGGGCACTGCAGCTCAGAAATCACAAAATTCCCCTGGAAGCCAAGTACTGCATCTTCACCAGAATGTTACTGGGGCTCTGTATATAAGCGATACTCATATTCTTTGGAATATAGCAGGTCAAGGGGCAATTTCATTGTGTTTAAGATTTTAAAAGGAACTGATAGAGTAGATAGAAACTTTTCTGAAGAGGTCTGGGCAAGAAGCCATAATCTTAAAATCAAAATATTAAAAATATTTGCAGATGCTGTGAATACTCAGCATGTCAGGCAGCCGCTGTGGAGAGATAGAAACAAAGGGCTGGATTTTAAGTGTCATCTGTGAGTGGGGCCATGGTGGGTGGACATGTAAAATAGGGCACTGTGCTATTGGTGACATTCCCACTGCTGGCCTCCCATTCCCCCAGCTAATGCCCTTAATGGGGAAGGCCTATGTTCAACATGTAACCCAGCAGATTTGACCCTGTTGTTTGCTGGCCAGTAAAAGAGAAGGGTGTCTCCTTTTTGGGTACCCAGTGCCAATTGGAGGCCCCTGCCATAATTTTGTACCCCCTCCCCACCCATCATTAAACCCACCATGGAGAGGGCTGGAAAATTCTGCCCATTGGGAAGATTTTTTTTTAATTCTTTCATGGGACATGGGTGTCGCTGGCTGGCCAGCATTTATTGCCCAACCCTAGTTGCCCTAGGATGGCAGTTGAGAGTCAACCACATTGCTGTGGCTCTGGAGTCACATACAGGCCAGACCGGGTAAAGACGGCAGAATTCCTTCCCTAAAGGACATTAGTGAACCAGATGGGCTTTTCCAACAATTGACAATGGTTTCATGGTCATCAGTAGGTTATTTCCAGTGAATTCAGATTCCACCATCTGCCGGGGCAGGATTTGAACCCGGGTCCCCAGATCATTAGCTGAGGTTCTGGATTAATAGTCTAGAGACAATACCATTAGGCCATCGCCTAAGGCCAATGTTTTCATTTCCAACTTCAAACTCCATTCTGTGGCAACCAACTCCCTACCTCGCCCAGTTTAAGCTAGTCTGTTCACAACCCTGGTGTGACATTTGATCCTGAGATGAGATACCTACCTCATGTTCATGCTATCTCTAAGACTGCCTCTCATCACCAGCCTAACATTGCACAACTTCACTCAGGACTCAGCTCACTGAATGCTGAAATACTCACTCATACCTTAGTAAACCCTTGGCTGGTGCCCACATCCTACACTCGACAAACTTGAGGTCATCCAAAACTCTTGCTGCCCTGTCTTAACTTGCAGCATGTAATTCTCTGATTGATGTATGGAACGGATTTCCAGATAGATTAATGAAGATGAAAGTTCTATGAGTATTTAAGAAGCGATTAGATGTTACAATGGAAGCACTTTAAGATCTATAATTAAAGCAAGTTACTACGGATGCTGGAATCTGAAACAAAAACAGAAAATGCTGGAAAATCTCAGCAGGTCTGACAGCATCTGTGGAGAGAGAATAGAGCCAACATTTTGAGTTGGGATGAGGGTCATCTAGACTCGAAACATTGTCTCTATTCTCTCGCCACAGATTCTGTCAGACCAGCTGAGATTTTCCAGCATTTTTGGGTTTTGACTTTAAGATCTATCTGGACAGATGAATCACAGTCGGCCGAACGGCCTTCCTCGTCCGTTGTTACATTGCGGTCTTGCGAAAGCTGCATCAACAACATTCTTTGCAAAAGTAAAATGAATGATGTGAGGATGACTCAAACCGCCGGCATCAATCCTTTTTGTCATATTTTGAAACACCCTGTCAGAATATTGTACAATAATACTTTTAAAAACTCACTGGAAGACAGTGCACATAACTTAAACAAAAATATTTCATTATCATGATCAGAGATTCCTCTGTCATAGCGAAGTCCCATGGAGTGCACATGAAAGCAATGTTTAAAGTACAAGCCTCAATTTCCCACCCATCCCGCAATAAATGCTCTGGCTTAACATAAAAAGGAAATAGAAATTAAGAGCCCCGTGTTCCCTCACAATGCTCTGTGTTTAAACAAACTGCTGTATCAAAATAAACGTGAACCTAAGGTCCTTTTGAAGAGGTTTGTTTTTTCACAGATACAGTCTCAGCAAAGTCAACTGCTGTAACATAAATAATCTTGAAGGTCCAGCCAGCCGCTCTTTGGCCTTGTTTCAGTGAACAGAGCTTGCAAAGGCTGTCCTCTAGGTAAACGATAGCATTATGCATGCACTAAAAACAAACAGGATAAAAGGAGTGGAAACAGGATTGTAGAGTGCTACTCCATAAAAGTATCATATTCCACTTGAAATGTTGACTCTGTTGCTCTCCACAGACACTGCTAAACCTGCTGAGAATTTCCAGCACTTTCAGTTTTTATTTCTCAGTCAGGGAATGGAAAATAATCCAGCTTCTGGAATGAGATATGTACAATTCTCTTTGTCTTTTTGGTTAGGTTTCCTCAAGATAATTTGGCAGGTTTTGTTTTTTAAACAAGGCATTCCTACAATATCCTGAACAAGAAACTTTTCCTCTTCCTTTCAGTGTTAAGAAACACAAGCTTCATCAATTTATTAGCACTGAGGCCCCTCCCTCACCTTTCCTTCCCTCTGACCCAGTAATGAGTAATCTAAGCTAGTGAGTGGGCCGCACAGTGACCCTCCTTCATCTCAGTGGGCCGCAAGATTGAAATCTGGTTTGTTCACTAACCATGACCCCATGAATATGATGAAATACATTTAATACATGCTGAATATTTCATAATGAGTTATAGAAAATGTTTAATCATTTATATATTAATAGAACAACTTCAAATGGTAAAAATAAAAGAAATATTTACACTTTGGGCACAGAGGTAGTTCACGGCTCTTGCAGTCAATGTTGTGAGCAATCAGCAGGCACCTCACTTCACTGACCCTTGCTTTCTGGGGTGGCACAGTGATTAGCACTGCTGCCTCACTGCGCCAGGGACCCGGGTTCAATCCTTGGCTTAAGTCACTGTCTGCCCGGAGACTGCACAATCTCCTCGTGTCTGCATGGGTTTCCTCTGGATGCTCTCGTTTCCTTCCACCGTCCGAAAGACGCACTGGTTAGGTGGATTGGCCATGCTAAATTTTTCTCAGTGCACCCGAACAGGCACCGGAGCATGACGACTAGGGGATTTTCACAGTAAACTTAAAACTTACATGTGTATCACTTCAATCATGTGGTGAATTGCTGCAGTGCATATTGTAGACAGTAACACTGCTGCTACTGAGCACTGGCGGTGGAGGGAGTGGATGTTTGTAGATGTGGTGCCAGTCAAGTGGGCTGCTTTGTCCTGGATGGTGTCAAACTTCTTGAGTGTTGTTGGAGTTGCACCCATCCAGGCAAGTGGGGAATATTCCATCACACTCTTGACTTGTGCCTTGTAGATGGTGGATAGGCTTTGGGGAGTCAGGAGGTGAGTTACTCACCGTAGTTTTCCTAGCCTCTGACCTGCTCTTGTAGCCACTGTGTTTATGTGGTGAGTCCAGTTGAGTTTCTAGTCAATGGTAACCCCAAGGATGTTGACAGTGGGGGATTCAGTGTTGGTAACACCATTGAATGTCAAGAGGCAGTGGTTCGAGTGTCTCTTATTGGCGATGATCATTGCCTGACATTTGTGTGGCAAGTATGTTATTTGCCAATTGTCAGCCCAAGCCTGGATATTGTTCAGATCTTGTTGCATTTGAACATGGAATGCTTCAGTGTCTGAGGAGTTGCGAATGATGCTGAACATTATGCAATCATTGACAAACATGCCCACTTCTGACCTTATGATGGAGGGAAGGTCATTGATAAAGCAGCTGAAGATGGTTGGACCTAGAACACTACCCTTAGGGACTCCTGCAGGGATGTCCTGGAACTGAGATGACTGACACTCCACAACTACAACCATCTTCCTATGTGCCAAGTATAACTCCAACCAGTGGAGAGTTTGCCCCTGATACCCATTGATTCCAATTTTGCTAGGGCCACAGTTTTGATTCCACACTTGATCGAATGCAGCCTTGATGTCAAGTGCTGCCACTTTCACCTCACCTCCGGAATTCAGCTCTTTTGTCCATGTTTGAACCAAGGCTGTAATGAGGTCAGGAACTGAGTGACCCTGGCGAAACCCAAACTGGGTGTCACTGAGCAGGTTATCGCTGAGCAGGTGCTGTTTGATAGCTGTCGATGACCCCTTCCATCACTTTACTGATGATCGAGAGTAGACTGGGTGGTAATTGGCCGGGTTGGATTTGTCCTGCTTTTTGTGTACAAGACATACCTGGGCAATTTCCCACAATGCCAGGTAGATGCCAGTGTTGTAACTGTACTGGAAGAGCTTGGCTAGGGGAGCGGGAAGTTCTGGCCCTTTATCAGATGATTTTTGTGACTGCTTGTACATCACATCAACCACATTGCCCTCCTCATTCCCTCTCTGTTACCGCACCAAAAACTCAATCAAATTAGTTAAACAAGATTTTCCCCCAACAAATGCATGAAGGCTTTCCTTAATTAATATGCACTTGTCCAAGTGACTCTTCACTTTGTCCTGGTTTTCATTTTTATCTTCTTCTGTTAAGCCAAATACGATTACATACATTACAATTCACTCAATATAATTGATGGTTGGGTACTGCAATGAACGTTAGCTTTGACAGCAAACTATCATGAACAAAATCATTTTAACAATCAGGAGTGATGGGTTTTGTCAGTGAGTGTCAACATGTTATCTCCTCACTGAGAGCATTAAAGCCAAACTTAGCATTATGGCTCACAATCTTACCGGCACTGGATTGCTGGCATGATCAGCCTTGCCAGGCGTGAGACTGATTATAATATTTAAATTCGTATTTAAATATTACGAGTGAGCCCGGGATGCAATCATTTGGGCTGAGTTACCTTAACAGCCTCGAGGAACACGTATGGCCCCCATGAATGTGGACCACACGTGATGGCCTTGCTGGTGGGCTTGGAGGCCATTTTGGCCCCCCATGAGATGGGCGGCAGGGGAGGGCAGTGCATCTTTGGCACTGCCAGCCTGGGACCCTGGCAGTGCCCACTGGGCACAATGTCACTGCCAGATTGGCACCCTGGCACTGACCACTGGGCACCCTGGCACTGCCCACTGGGCACAATGTCACTGCCAGATTGGCACCCTGGCACTGACCACTGGGCACCCTGGCACCGCCCACCAGACACTGGGCAGTGCTAAGGGGGGCCTGAAGGGGAAGGGGCAGAGCCTGAAGGGGTGATTGACCAGGGGGTGTGGGGAACAGGGGCAGCGATCATCCAGCGGGGATGGGGGCTATTGGGGCAGCGATCAGCTGGCTGGAGGGTAGAGGCCAGCTATTGGGGAGGGGGGGAGGTGAGGCAAGCGATTGGGAGGAGTGATATCTGAGGAGGTGGGGGGATGTGGGGGGGTGATATCCTGGGGATGGGGGGTGTTATCGAGGGGGTGATGAGTGAGACATCGTTCAGTGTACTGTCTGCATTTGTACAGTGCACTGAGAGATCAACACACGTGCAATGGCACTCTCGAGCTGTCAGCAGCCGGCTTTCCAGCGAGAATAGACTCCACCACTCCCTCTACTGGCATGAATCACACTTTGCCTCTTTTTTTGCACTAAGTGCCATAAGATTCCACCTGAGTGCTTGCTGAAAAAATAGGTGCAATTTTCTCCCGTTTTAACGCTCGTTCAGCACTTAGAATGTTTTGGTGAGATTACCCCTTGTATGTTTGAAGAATGTTCTTGCTACGGAGGGAGTGCAGCGAAACATTACCAGACTGATTCCTGGGATGGTGGGATTGATATATGAGGAGAGGTTGAGTTGATTGGGATCACATAGAAACCAATAAAATTCTAACAGGACAAGACAGGGTAGATGCAGGGAGGATTTTCCTGATGGCGGGGGAGTCCAGAATCAAGGGTCACAGCCTGAGGATATGGGGTAAACCCCTGAGATGAGGACAAATTTCTTCGCTCAGAGAGTGGTGGGTCTGTGAAATTCGCTACCACAGAAAGCAGTTAGGCCAAAACATTGTATGTTAGCCATAGCTCTTGGGGTGAAAGGGATCAAAGAATATTGGGGGTAGGTAGGATCAGGTTACTGAGCTGGATGATCAGCCATAATCAGAATGAATGGCGGAGCAGCCTCGAATGGCTGAATGACCTATTCCTGCTCCTATTTTCAATGCTCCTGAGGATGATCTTACCGGCTTGTCACTCTGGTGAAGCGGCGTGGTGAGCCAGTAAGACTGTAAGAGAGGCGGAAAATTGGGTTTGCACCTGGTTTCTCATCTCTTATGATGATACCAGCACTGGATTGACGACCATTTTAAAATCTTAATTTTAATATTATTAGTGAGCCCGGGATGGAATCAGCTGGACCGGGGTATGGGGGGAGGGGCGGGGGGGGGGGGATTGATCAGGGGGATCGGGGAGTGTCAGATTCCCAGTGTACTAACTGTATACACTTTACACAGTGCACTGGAAGATTATGCACATGCACAATGGCACCCTCTAGCAGTTAGCAACCAGCTTTCCGGCATGAATAGACTCCATCCACTCCCCCTACTGGCAAGAATCACACTTTGCCCCATTTGTTTCTCCAGGTGGCATTAGATTTGACTATTTCCCTCACTGAAAAAGTGGGCGCGATACTCTCCTGTTTTCATAGAATCATAGAATCCCTACAGTGTAGAAGGAGGCCATTCAGCCCATCGAGTCTGCACACAGCAACAATCCCACCCCCGGCCCTATCCCCACAAAGTTACCCCACTAATCCCTCTAACCTACACATTCCCTGACACTAAGGAGCAATTCAGCATGGCCAATCAACCTAACCCGCACATCTTTGGACTGTGGGAGGAAACCGGAGCAACCGGAGAAAGCCCACACAGACAAGGGGAGAATGTGCAAACTCCACACAGACAGTGACCCAAGCCAGGAATCGAACCTGGGTCCCTGGAGCTGTGAGGCAGCAGTGCTAACCACTGTGCCACCGTACCGCTCAAATTCTTGCTTGTTCGGCACCTAGAATTTTTTGGTAATATTGCCCCTCCATTTTTCTATGTATTCAGTTATGGTAATCTCCAGCATGACAATCTTAAAAGTTACCAACATCCCTTCTCCTGTGTGGGAGCCATTTGCTCCTAGAAACAAAGAAATATTGATGAGATTCTGGTAGTTTCAAGAGCATATTTAATGATCCTTAAATAGATATCCTATACCATGCTTCTTATTGGTAAATGAGCATGCATCATGCTGAAAGTTTGTTTTATATGAGAGTATTAAGAGGAGACAACAGCAAAGGCAAAGCCAAGCTGCAGATTGAAGGAGTGTCCTGCTGTTACATGGCCATCAATTTAAGGAGCTCTAATGTCACCTGGGTGTTTGCATGGGGTGGGGATCGGAGCATGTGCAACAGGCTGAGAAAAAACAATATGTGGCACTGATGAGTAACAGTGTGAATGGCAAGTGTTGCATCTACTCGTTATAGGGCAAGTACAGTAGACTTACCTTTGTTCTCTTCCTCATTTAGGTCCATGTCTTACAAATGTTATGGACTAAATTTATTCTGACAGCAAATTCAGCCCAGTCACGCCTTCAGCCAAAGCCATCTAAATTTCATAGAAACAAGAATCAGGAGTAGACCATTCGGCCCTTCGAGCCTGCTCCGCCATTCATTTTGATCATGGCCGTTCATCGAATTCAATATCCTGATTCCCCCCTTCCTCCCATATCCCTTTATCCATTTAGCCCCTAGAGATATATCTAATTCCTTCTTGAAATCACACAATGTTTTGGCCTCTATTACATTCTGTGGTAGTGAATTCCACACATTCACCACCCTCTACATGAAGAAATTTCTCCTCACCTCAGTTCGAAAAGGTTTACACTTTATCCTCAAACTATGACCCCTAGTTCTGGACTCCCCCACCATTGGGAACATTCTTTCCGAATCTACCCTGTCGAACCCTGTTAGAATTTTATAAGTTTCTATGAGATCCCCTCTCACTCTTCTAAACTTCAGTGAATATAATCACAACTGACTTAATCTCTCCTCATATGACAGATCTGCCGCCGGAGGAATTACTAAGATCAAAGCTAAATTCTCCCTCAGTGTGCCCGAACAGGCATCGGAGTGTGGCAACTAGGGGATGTTCACAGTAACTTCATTGCAGTGTTAATGTAAGTCTACTTGTGACACTAATAAATAACTTAAAAACTTCAGGTTTAACCTGAGGTTAAAATCTCATCTGAAAAGCAGAGAGAGACTGAGAGTTGTTCTGGTTTCCTCCCACTTCCAGGTGCTCTGGTTTCCTCCCAGTCCAAATGTCGTGCTGGTTAGGTGGATTGGCCACGCTAAATTCTCCCTCAGTGTACCCAAACAGGCACCGGAGTGTGGCAACTAGGGGATTTTCACAGTAACTTCATTGCAGTGTTAATATAAGCCTACCTGTGACTAATAAATAAACTTTAAATAATCTTTTAAACTTTAGGTCCAACTCCAGGACTTGTCGGCCACGGAAGGAGTTCTTCAAAATTTACAAACATACAAACTAGGAGCAGAAGTAGGCCAATCAGCCCCTCGAGTCTGCTCCACCATTCAACAAGATCATGGCAGATCTGATAGTAACCTTAGCTCCACATTCCCACCTATTCCCGATAACATATCACCCCCACTGCTTATCAAGACTCTACCTCTGCTTCCACTGCCTTTTAAGGAAGAGCTCCAAAGACTCAGAACCCTCTGAGAGAAAAAAACATCTCCTTACCTCTGCCTTAAATGGGCAACCCCTTATTTTTAACTAATGACCCCTAATTCTAGATTCTCCCAAAGGAGAGAACATTGTCTCCACTTGGACCCTGCCAAAACACTCAGGATCGCACATATTTCAGTCAAGTCACCTCTTACTCATCGGGACATGGTTCAACAGGTAGATAATCAGGCTGCTAATCCTTCCAACACTTCACCATGATTTGGGGCGGCACGGTAGCACAGTGGTTAGCACTGCTGCTTCACAGCTCCAGGGACCTGGGTTCGATTCCCGGCTCGGGTCACTGTCTGTGTGGGTTTCCTCCGGGTGCTCCGGTTTCCTCCCACAGTCCAAAGATGTGCGGGTTAGGTTGATTGGCCAGGTTAAAAAAAAAATTGCCCCTTAGAGTCCTGAGATGCGTAGGTTAGAGGGATTAGCAGGTAAATATGTGGGGGTAGGGCCTGGGTGGGATTGTGGTCGGTGCAGACTCGATGGGCCGAATGGCCTCCTTCTGCACTGTAGGGTTTCTATGATTTCTATGATGATTCCCTGAAGGGGAAAAAGTATGTATGAAGATGTGAAACAAACCTTCATCCTCAACAATTAAACCACTCCTGCATCACCAATTGGTCCAGCTCTCTTTTTAACTATTCTTTAATTTTGATATGCTTATAAAAGCCCTTGCGAGGGGGTCACAGACAGTGACCCAAGCTGGGAATCGAACCCAGGTCCCTGGCACTGTGAGGCAGCAGTGCTAACCACTGTGCCACTGTGCACTTAATTTAGACCAGGCAATTTCTTATCTTGCCTTTTCCCAGTCTCCTTATTTTTGACATTGTGCATTTGATATAGTTATGCTGAATGATTACCTTCAAAATAACCATTGCGATCAATGGTAGGTGGGCAGGAACTGAATAATTTCTGCCTAAGTTGCCACAGTTTAGAGTTATGTGGTGCATCATCACCAGCATGAAAGGATCAATTTCCTGTTGTGAATCTTTTCAGGAACATTTTTTTGCAGCCACTTTGTGAAATGCTCAGTTTATCTATGCTGGTTACTGATCTCCTGAGATTGGCAATAAGTCATGAAAGCTTCAGGTTTCCAGGCATCCATATCATCACCAACCTGTCCTGGTCCCTCCACGCCGACACTATTGTTAAGAAATCCCACCAACACCTCAGCTTTCTCAGGACGATAAGGAAATTTGGCATGTCAGCTACGACTCTCACCAACCTTTACAGATGCATCATAGAAAGCATTCTTTCTGGTTGTATCACAGCTTGGTATGGCTCCTGCTCTATCCAAGACCGCAAGGAACTACAAAATGTTGTGAACGTAACCCAGCCCATCACGCAAACCAGCCTCCCATTGATTGACTCCATCTACACTTCCCGCTGCCTCAGAAAAGCAGTCAGCACAATCAAGGACCCCACACGCCCCAGACATAATCTCTTCCACCTTTTTCAGTCGGGAAAAAGATACAAAAATCTGAGGTCACATACCAACCGACTCAAGAACAGCTTCTTCCCTGCTGCCATCAAACTTTTGAATAGACCTACCATATTAAGCTGATCTTTATCTACACCCTATCTGTAACTGCAACACTACATTCTGCATCCTCTCTTTACCTTCTCCCCCATGTACTCTATGAACGATATGCTTTGTCTGTATAGCGTGCAAGAAACAATATTTTTCACTCTACACCAATACATGTGACGATAATAAATCAAATCAAATAAATCTTCTGCCTGTGTCCATGTGTAGGGTTGCAAATCTTTCAGGATTGGCTTGGAGTCTTCAGAAATTGACAATCAATTTCCAGGAATTGTGAAGAAGGCATATAGTGTGTTAGCTTTTATTAACAGGGGGTTGGAGTTTAAGAGCCGTGGGGTTATGCTGCAACTGTACAGGACCTTGGTGAGACCGCATTTGGAATATTGCGTGCAGTTCTGGTCACCTCACTATAAGAAGGATGTGGAAGCGCTGGAAAGAGTGCAGAGGAGATTTACCAGGATGCTGCCTGGTTTGGAGTGTCGGTCTTATGAGGAAAGGTTGAGGGAGCTGGGGCTGTTCTCTCTGGAGCGGAGGAGATTGAGGGGAGACTTAATAGAGGTTTATAAAATCGAGTGAACGTTCAAAGACTATTTCCTCGGGTGGATGGAGCTATTACAAGGGGGCATAACTATAGGGTTCATGGTGGGAGATATAGGAAGGATATCAGAGGTAGGTTCTTCACGCAGAGAGTGGTTGGGGTGTGGAATGGACTGCCTGCAGTGATAGTGGAGTCAGACACTTTAGGATCATTTAAGCGGTTATTGGATAGGCACATGGAGCACACCAGGATGGTAGGGAGTGGGATAGCTTGATCTTGGTTTCAGATGAAGGTCGGCACAACATCGTGGGCCGAAGGGCCTGTTCTGTGCTGTACTGTTCTATGTTCTATGAATGTGCTGTGTGCAACTCTGGAGAAAGGTCATCAGGACATTTAATATTTTTTTTATTATTCTGTGGGACATGGGCATTGCTGGCTGGCCAGCATTTATTGCCCGTCCCTAGTTAAGAGTCAACCACATTGCTGTGGCTCTGGAGTCACATGTAGGCCAGATCCGATAAGGACATCAGATTTCCTTCCCTGAAGGACATTAGTGAACCAGATGGGTTTTTCTGACAGTCGACAATGGTTTCATGGTCATCAGTAGATTCTTAATTCCAGATATATTTTTATTGAATTCAAATTCCACCATCGGCCGTGGCGGGATTTGAACCCAGGTTCCCAGAACATTAGCTGAGTTTCTGGATTAATAGTCTAGCAATTATACCACTAGGCCATCACCTCCCCATATATCATAAAATAGGTTTTGGTTGTTTTCTTTGTACATTTCACTTTACCAGCTGTACAAATACAGAAAATGGCTGACACACAAGCTTCACTCAATGGGGTAATGAGTCTTTTTGCTTTCCCATTGGGATAGGAAGACAGGGCATACATCGCGAGGATGGATGTGTTGACCAACCAATGTCTGCAGTGTGGGGGCAAGTCATGTAATTAAATCTCCTGGAATACATTTGATCACAGTTGGCAATCCTTCTGTGCTGTGGCGCTGACTGGGGTTATACAGCTGGGGGTTGGCAAACATTTCTAGAATCCTTCTAGACTTGTAAGATATATTAATGTGTATCAGCAGACTCAAGCTATCTGAGAATTAATGGGGAGATCTGCTCTCTGCCTCTCTGCATGAGTGAGTCTTTTATTTTATTGGTGACATGGCTCTTCTGAGGAAACATAAAGATGGAGGAATGTATTTTAAAAGCAGCATCACAGCTTGGGATCCTGGCGTGTGGAACATTACTCAGATGTAACCCACCTAACTCTGAAACTGGCATGTCCTCAGAATTCCTTGTGTGTGTGTTTGACAGTCGGGTATACCTGAGAGAAATTGCTGTATGTTCTGCGATTTTGGCGCGGCAGGTTATTGCACGCGTTTTGCGCGGCACAGTTTGCTTCCCAATGACTGTAATGTTGTACACAAATCCCCTGAGGCATTGAAAACGCTGATTCATGAACAGGTCCCATGTTGACGTGGCAATGTGTTCAGTAGCACATTAAAGGGGTTGTCATGACACCGCGATGCAGAAAAGGGAAAGGTCAGAGCCTTCACATCTCTGATCACTTTCAGTTTTCGAAACAGTCTCCCGGGTTGAGCCACTCTAAATCATCTTTATGGACGGAATCCATCTTTAACCAGTTGCACTTCTAAATTTTATTTTGTCTGCGTTGAGTGGCAGCTGTGGAAGGGAGCAGCAACAGATGGCAAAGTAAAATCGCATGATATTCCGCCGCATGATTCGAACGACAGTGTTGGCTTTTACTTCAGTGCATGTGCTGGGCAATGGCATACCCTAATATTATAACAGAAATGATTGTTTCCCTGGAGATAATATGGCCCCTTTGTCTTTAGTCTATGTTACAGGTGCACGTTGCTATCTGATGCCACTGGGACCTTTAACGAATCTATCTGGCGGAATGTTTACACCTTACCATGTAAATGGCACGTTTGTCTTGAAGAAGTTATAAAATAGCATCTTGCTCCTGTCTGCAAATACCTTTACAGGAAACATTGCACCATCGACGTCCTTCTGCAGTAATGAACTACTTTTGCCTTTCAAATCCTCAGATGCTCCTTCCACTTTTGTGAAGCTGCGATAGTTTATCCGTTGCTGAAATAAATATGAACACTGACATGAATTTTCTTCAGATTCAATGACACTTTCCGATAGTCATGCCTTTATTAATTAGCGAGGTTGCTTGTGCACTGCTGTGGGGGAGGGAGGTCCAATTGGAGGGAATTTTCCCATCCCGCCCGCCACGGGAATCGTATTGTGTGTGGGGAGGTGGATCATGCAAAGGTCTGTTCAACTCGGAAGGGATTTTCTGGTCTTACAGCGTGACCAGAAAATCCTGCCCACTATCTTGCACCAACATGAAGGTACAAGTTCAACCACTTCATCCAACTTTTGCAATTAATCTGCAAAGTGTCTTCAAAAAAAATCAGGGCAAGGAAAGCATTATTGCTTCTTATAACCTTCTTCCGTCAGGAAAAAGATACAGAAGTCTGAGGTCACGTACCAACAGACTCAAGAACAACTTTTTCTCTGCTGCCGTCAGACTTTTGAATGGACCTATCTTGCATTAAGTTGATCTTTCTCTACACCCCAGCTATGACTGTAACACTACGTTCTGCACTCTCCTTTCCTTCTCTATGAACGGTATGCTTTGTCTGTATAGTGCACAAGAAACAATACTTTTCACCGTCTGCTAATACACGTGACAATAATAAATCAAATCAAAAAATTATTGTTTGTAATAAACAAAACTACACGAGCGTAAATTCACCGTCCTGCCCGTTGATGCGATTTTCCATTTCCACCGATGTCTACAGCGTTTTGCACGGCTCACCTATCCCGTCGCCAGTGGAAATCCGCTGCAGGGGTGTCGCCTTCGGTGGGACTGGAAGATCCCACCAGCACGAAGGGCCAAAAAATCCCACCCTCTGTGTAAAATTCAGAAGAGGAACACTGAGGGGTTCAAACAATAAAATAATCAATACAAGCAGCCATCTGCTTTTAGATTGTTCTTCTTGCAAGTGTGGTGGCAATCCAAGGTCTTGAGCGGACTTTAGTTGTCTTACCATCTGCTGGTGTCATTGTAAAATTAAGGGAGTACACTATGTTCAGAACTGTGATCTAATGGACATGTCAGCTTCAGATGTGGATGAGATGGGGATGAGCGGAAAGTAGATTGTAAGGTTGCGTTGAAGTGAAAAGTTTCCTGCTTCTTGACTGTGATAGAAAGACTCAAGAAAATTTGTTCCGACTAAATAACTAGTCTTTATTTATGAAAGACTGCATGCAGTAGTGGCCGAAACTTGAGTTCAGAGAGCAGTTGTTACAACTTGCTAATTCCTTCTCAAGTCCGCGCTTACATAAAGAATCAGTTCAGTATTTATACATAATCATTATCAGTTTGCGTGACTAGAGCTTATTCAGGAATTCGATCAGTAATAGAATCATAAGCTATGTCCTAAATCGTGGCACAACCTGCTGACCTCCTAGAACTCTTTGTCTCATCATTCATACCCTTATCTTGTCCTTTGATAGAACAGAAGAAGGTCGGTGACTCCTTCATCCCTGACCTTATCTTGTCTTACTCATACAGCCCTAGGTTATGCAGAGTCAGCCGTATCAGGTCTTACAGGGGTCAGGCATTTTGGAATAGCTTGGTCAGCTTTTCTTATATTGTACCAAATAGTTGACCAATTTTCCCATCATGCCATTACTTAGTACAACTTCACAGTAGGAAGAAATTATACAAGGCTGGCTGATCAGCAACACAGCTATACTGCAATTAGACTCCCCTCTAGAACAGACAATATATCCAGTTCTGCACCTCTCCTTTCCTTCCCTATACATTGACTCTGTCTACACTTCCCGCTGCCTCGGCAAAGCAGCCAGCATAATTAAGGACCCCATGCACCCCGGACATTCTCTCTTCCACTTTCTTCCATCGGGAAAAAGATACATTAAGTTGATCTTTCTCTACACCCTAGCTATGACTGTAACATTACATTCTGCACTCTCTCCTTTCCTTCTCTATGAACGGTACGCTTTGTCTGTATCGCGCGCAAGAAACAATACTTTTCACTGTATGCTAATACATGTGACAATAATAAAATCAAATCCAGTTAGTGACTGAGCCACGTATGCCTGGAAAGCTGCTGGGAAAGGAAAATCAACCTGTAACAATTGTGAACAACCATACAAGCCAAGCAGAGAGAAAATTATGCTTCTGTCAGCATTCTCACCTGTGAATCAGAAGATTATGGATCCAAGTCCCTTCCAGAATTTCAGCACAAAAATCTACCTGAAAATCCAGTGCAGTACTGTGGGAGTGCTGCAGTACTGAGAGAGTGCTACAGTGTCACAGCTGATAACTTTTCAGATGATGCATAAATAATTTCAGTATGATACAATCTGGCTCATCCAGATCCCCATCTCAGTCAGAGTTTGATGGCAGTGAAGAACAAGGCTTTCAAGCCTTAACTCTTGAATCTAAAGTAGGGCCTGACTTTCTGCCTTTAGCAGAAACCTCGCAGGACGTGAATCACCATCATATGTGGGCGGCACGGTGGCACAGTGGTTAGCACTGCTGCCTCACAGTGCCAGGGATTGGGGTTTGATTCCCGGCTTGGGTCACTGTCTGTGTGGAGTCTGCACGTTCTTCCCGTGTCTGTGTGAATTTCCTCCACGTGCTCTGATTTCCTCCCACAGTCTGAAAGATGTGCTGGTTAGGTGCATTGGCCGTGCTAAATTCTCTCTCAGTGTACCCGAACAGGTGCCGGTCCGGAAACACATAAAAGAAAATAGGGCGACATGGTGGCACTGTTGTTTCATGGTGCTAGAGACCCTGGTTCAATTCCAGCTGTCAGTGTGGAGTGTGCGCATTCTCCCCGCGTCTGCATGGGTTTCTTCCAGGTGCTCCAGTTTCCTCCCACAGTCCAAAGGTGTGCAGGTTATGTTGATTGGCCATGCTAAATTGCCCCTCAGTGTCCCACCATGTGTAGCGGGATTAGCAGAGTAAATACGTCCAGGAAAAGGGCCTGGGTAAGGTGCTCTGTCAGAGAGTAGGTGTCAATGGGCCGAATGACCTCCTTCTGCACTGTAGTGATTCTATAAAACGATGAAGATTAAGACTTAAAGATGGCAAATCCTTTTATGGTATTGATGGACTTTTGGAGTGCAAGCGGTTAGGATAGAAGAAGTTATTAAATAAACTGGCCAATAAAACTAATCATGTCATCAACGGAGAAACAATAAAGTTAGGAGCAGTGAAAAATAGGTCAGGTGTTAATAATGTTGAGAATAATTCAGAGAAACGTATGATTTTAAAGTTCCTGATTTAACTTGCTGCCCATTTTCTTATTCAGTTGGGTTTATTCAGAGGGGAGGCGATGGGCTAGTGGTATTATCGCGAGACTATTAATCCAGAAACTCAGCTCATGTTCTGGGGACCTGGGTTCGAATCCCGCCACAGCAGATGGTGGAATTTGAATTCAATAAAAAATATCTGGGATCAAGAATCTACTGATGACTGAGAAACCATTGTCAATTATCGGAAAAACCCACCTGGTTCACTGATGTGCTTTAGGGAAGGAAATCTGCCGTCCTTACCTGGTCTAGCCTACATGTGACTCCAGAGCCACAGCAATGTGGTTGACTCTCAACTGCCCTCCAAGGGCAACTTGGGATGGGCAATAAATGCTGGCCAACCAGCGACACCCATGTCCCACAAATGAATGAATGGGGGGGGGAGGGGAGGGTGTGTGTCCGATCATCCCCTGGGGAGGGGGGAGGAGAGGTGGTGTGACGTATCATCCCCTGGGAGGGGGGGGGGTGAGGAGAGGGGGTGTGATGTCTCATCCTCCGGTCGGGGGGGGGGGGGGCGGTGTGGGGGGAGCGTCGGTTGCCTGTCTGCGACCAGCCACAGATTACTCTTCCCTGCAGGGGCAAGAGAGCGGGAGAGATGGCTGTGGCTGGTAGTGTACCAGTGATAGTGTATCCCTTTACAGGCCCAGCTTGGTCCTTCTCCAGTGTCTCCTCTTGGACTTGTACCATAGAACCATAGAACCATAGAAAATTACAGCTCAGAAACAGGCCTTTTGGCCCTTCTTGTCTGTGCCAAACCATTTTTTGCCTAGTCCCACTGACCTGCGCTTGGACCATATCCTTCCACACCCCTCTCATCCATGAACCCGTCCAAATTTTTCTTAAATGTTAAAAGTGACCCCGCATTTACCACTTTATCTGGCAGCTCATTCCACACTCCCACCACTCTCTGCGTGAAGAAGCCCCCCCTAATATTTCCTTTAAACTTTTCTCCTTTCACCCTTAACCCATGCCCTCTGGTTTTTTTCTCCCCTAGCCTCAGCGGAAAAAGCCTGCTTGCATTCACTCTACCTATATCCATCAAAATCTTATACACCTCTATCAAATCTCCCCTCAATCTTCTACGCTCCAGGGAATAAAGTCCCAACCTATTCAATCTCTCTCTGTAACTCAGCTTCTCAAGTCCCGGCAACATCCTTGTGAACCTTCTCTGCACTCTTTCAACCTTATTTACATCCTTCCTGTAACTAGGTGACCAAAACTGTACACAATACTCCAAATTCGGCCTCACCAATGCCTTATATAGCCTTACCATAACACTCCAACTTTTATACTCAATACTCCGATTTATAAAGGCCAATGTACCAAAGGCACTCTTTACGACCCTATCCACCTGTGACGTCACTTTAGGGAATTGTGTACCTGTATTCCCAGATCCCTCTGTTCAACTGCACTCTTCAGAGTCCTACCATTTACCCTGTACGTTCTACTTTGGTTTGTCCTTCCAAAGTGCAATATCTCACACTTGTCTGCGTTAAATTCCATTTGCCATTTTTCAGCCCGTTTTTCTAGTTGGTCCAAATCCCTCTGCAAGCTTTGAAAACCTTCCTCACTGTCCACTACACCTCCAATCTTTGTATCATCAGCAAACTTGCTGATCCAATTTACCACATTACCGTCCAGATCATTGATATAGATGACAAACAACAATGGACCCACATCACTAGTCATGATGTGGAGATGCCGGTGTTGGACTGGGGTAAGCACAGTAAGAAGTCTCACAACACCAGGTTAAAGTCCAACAGGTTTATTTGCTGGCAAATACCATAAGCTTTTGGAGTGCTGCCCCTTCGTCAGATGGCCCCATCCTACGAAGGGGCAGCGCTTCGAAAGCTTATGGTATTTGCTACCAAATAAACCTGTTGGACTTTAACCTGATGTTGTGAGACTTCTTACTGTGCACACCACTAGTCACAGGCCTCCACTCAGAGAAGCAATCCTCCACAACCACTCTCTGGCTTCTTCCATTGAGCCAGTGTCTAATCCAATTTACTACCTCCCCATGTATACCCAGCGACTGAACCTTCCTAACTAACCTCCCATGAGAGACCTTGTCAAAGGCCTTGCTGAAATCCAGGTAGACAACATCCACCGCCTTCCCTTCATCCACTTTCCACAGTGATTGATCTTGTTGCCGGTTTTCATGCGAACCCACTGTGGAATCGGCCGGTTCTGCTTCATCTTCTTAGCGAGGAATCACTTCATCCTGAAGGTTTTGTGGGATGGCATGGCCGCACGTCCACTCTGGCAGGAGGGATCGGCTGCAGACTGGCAGTGGAAACCCCCCGCCCCCGACAAGAGGATGATACGTCACACCCCCTCTCCTTCCCCCCCTCCGCCCCCCCCCCCCCCAGGGGATCAGACGTCACACCCCCTCTCCTGCCCCCACCCCCCCACCCCCCCCTCCCAGGGGATGAGACGTCACACCTCCCTCCTGCCCCGACCAGAGGATGACCTGGGTCAGAGAGCCGTTGCAGTGTCTGACCCTGCTCTTCGGAGGTTGCAGCAGCAACTTCAGGTCGGTAACAGCGTGGACACGGATCGGGCCAGAAGACGGTAAAGTGGGATTTGGCGGTAGAGTTGGGCGCGTGGTTCATTAAGCCCGATTCGAGCGCGGGCCGAACCTGTGCCCGAATCGGGAGTCGGTAAAGCCGCGATCTGCTCGGAATCAGGTGCAGATCGTGGTATAGGTCCGACGCCCAACTTTACCATGATTCTGCGCCCGAAAACAGGCGCGAAGTTTTGGTAAAATCAGGCCCATGATCTCATCACTGCACAGATGAGAAATTTCACAACCTTGTTGAATCTAATCTTGTAGCAGAAAGGCCATGATTAAGCAGTATTCTTTCCATTAATAGATATCTGTGGCAGAGGGGGAGGAGAAAGACTAACAATGATAATTACAATTTAACTCTGTAAGGTTTATACTGCTATTTCCTGACAGTTAGCTTTGAGCTATCTGAATAATCTGAATTGTAAACTGGATTCAAATGCAGATTGTTACCACTTCAGTGAGGATGTTTGGATGGATATTGATCTATCAGGAAGTCCACTCTGACCCCTCACACCCATTGCAGAGCAATTTTATAATCTGATTCCCATCACCATATCTACCATATCTGTGTGTCAGTAAAAAGCTTGCTCCCATCACGTCTTGAACTGTCAATCCTCAAAATACACATTGCACGTTGATTGTTATGGATATAGGAGAGAGTTCAACTGAAACCACCAATTCCTCTTTTCTCTTGTCAGAGCTGACGAAGGGTCATCCAGACGCGAGACGTTGATTCTCTTCTCTCTCC
The DNA here is from genome assembly GCF_964213995.1 of Mustelus asterias. Lineage (NCBI taxonomy): Eukaryota > Metazoa > Chordata > Chondrichthyes > Carcharhiniformes > Triakidae > Mustelus > Mustelus asterias. Next base: position 12,801,660 of record NC_135804.1, read on the forward strand.
ACAGAAGCTGTCAGATCTGCTGAGATTTTCCAGCATTTTCTCTTCTGGTTTCAGCCCCCAGCAGCCTCAGTGTTTGCCCTTCTCCTGCTCCGCCATCTTGAGTCACAGAATTCAACAAAGAAAACCGTTCACCTCAGATACAACCACACAAAGCTGACTGGTGCTTGCCACGTTTAAATGAATGTGAATCGGTTGCCACCAGGTTCCCACCTTGAAGGTGGGACTTAATTTCAAAAAGCTTTAAGATAATGAATATTCATGGCATGCAAGTGTATTACAAGTAGAACCCCCCCCCCCCACCACAGGATGGCAAGAGGTCCAGCCCACCAGTGCCAAGCCCAAGACCTAATTCTTCATTCTAAATCTGCCATTGTAATTTTGACAGCTCACTCCTGCATAATTAACTCATTCCTCCTGCCACGTCTCCCACTTCTGGAATCTTCAAAAAAATTCAGTCTCTGAATCTGATGAAAGATTACTGGCCTGAATCGTTGGCCGGAATTCTCCCCAAAAAATCGAAGTGTCAAATTGGTGTGAAAGCTGGAGTAAATCGCACTGCTTTTTCCAGCGTGTTTCCCGAAATGAATCTCCCAATGGAGAGGCTATTGGCCTGATTATCATTAAAAACCAGGACAGGGGGACCTATTCCCACTGGAGAGGCTGAATTCAGCTTGATGAGCGGGACCCCATGCATGCACACATCTCTGGGAGATCGTTAAGAAGACCTCCCAGCATTGAGATCGCTGGCCTCTCGCAACCCCTCCATCCCCCACAGATATCGCTGGCTCCTAACACCCCCCATCCCCCACGGACATCACTGGCCTCTCACCCCCACCCGCAGCCCCTGCCCCCCCCCCCCAATCCCCCACAGACATTGCTGGCCTCATCGCTGGCCTCTCAGCTCCCCCCCACCCGCCGCCGAAACACTGCAGGCCTCATACCTCCCATCCCCCCATCCGCCACGAACATCACAGGCCTCCCCGTCCCCCAATGGCCCGGACATCCCTGGGCTCTCATCATCATCTGCCCTACCCCACTCCTCCCCACAGACATCACAGGCTTTCCCCCCCCACCCCAGTTCACACATACTGGCCTCACTGCTGCCTTGGACACAAATAGCACTGTGCTGCCATGCACACCCCCTACCTGCGAGATTCCCCCTTGTTGTTTGACAGCCTTGAGCATTGCACCCCCTGGACACAGAACCTTGTTGAATGAGAGCCAATCAGCATCCTGGGAGATGGCTAATCCTCTACTGAAACCAAGTTCCCTTTACATTTCTCACAAGGACTTTTTACTAACGGGCCCATGACTGGCCCAAACGGAACCTGGACTCCCCTAACAGGCCAAAGCTGGATATAAGCTGCAATAATAGACACACAGCCAGTCACACCAGGAAGATGGCTGGAAGGAAACCTGCCCCTAGGTTTTGCCAGGCTGACCAGGCCCACCAACTGGACGCAGTGGAGGAAAGGCGCCAGATGCTGTTCTCCACTCAGGGTTGTCACCCAAGGGGTTGCACCCCAAAGACATTGTGGGGGGAGGTGGCAGCTGCAGTTAATGCCAGGACCTCCGGGGAATAGACGAAACTGAACAACCTTCTTTGGGCAGGAAGGGTGAGTATTAAATCCCATTTTGAAACCTGTGCATGTGCTGCACTAACAATGCCAAACCATGCCCAGATACCTGAAGGGCATCCAACAAAAGACCCCCAAGAACTGCATCCAACCCCATTTCACCTCCCCCCCCACCCATCTCAATCAGCGCCACCCAGTGGTGGTCCTCTTTCCCGAAACGGCCAACACAAGCTCCAAAACTCAGGCGCACATAGCACCCCATGCACTTCAATATATCCATACTTTCAATCTCCCTTATTCCCCCACAGGGAGAAAAGTGCACACAACCAGCGAGAGAGGGCACAGACTGGTGGTGGTGTGCCTGAGTTGTGGCACCTGACAGTCTGTGAGTAGCGTGCCCTGGAGCTGGCAGGGGGAGAATCAATGCCTAGACTGGTAACCAACAGCCAGATTGGCATCCGGCATGCAAGTGAGCATCAGCTTAACGCTCTTCCTAAGTCTTCTTTGAAATAAGTGCGATGCTGCATGGGCTGCTTTCCCTCCCTTCCCCGAATGTGCGTTCTTTATTACAGTCCTGGATCCTGGTGCAACAGGCCCTTCGGATGTCGGCACCACCCCCCACCACCCCGACCCAGGACGCCTCGGACGACACCTCGGAGGGAGGCCCTGAAGATTCCTCCCAGGACAGCACCAGTGATTTGGCGCAGGCATCTACCACACAACCCACCAACACAGAGACTATCACCACGGTGGGTACTTTTCGCGATGAGGCTTCTGGGTCACTTACAGGTGGGCACATCACAGACACTGATGCACATCGGGTGGAGGTGGGCACATCCGAGGGCTCGGGCACATGGAGGTCTGCTGGAGGTGAGGATTCAGCTGTTCCCCAGCCAGCTGCTGGGCCTCAGCGTTTGTTCCCCCCAGGCTGGTGGGGATGCATCAGGAAACCGGGGAGTTGTGGATGGGCTGCGACTGCAAGGCTGTTTAGAGGAGTCAAACAGGGTACTGTCGCTGGAGGTGGTGCCGACACAGCGTGCAAACCAGGCCAGCACTGCAAAGGTGGTGTCCTCAGTGGGAAGTCTCAGTCAGGGATCTGTCCTCATGAGTGACAGGGTCCAGGTCATCCTGGGGACACAGGTGTTGCTGGCATCCAGGAGGCACATCATTCCATGGCCATGGGTGTTGGGGGCATTGGAGACACTTGCTCACAGAATGATGTGGTGGAGGGGCTCCAGAGCCTGGCCCAGTCCAACGCCGGCATCTCCACATCATGACAGTCTCAAAGGGCCATGGCTGAGGGATCAGAGACCATGGGGCAGAGGCATTGGGTCTCCAGGACTGGCAGAGCCAGGTGTCCTCCAATCAGTAATCTGCTCCAGACCTATTTGTATGACAGATAAACATGATTCTATGGGGATTATATGATTGTATGAAAGAGTGAAAACAGGCAGCAAATTGTTGCTGAGATAAGCCACAAATTTGAAGGTTTGGTTTTAACTTGCAGTTTTGATCTTAATTGCTGTTTGTTAATGTTAATGTACCTGGCCGTGCTACATCAGAGACACCTGCAGGTTTCGTACTTAATTATATGGTACCTTGATTAAATGCCCCAAGTCACTTCAATAAAACGAACCATGATGTCGAGTCAATTAACCCACCTGAAAAGTTTGACATCATTTGTGTTCAACAGCATTCATTTGCACTCATTTAATATCAATTACACTCAAGAGCAATTATTTATCTATCATTTGACATTACATATACCAGGACTTACATCAATATCATTAATTTTCCCAAACCATACCACCCAAACATATACGGTTAATGACAACACTTTAGCATTTGGACACCAAAAATGATCATAGAATTGATTTTCTATATCCCTGAATTTTGATAGAATTGATTTTCTATATCCCTGAATTTTGATAGAATTGATTTTCTATATCCCTGAATTTTGATAGAATTGATTTTCTATATCCCTGAATTTTGATAGAACTGATTTTCCATATCCCTGAATTTTGATAGAATTGATTTTCTATATCCCTGAATTTTGATAGAATTGATTTTCTATATCCCTGAATTTTGATAGCTTCGGACATTATAAAACTGAGCTACCTTCGGAAAAGCAGACGCTGTTTTGATGAGGTGGTTTTTATGCTTTTCTTTAGAAACTACAATCTGTGCAGTACAGCGCTATCCACTGCCGTTCCCACCCACACCCTCCCCCCTCCGTTCCCACCCACACCCTCCCCCAGCCATTCCCACCCACTCTTCCACCAGCCATGTCCACCCACACCTTCTCCTAAATTACATTCAAATTTAATTTAAATAATTTATTCAGCCTCTCGCTGGAAATGGGCGGGAGGCTGACTTCGCCAGATATCCAGTGCGGGTAAGATTGCGTGAGGCGAGAAATCGGACGCAAACCTGATTCCTCGGCTCTCGTGCGATCTCACCAGCTCGCCCTACCCGGAGGGGCCGGAGGGGCGCAATGGTAAGATCGCCCCCTCAGTGTTTTATGAACATTAGGAACAGGAAGAGGTCTTTGAGGCCTTTTGACTGGCTCCGTTCAGTTAGATCCCGGCCAATCTGCATCTCAACTCCATTTACCTGCCTCTGCTCCATATCTTTTGATTCATTTTGGGGCGGCAAGGTGGCACAGTGGTTAGCACTGCTGCCTCACAGCACGAGGGACCCAGGTTCAATTCCGACCTCGGATGACTGTCTGTGCGGAATTTGCACTTTCTCCTTGTGTCTGCATGGGTTTTCTTCAGGTGCTCCGATTTCCTCCCACAGTCCAAAGATGTGTGGGTTAGGTTGATTGGCCGTGCTAAATTGAGCCCAGTGACAGGGAGATTAGCAGGGTAAATATGTGGGTTTACGGGAATAGGGCCTGGATTGGATTGTGGTTGGTGCAGACTCGACAGGCCAAATGGCTTCCTTCTGCACCGTTGGGATTCTATGATTATAAAGTAATAGAGGTTTACAGCCTGGAAACAGGCCCTTCAGCCCAACTTGACCATGCCACACCTTTTTTTAACCCCTAAGCTAGTCCCAATTGCCCGCATTTGGCCCATATCCCTCTATAGCCATCTTACCCATGTAACTGTCTAAACGTTTTTTAAATGAAAAAATTGTACCCACCTCTACTACTGCCTCTGGCAGCTTGTTTCAGACACTCACCACCCTCTGTGTGAAAAAATTGCCCCTCTGGACACTTTTGTATCTCTCCCCTCTCACCTTAAACCTATGCCCTCTAGTTTTAGACTCCCCTATCTTTGGGAAAAGATATTGACTATCCACCTTGTCTATGCCCCTCATTATTTTATAGACCTCTATAAGGTCACCCCTCAGCCTCCTACACTCCAGAGAAAAAAGGTCCCAGTCTATTCAGCCTCTCCTTATAACTCAAACCATCAAGTCCCAGTAGCATCCGAGTAAATCTTTTCAGCACTCTTTCTAGTTTAATAGTATTCTTTCTATAATAGGATGACCAGAACTGTACTCAGGGTCTTCCAAGTGTGGCCTTCTATGATTCATTCCTAACCTACCTACAGTAAGAAGTCTCACAACACCAGGTTAAAGTCCAACAGGTTTATTTGGGTAGCACAAACTTTCAGAGCACTGCTCCTTCATCAGGTGAGTAATGAAGTGAGTGAGAGAGTGATGACCTATCTACGTTAATAGTTTCAATTATCACAGCGCAAGAGAGTTTCAGAATTCTACTATCACATTGTGTGAAAATGTATCTTTCGATTCCACCCCTGAAGAGCCTCTGACGGACACTTGCTCTTCGTTGCCCCTACCTATGTTACCATTTTATATCCCTTAATTAGATCAGTCCTCAATCTTGTCGCACAAGTGAACACAAAGGTGGTTTGAGATAACTGAGGGCTGCTGGTGCCCTTGGACCCAAACCACAACCTCTGTTCACACTTTGAAGAGAGGTGAAAAAGAAGAGATGAGAAACTGGGGCCTTGGCACAAAGTCACGGCAATTAAATCATTGACATTCATTATTCTCTCTCCCTGCAGCATCAGATCTGTTTTTGTCTTGTGTCACCCCAACAGGAAAATCCAGTTTTGGACTGACTGCTTTCATCTGGCTAAAGAGCAGTTATTTAGTGTTCTGGTGAGATCATTAAGCAACCCTTTGTTACCAGATGATGTCACGCTGCTTGTTACTGCAGGCAAAAACACACGGAGGCAGGTTAAATGGCAACACAGGAAGACTTTATAATTAGCCCTGTCACAAAACAGGTTTTTACTAGTCATTAAAACCAAAAGGGAATTTCTTTAATGGGTGTTAATACTTATCCTGCATTGAGGTGAAAAATAAACAGAAACGAGTTCCCAGTTTCCTAGAGCAATTCCAACAATAATAAGCAGCAGGACACCATGTCTTGGGAGCACAGGCGGATTTTATTCTTGTTGACAGCTTTAAGTTAACAAAAGATGCTCTTTGAACCTACGTGAATGAAATAATTAAAAGCAATCTGGGTGGGAATGGTTTATTGAAGCTGAGTTTTGTCACGTTTCGCACAGAGCCAGAATCGTGCTTCTTCAGGGTAATTAATTTTACACGAAGCGGGTTTTCGGGGCAGTGGAAAGATTTGATAAGGCGCTTTAAAAATTTATTTCTTCATTTTCTTTCCTGCGTTTCCCTTTTCCTCACAGAGAGAAATAGGCCGGAATTCTCAGCTCCTGTGCTTTCCTCAGCTTGTCATGTTCTGCCCATTAAAATGAATAAAATATGATGTAGCAAAACGTGGTATTCGCCAGGCTTTAATGACTGAAGCATATAGGAAAAGAATTATGAAACTGGTCAGTACTTAAGGGGCCGTCATTCATTGCCCACACCTAATTGCCCTTGAGTGGGTAAGGGTGAGCTGCCTTATTGAACTGCTGCAGTCCATATAATGTACGGATACACCCACAGTGCTGTTAGGAAGGGAGTTCCAGGATTTCGATCTCGTGACGATGGAGGAAAGGCAGTACAATTCTGGGACGCACTAATACCAATGCCACTTGCATTTGCTGCTCCCGCTGTGGTCTCCTCTATATCGGAGAAACCAAGCGTAGACTGGGTAATCACTTTGCTGAGAATCTTCAACCTGTGTGCAATCAGGACCCTGACCATTCCGTTGCTTGCCATTTTAACACACGATCCTGCTCCCATGCCCACATGTCTGTCCTGGGCCTGCTGCAATGTTCCAGTGAAGCTCAACACAAACTGGAAGAACAGCATCTCATCTTCCGGTCTCAACATCGAATTCAACAACTTCAGATGATTAGCTCTACCCCACCTCCACCCCTTTGTTTTCAATTCTTTTAATGTTTTACTGTTCTCTCATTTTTATTTCTTTATTGTCTTTCCTCATTTTTCTTTCCCTCCCCCCCAGTCTTTCCCCCTATTTTATCTCCCTTTTTCTTACCTTTCCTCCTCCTTTGCTTCCCTTTTCTCCCTTTTTCTCAATTTTACATCTCTCCCACCCATCTCCCCCCTCCCCCCACATCTTCATCTGTCACAGTTTACCCTCTGATTTCAGCTTCTCTGCCATTTGGCCATTCACACCTTCTATTCTCTCTATGGGCTGCCATTAGCACATTTCAGCCTTTCGCCTTGTTTTTGTGGTTATGACTCATCTTTCATTCCCTCACCCTGCAGTATAAATATCTCCCACTTTCTATGCCTTTTAGCTTTGATAAAGGGTCATCTGGACTTGAAACGTCAGCTCTTTTCTCTCCCTACAGATGCTGCCAGACCTGCTGAGATTTTCCAGCATTTTCTCTTTGGTTTCAGATTCCAGCATCCGCAGTAATTTGCTTTTATTTTTTACGAATGTCACTCCCTGATGTTGGACATTCTTGTGATTATCCTGATGAGTGCAAGGTGAAAAGCTTCGACAAAATGCCACACACAGAAACATTCCACCCCAATTACCCGGCACTCCTCCACAGTGCATTTTTCTGAGTTCTGACTCACCAAAACAAACTTCTTAATTCCTTTTCTAAGTCTCACCGTGGTTACCACTGCTACCTCATAGTGCCAGGGAACTGGGTTCAATTCCCAGCTTGGGTCACCGACTCTGCGGAGTTTGTACATTCTCCACATGTCTGCGTGTGTTTCCTCCGGGTGCTCCGGTTTCCTCCCACAGTCCAAAGACATGCTGGTTAGGTGCATTGGCCATGCTAAATTCTCCCTCAGTGTACCCAAACAGGCGCTGGAGTGTGGCGACTAGGGGATTTTCACAGTAACTTCATTGCAGTGTGAATGTAAGCCTACTTATGAGATGAATAAATAAACTTGAAAAAACTATCTCTTCCTTTACGATGCACCTTAAAACCTACCTCTTTGTCTTTGACCCAATACCTTCTTACGTGACACAGTGTCATACCTTGCCTTATAATGTTCCTGTGCAGCACTTTGGGGCATTTAATTATGTTAAAGTCGTCAGATAAACGCAGATAATTCAAGTTGTTGCCCTTTGCTCTTGTTGAAGTTGCAAATTAATCTCTGCTGATCAGGTATATAAATTGAAAAGGATGCCTGGTGCTTAAAATAATGGAGAGAAGAACTTAATAAAACAAAATTGTTGCGTGTCTACTTCGTTAGTGACCTAGTTTGCTTTGAACAAAATCTTGGGTATTTTTCTAATTTGTAATTATAACTCAACTTTTGTAACAATCTTATAATTTCCCAAAGGGAAATCCATGTGTGGCCTCGAGTACAGTGCTGAGTAATGCACCATTACAGAAGTATTACTGTTATAGGATTATAATTATTTTTATGTTTCCTTTCTTTCTTGCTGCTGTTTAATTTTCTCTCCAATGTTCCTCACATGCATCGTAACTAGATGTTTTTGAAATTATTTTGTCCAAACTTGCCTGTTTTAAAAATGCAATGCATCCTAATCTACCTTTCCATGCCTTCCCTTCCCCCACATCCTTTACATATGAACATATGAACATGGAGCTGGAGTAGGCCATTTCGCCCCTCGAGGCAGCAATGCCACTTAATAAATAAGTCGTCTCACGACACCAGGTTAAAGTTCAACAGGTTTATTTGGTAGCACCGGCTTCCAGAGCATTGCCTCTTCATCAGGTGAGTGAAGAGTTCAGTTCACGAACAGGGCATATATAGACACAAACTCAATTACAGGATAATGGTTGGAATGCGAGTCTTAACAGGTAATCAAGTCTTTACAGGTGCAGACAATGTGAGTGGAGAGAGGGTTAAGCACAGGTTAAAGGGGTGTGAATTGTCTCCAGCCAGGACAGTTAGTGAGATTTTGCAAACCCAGGCAAGTCATGGGGGTTACAGAGAGTGTGACATGAACCCAAGATCCCGGTTGAGGCTGTCCTCATGTGTGCGGAACTTGGTTATCAGTTTCTGCTCAGCAATTCTGCGTTGTCGTGTGTCGTGAAGGCCACCTTGGAGAATGCTCCAACTCAACTCAACAGACTGATCAAGACCTTTGATCTGGACCTTCAGAGCTCCCTCCATGCTCTCATCCCACGTACTCCTCACGTTGGAGATCTCTGCTGCCTCCCAAAGATTCACAAGGCCAACACACCCGGCCGTCCCATTGTATCAGGCAAAGGGACCCTGTGTGAGAACCGCTCTGGCTACGTCGATGGCATCCTGAAACCCATTGTACAAAGAACCCCAGCTTCTGTCATGACACTACGGATTTCCTACAGAAACTCAGCACACAAAGAACAAAGAACAATACAGCACAGGAACAGGCCCTGCGGCCCTCCAAGCCTGCGCCGCTCATGTGCCCACTAGACCATTCTTTTGTATCCCTCTATTCCCAGTCTGTTCATGTGGTTATCTAGATAAGTCTTAAACGATCCCAGCGTGTCCGCTTCAATCACCTTGCTTGGCAGTGCATTCCAGGCCTCCACCACCCTCTGTGTAAAGTACGTCTCCCTGACATCTGTGTTGAACCTTGCCCTCCTCACCTTGAACCCGTGACCCCTTGTGTACGTCACCTCCGACCTGGGAAAAAGCTTCCCACTGTTCACTCTATCTATGCCCTCCATAATTTTATACACCTCTATTAGGTCGCCCCTCATCCTCCGTCTTTCCAGGGAGAACAACCCCAGTTTACCTAATCTCTCCTCATAGCTAAGACCCTCCATACCAGGCAACATCCTGGTAAACCTTCTCTGTACTCTCTTCAAAACCTCCACGTCCTTCTGGTAGTGTGGCGACCAGAACTGGACGCAGTATTCCAAATGTGGCCTAACCAGCGTTCTATACAGCTGCAACATCATATGCCAACTTTTATATTCTATACCCCGTCCAATAAAGGCAAGCATGCCATATGCCTTCTTCACCACCCTCTCCACCTGTGCTGCCACCCTTAAGGATCTGTGGACTTGTACACCCAGGTCCCTCTGTGTGTCGATACTCCTGATGGTTTTGCCATTTATTGTACAGCTCACACATGCAGCAGTTGAACCAGGAATACTACTCATCACAATGGATGTCTCAGCACTCTACACCAGCATCCCCCACAACAACGGCATTGCTGCAACTGCCTCAGAACTCAACGCCGACAACTGCCAATCTCCAGATGCAATTCTACAACTCACCCGCTTCATTCTGGACCACACTGTCTTCACCTTCAACAACCAGTTCTTCATCCAGACACATGGAACAGCCATGGGGACCAAATTCGCATCTCAATATGCCGACATCTTAATGCACAGATTCAAACAAGACTTCTTCACCGCGCAGGACCTTCAACCGACACTATACACTTGATACATTGCTGACATTTTCTTCCTTTGGACTCATGGAGAACAATCACCAAAACAACTACATGATGACATCCCACCATCAGACTCACCATGGACTACTCTCCAGAATCGGTTGCATTCTTGGACACACGCATCTCCATCAAGGACAGTCACCTCAGCACTTCACTATACCGCAAAACCACTGATAACCTCACGATGCTCCATTTCTCCAGCTTCCACCCTAAACACGTTAAAGAAGTCATCCCCTACGGACAAGCCCTCCGTATACACAGGATCTGCTCAGATGAGGAGGATCGCAACAGACACCTCCAGACACTGAAAGACGCCCTCATAAGAACAGGATATGGCGCTTGACTCATCGATCGACAGTTCCGACGTGCCACAGCGAAGAAACGCACCAACTTCCTCAGAAGACAAACACAGGACACGGCGGACAGGGTACCCTTTGTCGTCTAGTACTTCCCCGGAGTAGAGAATCTACAACATCTTCTCCGGAGCCTTCAGCATGTCATTGATGAAGACAAACATCTCGACAAGGCCATCCCCACACCCCCACTTCTTGCCTTCAACAACCGCATAACCTCAAACAGACCATTGTCCGCAGCAAACTACCCAGCCTTCAGGAGAACAGTGACCACGACACCACACAACACTGCCACAGCAACCTCTGCAAGATGTGCCGGATCATCGACATGGATGCCATCATCTCACATGAGAACACCATCCACCAGGTACACGGTACATACTTTTGTGACTCAGCCAACGTTGTCTACCTGATACGCTGCAGGAAAGGATGTCCTGAGGCATGGTACATTGACAAGACCATGCAGATGCTACGACAACGGATGAATGAACACCTCTCAGCAATCACCAGGCAGGGGTGTTCCCTTCCTGTCGGGGAACACTTCAGCAGTCAAGGGCATTCAGCCTCTGATCTTTGGGTAAGCGTTCTCCAAGGCGACCTTCACGACACATGACAACGCAGAATTGCTGAGCAGAAACTGATAGCCAAGTTCTGCACGCATGAGGACGGCCTAAACCGGGATCTTGGGTTCATGTCACACTATTTGCAACCCCCACGATTTGCCTGGGCTTGCAAAATCTCACTAACTGTCCTGGCTGGAGACAATACACATCCCTTTAACCTGTGCTTAACCCTCTCTCCACTCACATTGTCTGCACCTATAGAGACTTGATTACTTGCAAAGACTTATATTCCAACCTATATCTTGTAATCGAGTTTGTGTCTATTTCTGCCCTGTTTATGAACTGAACTCTTCACTCACCTGATGAAGGGGCAATGCTCCGAAAGCTTGTGCTACCAAATAAACCTGTTGGACTTTAACCTGGTGTTGTGAGACTATTTACTGTGCCTACTCCAGTCCAACCCCGGCAACTCCATATCATGACCACCTAATAAGGTCATCGCTAACCTGATAGTAAGCTCAAATCTGTATCCCATCTACCCCAATAACCCCTTGCTTATCAAGAATCTATCTACATCTGTCTTAGAAATATTCAAACATTCTGGGGGCAATTCCAGTCACGCAGCAGGCCGGGAAACAGTGGGACTCAAGATGTATCTCCCACTCCCAACTTTTTCGACGTAATCAGCCTCAGGCCAGAAATCAGCACAAGGCTGATTGCCATATTGAATACTCAATTTCAATATGATTGGCAAGTCCAGGACGGTAGTCTTCGGGCTCGCGAGTGTTTCCCACCCACCCAGAGAGGTTCCCACCAGTGGGGATTAAAGCTGGTCTCCCTCAAGGGGCATGCGCCGGCATCTCCACATCATGACTCCCTCAAGGGGGACCAGGCCTGACCACCTCACTGGTGGGGACAGGCCATTGAGGCACCCCTGGGAGGTCAGGGGCAGGGGGTTGTCCCTTGGACAGTGCCAGCCTGACAGTGCCAGCCTGTCACCCTGGCACTGCCCACCAGGGGCCAGGCAGTGCCAAGGGGATGGGGCTAGTGGGGTGGACAGGGCCTACTGCAGGGAAAGAGCCGATCAGTGGTGATAGGGGAGGATCTGCTGCACGCTCTATAATGGGATTGGTGGGAGAGGGAAGGAGGAAGTGATCAGGGCTGCACATGGTGGGGGAGATCGGGACTGCACAGGGGGGGGGAATCAAGGTTGCGCATGGGAGTCAGGGTTGGCCATGGGGCGCTGGCGATTGGGGCTGGCTGATTTGGGGGGGTCAGGTTGGACGGTGATGAGGGGGTTTGGGGAGGCCGGCATTTGGGGAGGGGTTCGGGGAGACTGGCGATCAGTGGGGAAGGGGGGAAACAATTGGAAGGCTGGTGATTGGGAGGCCAGCAATGGGGGGTGGGGGCGTGGCGGGGGGGGGGGCAATGTGCATGCGCTGATCTCCCCACTGACACATCGGCGTTTGTGCTGTGGTCCACTCAGCACGCTGATTCTGGCCTGTCCAGCGGAGATAGGCTCCGACCCCTCACTTCTCGGCTCGAATCCCCCTGGGGCACTCGGTGGAGCACAGAGCACCGGAGATTCGTAAAACTAAGCGCGCCCAAAAACCGGGCGGGAGAGCTCCCATATTCCCACCTGTTGGGCACTTAGGTTTTTTGGGGGAGAATCGCCCCCTCTGCTTCCACCACCTTTTCAGGAAAACAGTTCCAAAGATCCTCTGTGAGAAAATATTTTGCTTCATCTCTATTTTAAATGGCTGATCCCTTATTTTTAAACAGTGACCCATAGTTCTAGATTCTCCCACGAGAGGCAACATCCTCCCCACATCCACCCTGTCAATACCCCCTCAGGACCTTGTATGGTTCGATCAAGTTGTCCCTTACACTTCTAATCTCCAGCGATACAAGCCCAGCCTGTCTAATCTTTCCTCAGAAGACAGCACACCCATTCCAGATATTAATTGGTAAACCTTCTCTGAATTGCTTCCCATGCATTTACATCCTACCTTAAATAAGGTGACTAATATTGTACACAGTACTTCAAATGTGAACTCACTACTGCTCTGTACAACTGAAGCATAGACTCCTACTTTTGTATTCAATTCCCCTCGCAGTAAATTTGATTTGATTTGATTTTTTATTGTCACATGTATTAGTATACAGTGAAAAGTATTGTTTCTTGGCACGCTATACAGACAAAGCATACCGTTCATAGAGAAGGAAATGAGAGAATGCAGAATGTAGTGTTACAGTTATAGCTATGGTGCAGAGAAAGATCACCTTAGTGCGTGGTAGGTCCATTCAAAAGTCTGATGGCAGCAGGGCAGAAGCTGTACTTGAGACGGTTGGTACGTGACCTCAGACTTGTGTATCTTTTTCCCGATGGAAGAAGGTGGAAGAGAGAATGTCCGAGGTATGTACGATCCTTAATTATGCTGGCTGCTTTGTCAAGGCAGCAGGAAGTGTAGACAGAGTCAATGATGGGAGGTTGGTTTGCGTGATGGATTGGGCTACATTCATGACCTTTTGTAGTTTCTTGCGGTCTTGGGCAGAGCAAAGTTCTGTTAGCTTTCCTAATTACTTGCTGTTCCCGCGTACTAGCCTTTTGTGATTCAGACACTAGAACACCCATATCCCTCGGTTTCTCAGAGCTCTGCAATCTCTCAGCATTTGGATAATATGCCTCTTTTTTTATTCTTCTTGACAAAATGGACAATTTCACTTTATACCCCATTTGCCAAATCTTTGCCCACTCACTTAATCTATTTCTATATTTTTGCAGCCTCCTTATATCCTCTTCACAACTTATTTTCCTACCTACCTTTGTGTCATCAGCAAATTTGGCAACCATCCCATCCATCCCTTCTTCCAAGTCAGTAACATAAATGGTTAACAGTCCAAGTCCTAGCTAACCGGAGTGGGAGAAGCAACGTTTACTATATTATTATCTGCAATGTTATAACCTCGTGGGCATTTGTCAAAAAGGCTATTTGGGATGTTGAGGATATTCATGGGAGTATCTTTCCTTTGGTGAGAGATAGATCAGTCCTTCAAACACATTTAGCATTTGAGCATTTTCACTTCAACTGGATGTAGAATCCTAGAGGTCAAAGGGCAAACATAACCCACATTCTCGTGCACTTAAAGAACTTTTTGCCAAATCAGTTTTACAACTACTACTAAAAGCTGAGGTAACACTAGAGTCTGCACTCTCTTGTTTCCTTCTCTATGAACTGAGGCTTGACCAAACAGATTTATTTTTATTATGCAATCATTATCAGTGGACCTGTAAGCACCTGAAACCCATGTCCCAGGCGATGATGGGCAAAAGAACCAGAGGAAATATAAAGAGAATTTCTTTAACGTGAGTTCTTTTATGATTTGGAATGCGTTGCCTGAAAAAGTGGTGGAAACAGATTCAACAGCAATTTTCAAAAAGGAATTGAATATTTATTATCATGGAATGATACCTTAGAGAGGGAGGCCATATAGTTCATTGTTTTTGTGCCAAACACATTTGAAAGCAATAAAGGCTGGCACAGTGGCACTGCTGCCTCACAGCGCTAGGGACCCGAGTTCGATTCCCAGTTTGGGCCACTGTCTGTGCAGAGACTGCACGTTCTCCCTGTGTCTGCATGGGTTTCCTCCAGATGCTCCGGTTTCCTCCCACAGTCCGAAAAACATGCATTGGCCATGCTAAATTCTCAGGCGCCAGAATGTGGCGACGAGGGGATTTTCACAGTAACTTCATTGCAGTGTTAATGTAAGCCGACTTGTGACACTAATAAATGAATAAATAAGTTTCAGGGTTGTGGGGAAAGAGCAGCGATGTAGAATTAATTTGATTGCTCTTTCACAGATCCATCATTGACAAGCCATTGTTTGTGCTGGGAGATCTTATGATTATGATTAGTCATCCAATCTTATGATTGGAGAGCCGAAGGGGCTGTTTCCTGTGCTGTTCTTTGATTACTTGTGGGCATTCTGCTAACAGTACCAATGTTTTTCTAAAAGTGTAGATCCAAAAAAGGTGCATCAAAGTATGGTGAACTATAATCCTAGCCCTTTATGTGGACAATCCCAGTTTAGGCCCACCTCTCAATTGGTCCGTCTTAGCTTTATGTTGAGGACAGATCCTAAAGTCACTAAATGTATCTGAAGGACTGATCCATTTCTCCCCAAAAGGAAAGGATCCACCCATGATTATTATCATGGCCCAGATAGCCTTTGAAACAGGATTATAATATCCCAGATATTAATAGTGTCCGGGTATAACTCCTCAAAAATGTTAGCCTCCAATCAAAGAGGTAACAGAATCATGTTAATATAAAAGCAAAATACTGCAGCTGCTGGAATCTGAAACAGAAACAGAAAATGCTGGAAAATCTCAGCAGGTCTGACGGCATCTGTGGAGGGAGATTAGGGCCATTATTTCGAGTCTGGATGACCCTTTGTCAGAGCACTGAGTTATGTTCATAAGTTAGCCCTACAAATGCCCATGTGAAGCAATATAAATTCTAAAGTATATATATAGATGTTTATTAAAGAACCAAACATGCAACTAACAGTGTGGTGAAAGCGGCCAAACACAATGTTAAATGGTTCGAGAACAAGAGGGAAAATATGATCTTATTTCTCGTAGAGAACTCTGTTTTTAAATTCAATTATTGTTGCAGTATAATATTTCATCAATTATTAAAACAGAATTTGCCTTAACCATCTCTCTACTGTGCGAGTGCGATGACTCTGTCCCAGTTAGAGGAGAGAATTATCTTGCTGTGCCCTTAACTATCAGAAAGATGGAGCAAATTCAGCAAATTTGAAAAAAAAAACTATGGGGGGATTTTCCAGTCACGCTCACCCCAAAATCGTAAAATCCTGCCCGAGGTTAACTGACCTTTCCAATCCTTCTTTATAGTATGGCAGGATTTCTCCACACAGGTTCCTTCACAGAAGTGCTAACATCTTAATTTTTACTTTATTCATTTGTGGGACTTCACTGGCTGGCCAACATTTATTGTAAGAGTTTTAACAACACCAGGTTAAAGTCCAACAGGTTTATTTGGTAGCAAATGCCATTAGCTTTCGGAGCGCTGCTCCTTCGTCAGATGGAGTGGATATCTGCTCTCAAACCGGGCACACAGAGACACAAAATCAAGTTACAGAATACTGATTAGAATGCGAATCTCTACAGCCAACCAGATACAGACAATGTGAGTGGAGGGAGCATTAAGCACAGGTTAAAGAGATGTGTATTATCTCCAGACAGGACAGCCAGTGAGATTCTGCAAGTCCAGAAGGCAAGCTGTGGGGGTTACTGATAGTGTGACATAAACCCAAGATCCCGGTTTAGGCCGTCCTCATGTGTGCGGAACTTGGCTACCCCAGTCCAACGCCGGCTTCTCCACATCACAACATTTATTGCCCATCCCTAGTTGCCCGAGGACAGTTGAGAATCACCCACATTTCTGTGACTCTGGAGTCACACGAAGGCCAGACCAGGTAAGGATGGCAGATTTCCTTCCCTGAAAGACATTAGTGAACCAGATGGGTTTTTCCTGACAGCTGACAATGATTTCATGATCATCAGTAGATTCTCAATTCCAGATATTTCTTTTATTGAATTTAAATTTCATCATCTGCTGTGGCAGGATTCGAACCCAAGTTCCCAGCACATTAGCTGAGTTTCTGGATGAATAGTCTGGTGATAATACCACTAGGCCACTGCCTCCCAAGCAATAAAACCCATTTGGGGGTTATATCCAATCAACAATTTGTCACGTGCTCAGATGAGTTTTAAATAATGACTGGAATCTCCTTGTCCTTGGGTATGCTAGTGTGTTGCCATTCTGGCATGAACACTTTGTGAATTGTGGTTGAAATGGACATGGCACTTTGCTATTGTATATTTTCAACACTCCAGTTGCTAAATGTATTTTTTCGGGTAGTGGATGCTATGTTCTCTTCAGTATTTTTCTCCTGACCACTTTTTAAAACCAAACTTTTACAAGGAATTCCCAGCAATTTCAATATCTTCTGATTTCTCTTTTGCTTTTTACTTTTCTTTAATTTTGAAAAGCCTTGCTACTTGTTTGATGGAATAATTAGAAGAAGCTGGCATTGCGCCCAACTAGTGAAGCACCTGTGTTAATATGTGAACAGTTCAGATAGCTGACAGTGCACAGTGGTCAGCACTGCTGCCTCACAGTGCCAGGGACCAGGGTTCGATTCCTGGCTTGGGTCACTTTCTGTGCAGAGTCTGCACGTTAAAGTAAAGCTTATTTATGAGATACAAGTAAGGCTTACATTAACACTGCAATGAAGTCACTGTGAAATTCCTCTAGCTGCCACACTCCGCCGCCTGTTCGGGTCAATGCTCCTAACCAGCACGTCTTTCAGAATGTAGGAGCAAACCGGAGCACCCGGAGGAAACCCATGCAGACACGGGGAGAGCGTGCAAACTCCACACAGACAGTGACCCAAGCCAGGAATCGAACCTGAGTCCCTGGCGCTGTGAGGCAGCAGTGCTAACCACATGCTACCCTCTCTGTGTCTGTGTGTGTTTCCTCCAAGTGTTCTGGTTTTCTTCCACAGTCCGAAAGACGTGCTGGTTAGGTGGATTGGCCATGCTAAATTCTCCCTCAGTGTACCCGAACAGGCGCCGGAGTGTGGCAACTAGGGGATTTTTACAGTAACTTCATTGCAGTGTTAATGTAAGCCTACTTGTGTTAATAATAAATAAACTACACTCATGAATACACTGTCTCAAAGTGCTGATATTAATTCAGCTCTCCTGCTCACATAGACACACCAAACCCACCACCTTGTAAATCAAGAGACAAATCAACAAATTTGGTATAAATATCATGAATTGCTTTTTTCCAAGACTAAAACAGTGACTAAAGCTTCAAAAAAGTACTCTGTTGGTTGTAAAGAACTGAAACTCCCAATGGTTGTGAAAAGCTCTATGTAATTGCAAATCTTTTGCAAGAATTTACAAACTTAAACTGATATGGATTGAAAGCTAATTTATAAGCCTCAACAGTGACTTTTTATTCTCTAGCAGAAGCTGTATCATTCCATCGAATATGCTTTACATTTTTAAAACCCTTTTTTCACTTCCACACTCTGTCTCAACAGTCAGAGGGTCATGTTTGCCAGTATCTCTAGTTTGTGGGCTTGGTGAATGAGGCAGATTTTGGGGGGGCAGTTCTACTGCAATGGACAGTTCTGCAGTCAAAATCCCTCCTAAAATTGGGTCTGACTAAGTACAATTAATTTATACAAAGCAGATGGTTTGTCTTTTTATCTTACTTCTCCCAGTCTCTGAACACACTCTAGGATCACTGAATTATTTATCCTGTTCGTTGCACCAGTGAGGATGATTGAGGATGTGGAGAGAGGGACCAAGGCAGAGAACCACCAACCATATTAATATTTAGGAAAGCAAGCAAAGGCACAGAGAGTGATACATACACACACACACACACACAAACACAAACGCATACAAACACATAAAGAGATGGACAGCAAGACATACAGAGGCCCTGATTTTACCGGCACACCAGTCCCGGAATCGGGGCAGCTGAGGCTTGCAGGACGGCATTCTCTGTTGGCCTCGGGCGGGATTTTATGAGCCTTGGGCAGGCGTGCTAGTAAAATTCTGGCCTCAGAGTGAGAGGCACACAGAGACAGTGCAAGATAGAGACAGAGCGACTCAGAGATGATGGGTGGGATTTTATGCCCCCCCCCCCCCCCCCCCCCCCCCCACCCCCCACAGTGTGTTTTATGGTGGTGGAGATGGCCCTCCAATGGCCAGTGGCGGGATCTTCCGGCCCTGCCGGGTTTTCCCGTTGCTTACATCCTCTGCCACCGGGGAACCCTGCCGACGGGAACAGCCAGAAAGCTTCAGGGTTTTGAAATGTAACCAGTCTGATCGACGCCTGACATTTGATTAGGGATAGTCAGCACGGTTTTGTGAAGGGTAGGTCGTGCCTCACAAACCTTATTGAGTTCTTTGAGTCGGTGACGAAAGAGATAGATAAGGGTAAAGCAGTTGATGTGGTGTATCTGGATTTCAGTAAAGCGTTTGATAAGGTTCCCCACGGTAAGCTATTGCAGAAAATACGGAGGCATGGGATTGAGGGTGATTTAGCAGTTTGGATCAGAAATTGGCTAGCTGTAAGAAGACAGAGGATGGTGGTTGATGGGAAATGTTCATCCTGGAGTTCAGTTACTAATGGTGTACCGCAAGGATCTGTTTTGGGGCCACTGCTGTTTGTCATTTTTATAAATGACCTGAATGAGGGCGTAGAAAGATGGGTTAGTAAATTTGTGGATGACACTAAAGTCGGTGGAGTTGTAGACAGTGCGGAAGGATGTTGCAGGTTACAGAGGGACATAGATAAGCTGCAGAGCTGGGCTGAGAGGTGGTAAATGGAGTTTAATGCGGAAAAGTGTGAGGTGATTCACTTTGGAAGGAGTAAAAGGAATACAGAGTACTGGGCTAATGGTAGGATACTTGGTAGTGTGGATGAGCAGAGAGATCTCGGTGTCCATGTGCATAGATCCCTGAAAGTTGGCACCCACGTTGATAGGGTTGTTAAGAAGGCATACGGTGTGTTAGCTTTTATTGGTAGAGCGATTGAGTTTTGGAGCTATGAGGTCATGTTGCAACTGTACAAAACTCTGGTGCGGCCGCACTTGGAGTATTGCGTACAGTTCTGGTCACCGCATTATAGGAAGGATGTGGAAGCATTGGAAAGGGTGCAGAGGAGATTTACCAGGATGTTGCCTGGTATGGTGGGAAGGTCTTATGAGGAAAGGCTGAGGGACTTGAGGCTGTTTTTGTTAGAGAGAAGGTTAAGAGGTGACTTAATAGAGGCATACAAGATGATCAGAGGATTAGATAGGGTGGACAGTGAGAGCCTTTTTCCTCGGATGGTGATGGCTAACACGAGGGGACATAGCTTTAAATTGAGGGGTGAGAGATATAGGACAGATGTTAGAGGTAGGTTCTTTACTCAGAGAGTAGTAAGGGCGTGGAATGCCCTGCCTGCAGCAGTAGTGGACTCGTCAACATTAAGGGCATTTAAATGGTCATTGGATAAACATATGGATGATATTGGAATAGTGTAGGTTAGATGGACTTTAGATTGGTTTCACAGGTCGGCGCAACATCGAGGACCGAAGGGCCTGTACTGCGCTGTAATGTTCTATGTTCTATTTTCTATGTTCTTTCTCTGTCTTTGAGTAGTCACGTAAACACACCATGAGACTGCCTCTGGAAGCAGTCATCTTAAGATCAGTTCAATAAAGCCTCTCACAGAAACAGACACCGAAGAAGGCTGCTGTCCTTACAGTTGAAACACAGTGTTAGGGAGTGAAGAAAAATTAGATCTTTGAATCCTGGAAATGGCGTAGGGAAGACACAAAGAGCTCGGGAACTCAGATAGGTTCCAGTCTGCAAAAGAGCTGCTGAAAAGAACAAAACAAAACAGATAAAGGCTGCAAATGAGACACAACTCAGAAAGGCACACAGAAAAGTACAAGTCTGCGAAAGAAAGGTGCTGAAAAAGGGAAAAGGAAAAGCACACCCCGGCTGCAAGTTGTTGCTGCGTCTGCCACACCGTCTGTCTTAGCCCTTATACAGTGGGCAAAGGATTGCAAATAGACTTCTTGTTAGCGCAATAATATTTATTTACACACAATTATTAATCACCCACCCAATCAACAATAAGTTATCTTACAGAATGCTAAAGTTCAAGTCCAATACTGGACCTTGACTTAACTTTTGCGTGATTGGGAAGTAGCCAGGCAGATATTGGCCTTTATCCGCATGTTGGTCACTGTAGTCCTCTGCATAGTCTGGTCCTTTGGTCTGGTCTGATACTCTGGTTCTGGTCTTCCTTCCTTCTTGGGTGTGGTGGCTCTCATCGTGCTGGTTGTTGCCGGTGATGGTCACCGTTGTTGTTGTTCGTTGGGAGAGAGAGAGAGAAAGAGAAAGATTCTTCTGTTGCGCAGCACCCCTTATACCTCATTGGCTTTGCGCCCTTTTTGGCCAATGCCAATCAATCGATCAGGACTTGATCACTCTGATCGATAAGGTCCAACCAGGTGCTGCCAAACTGATCCCTGGCCATGCCTGTAGGTGCTGGAGGCATACCTCCCTCCCAAATAAGGGGTTAAGGTACCCCTATGTCTGGTAAACAAGTCAGTTTGACCAGAAAATGTCCATTGTCCTGGAGACGGCCTCTGTCCTGTGTATTCCAGCTCTTGCAGCTGCAGCCTGTTTCTGTCTGTCCAATTTCTTTTGAGGCTGCAGCCTGTCTGTTTCAGCGCTTGTCCAATTATCCCAGCATGCTCTTGCAAACCACCATCTTAGGTGGCCCATCTGGCCACAAAGTGAAATTACTGGCTGCAGAAAAACAGTCAAAGAAAGAGCTGACATGAAAGAACAGAAGGAACGTGAACAAAGGTTGGAAGGAAATTTTCCAATACCATCTCCAGTAACATTGAAAAGTGATGCGTGGCAAAACAGAGAGTTTTTCCACTTACAATGGCAAAACTATGAGATTGCAAACGATTAAATGATCAAGTGTGAAACGATAAGAATATTTACGCTGTTGACACTGCTGGGAAGAGGATCATTCCCGGGCAGTCTCTGGCATTGCCGCTGGCACTGCCCGGACTGCCGAGGGCATTGCCTTGGAGGAGGGAGCTGTGGAGGGTTGGGGAGGGCTGTGGGGTTGTTTCGTGGGGGGAGTCCAGTGTTTGTGGGGGTGGGGTTCCCTGGGGGGAATCCCTTGTCCGTTCCTTTCTTATTTATTTTTATTGGGCCCCCCATTCAGAGCCCGCCCACCAGCTTGACATTGTGGGACTTGCCCCTTCACTTTTTGTCTACAAATATGTGAAAATACATTGAAAAAACCTGACAAGGCAGCTTGCGGGCGGCCCTCCGGTTTTCCTACTGGAGATAGCACATAAAACACCAGAGTATGCAAGGCTATGGGCCAAGTACTGGAAAATGGGATTAGAATAGATAGGTGCTTGGTGGCCAACACCGACATGATGGGCTGAAGGATCTCTTTCTGTGCTGTAACGCTTTATGACTGTAACACAGGAGTGTGTAATCAACACACCATGCCATGTTTGAACCTGTACAAGTCACATGGTGAAGAAGCCATGTTGTGGATTACTTTAAAATTCAGCAAGAAGCTTCTCAGAGAAAGAATCATAGAATTGTACAGTGCAGAATGAGGCCATTCAGCCCATCAAATCTGCACCAACCCCAATCCCACCCAGGCCCTATCCCCATAACCCCATGCATTTACCCTAGTTGGTTCCCCTGACACTGAGGGGCAATTTAGCATGGCCAATCCACCTAACCCGCACATCTTTGGACTGTGGGAGGAAACTGGAGCACCCGGAGGAAATCCATGCAGACATGGGGAGAACGTGCAAACTCCATACAGACATCGAACCCAGGTCCCTGGCACTATGAGTCGGTAATGCTAACCACTTTGCCACCATGCCGCCCCATCAGACAGATTTCAGAAATCCATCAGACAGATATCTGCAAGTCACCTCAGCAACCGGGGGAATAAACTGTTATTCCTTGAAAGTGGGAGAATGTCTTTCCCCAACCTATTCCAACCTCAAGTTCACCTGAGAATCAACCTTCTCAAAACCCGACTCTCAGAGGCTTTTCAGCTTACCGAAAATCTCCTGCTTTACAAGGCTTTCACTTCAACCAAAGCATCAAATAGGTTTAAAAACTTACATAAAAGAGACTGAGAAATGTGTAAATTGTAATTTATTGTTTTTTTATCCTCATCTGTATCTAATCATGGTGTGAGTCAGAGTGAGGGTGAGCTGAGTGAGTGAGATGTTATGATTTTTTTAAACTTCTGGGCTAACATTGTGTTAAATAAACTTCCTTATGCTTAAATTCACAAAAGCTTGCTGCTGGAATTATTTAAATTGGGGCAATTGCTCTGAGGGTAAGAAAACATACATACCTCACATTTGGCAGTAGGAACACACATAAATTCTGCCCCTGACGCCTGATCCTTGTGTGGCAAGAATGTTAGTTGCCACTTATTGGCCAAAGACTGAATATGGTCCAGGTCTTGTTGCATATGGGCACAGACTGTTCGAGGAGTTACCTGTGGAGTTGCAAATGATACTGAACATTGTGCAATCATCAGCAAACGTCCTCACTGCTGAACTTGTGATGGAATGAAAATCATTGATGAAGCAGCTTTGGCCTAGGACACTCCCCTGAGGAAATCCTATAGTAATTTTTATTTATTAGCATCACAAGTAGGCTTACATCCACACTGTCATGAAGCTACTGTGAAAATCCCCTCGTCACCACACTCTTGCACCTGTTTGGACACGCTGAGGGAGAATTTAGCATGGCCAATGCACCTAACCAGCATGTCTTTCAGACTGTGGGAGGAAACTGGAGCACCCGGAGGAAACCCACGCAGACACGGGGAGAAAGTGCAGACTCCGCTCAGACAGTGACTCAAGCCGGGAATCGAACCCAGGTCCCTCGTGCTGTGAGGCAGCAGTGCTAACCACTGTGCCACTGTGCTTCCCTCTGTGTCCACTGTGTCATGGGACTGAGATAATTAACCTCCAACAACCATAGCTCCAAACACTCACAGGGTACAAATGAATCTTCTGGATTCCTTACTGTAATTATTAGTAACAATCATTTCTGACCTTTGGTTCTGGTTTTCTCTGCAAATGGAAACATCTTCTCCATGTCAACCCTTATCAAACCATGTCATAATCTTAGTCAGATTAATTACTGCTACAAAGATTAGTAAGATTAATAACATTAGTGAGAATAGGATGCTCTGAGAGTCTGTGCAGACTCGATGGACCAAATGGCCTCCTTCTGCACTGTATGGATTCTATATATCTTAAAGATCTCTATCAGGTTACCCTTTGACCTTCATTTTTTTTAACTTCATTCATGTAACATCTTTCACAGCCTCAGAACACCCTAACATGTTTCACAGCCAATGGAAGTCCACAAGATAATGAGGGGCATGGACAGACTGGATAGTCAGAAGCTTTTTCCCAGGGTGGAAGGGTCAATTATTAGCAGGCATAGGTTTAAGGTGCGAGGGGAAAGGTTTAAAGGAAATGTATGAGGCAAGTTTTTTCCACAGAGGGTGGTGGATGCTTGGGGGAGGTAGTGGAAGCAGATACAATAGTGACTTTTAAGGTGTGTCTGGACAAATACATGAATAAGATGGGAATAGAGGGATATGGTCCCCGGAAGAGTCGGGGGTTTAGTTCAGTCAGGCAGCATGGATGGTACAGGCTTGGAGGGCCGAAAGGCCTATTCCTGTGCTGTAATTTTCTTTGTTTTTCTTCGCTCTTTGAAAGACATTTGAAGTGCAGTCACTGTTGTAATCAAGGACACAGTACAAAGTCTCACAACACCAGGTTAAAGACCGATAGGTTTATTTGGTATCACAGGCTTTCAGAGCGCTGCTCCTTCATCAGGCGAGTCTGTTGGACTTTAATCTGGTGTTGTGAGACTTCTGACTGTGCCCACCCCAGACCAATGCCGGCATCGCCACGTAATGAAGGACAGAAGAGAGCAATTGACATATGGAAGAAAAGCTTATTGGGCAAGTGTAACCTGTGCTCTGACAATCGTCACAATTCCCAATTTGACTTTGTGACAGTCGACAGCTCCATGTCCCACATGTGGAACTGCAGGGTAGGAAATCCAGCCATACTTGTACTCTTCACTCAATACTCCAGATCAAAGACTCCTTTCGCTTTAGGCATGTAATCATGCACCCAATAATTTTAGGGTTTCAGGCAGATGTGGAGCATGTGACTACTTTGAGCTCTGATGTTTGGAAGGATCACATACCGTAATTGTCTCATGTTGGTTATTCATGTGCAAGTTTTGTATATAAATAGCATTTCAAAACCAGGAGAGAATTCCTGATACCATTAAAGCAGACCCACCTGGTGATTATTAGCCCTCACACAGACATATAGGTATAGATGGTGTTGCTTTAACTCACTGCCAACCCCCCACTCTTAAATAGATCCCAAAGAAAATCTATTAAATAGAGAGATTTTATAGTGCCACTTCATCAAAGGGAAAATAAACCATGTGACCTGCCACAACATTTGCACAATCCATTCAATCTTCCCAGAGAGGCCAGGAAGAATAATTAAAATGAAACACACTTAAAATTAAAACATGAAGATGATAAGTGTTTCACTGATTCGAGCTGGCTTCCCATATATTTGACGGTTTTGTTTGTTCGGAAAAAATATTTGATTTAGAGTCATAGAGGTTTACAGCATGGAAACAGGCCCTTCGGCCCAATTTGTCCATGCTGCCCCTTTTTTAAATCTCTAAATTAGTCCCAATTGCCCGTGTTTGGCTCTTACCTCTCTACTCACCTTACCCATGTAACTGTCTAAATGCTTTTGAAAAGATGGTCATCAAAAGAATGAAAGGAGAGGTTAGGAGATTGGGTGGCATGGTGGCACAGTGGTTAGCACTGCTGCCTCATAGCTCCAGGGACCCGAGTTTGATTCCCGGCCTGTGTGGAGTTTGCATGTTCTCCCTGTCTCTGCGTGGGTTTCCTCTGGGTGCTCTGGTTTCCTCCCACAGTCCGAAGATGTGCAGGTTAGATGGATTGGCCATGTTAAATTTTCCCCTTAGTGTCAGGGGCACCAGCTAGGGTAAATGCATGGGGTTGTAGGGATAGGGCCGAGGTGGAAATATGGTCGCTGCACGTTCGATGGGCTGAATGGCCTCCTTCTGCACTGTAGGATTCTATTTTTTATGCTAAAAGGATTATTATAATAACATGATCAAAAACAGTGATGGAAGCAGAAACCATAATAGTCTTTTAAAAAGAAATCAGATGGAATATTTGAAAAAGAATAGTTTGAAAGATTATAGGTGCGATCTTACTGGCTGGTAACGTCACACTCCTGCTGCAGCGAGGTCGGAGAATTTGGTGACCAGCCAAATCTCCATTCACTGCAGCGGGATTGGAGAATCCCACCAGTGAGAACGGTGATATGATTCCGGTCTATGAGTAGGATTTTCCATGCCTCCCACGGCGTGTTTTCTGGTGGCGGAGGAGGTCAGCCATTGGTCGGTGCAGGATTTTCAGGTTCTGCCGCTGTCAATAGGTTTCCTGCTAGCGGGTCTGGAAGATTCCACCAACGGGAACGGCTGGAAAATTCCAGCTTATGGGTGGGAATTTCTGGTCCGACCCGCCCTGAGACCAGAACCTCCCGCCTGAGGTCAAAGGATCTATTGCTTGTTGGTCAAGTTCTCCATCCCTTGATGATTCCCACTGCAGGCGGGACTGGAAAATTTCGGCCTATGAGTAAAGGTAGGCGAATGGAACGTAGTGCTAATAATGCTCTTCTTCTATAAGTAGTAATGATTTCTGGCTTAAACAAAAGAAATATGTTATATTTACACAGATATTAAAAGAAAATCAATACCAAAGAATGATGAATTTAAATATAATTCGATATATTGTCATCGATTCATTGATGTTCAGAGGAAAACATACCCAGAAACCTGTTTTGTTTTCCCAGTTCTTTGTTAAACTATTTGAGGACATCATCAAAAAAGATGGAAAATCTACCTTAATGCTGTTACCAGTTGCAATGAGTTGCAGATTATGTTAAGAAGAAAAAAGTTACAATTTGTCGTGAATTTTGAGAGGACTGCCAATCTTAAATTCCTAGCGTTCAAGCTATCAATGCTAAAACAAATGTTCCTTGTTGGTCAACAAGGAACATTTCTCCCATGAGCCATCCTGATGACATTTCTGAGTGATGCTGCATATTTGACACAAACAGAAACTTTCTGAAACGATACTCACCCTTGTGTCTTGCCACCGAGCACATTTATTTCTATTATTATTCATTCATGGGTCATGGGTGTTGCTTGTTGGGCCAGCATTTATTGCCCATCCCTAGTTGCCCTTGAGAAGGTGGTGGTGAGCTGCCTTCTTGAATCGCTGCAGTCCATGTGCTGTGGGTTGACCCACAATGCCGATAGGGAGGGAATTTAAGGATTTTGATCCAGCGACTGCGAAGGAACGGCAATATATTTCCAAGTCAGGATGGTGAGTGTTTTGGAGGGGAACTTGCAGGTGGTGGTGTTCCCATGTATCTGCTGCCCTTGTCCTTCTAGATGGAAGTGGTCGTGGGTTTGGAAGGAGCTGTCTAAGGATCTTTGGTGAATTGCTGCAGTGCATCTTATAGATAGTACACACTGCTGCTACTGAGCGTCGGTGGTGGAGGGAGTGGATATTTGTAAATGTGGTGCCAATCAAGTGGGCTGCTTTGTCCTGGATGAGGTCAAGCTTCTTAATTGTGTTTTTGAAGCTGTACCCATCCAGGCAAGTGGGGAGTATCCGATCACACTCCTGACTTGTGTCTTGTAGGTGGTGGACAGGCTTTGGGAAGTCAGGAGGTGAGTTACTCGCTGCAGAAAGAATTCAAGATGGTGCCAAAGTATGACTACTTCTTGCAAGCCATCCCCAACATACCTTCTAATTCTATCTTTTACTCTCATTCTATGCTTTTAAAATTCTACTCTAGCTCTTAGAAACTCTCTAACAATACTCTAATTCAATCTCTTACTTCCCTGCTGCCATCAGACTTTTGAATGGACCTACCTTATATTAAGTTGATCTTTCTCTATACGCTAGCTATGACTGTGACACTATATTCTATGCCCTCTCCTGTCCTTTTCCCTCATGTACTCTATAAATGGTATGCTTTGTCTGTACAGTGTGCAAGAACAATACTTTTCATTCTATACTAATACATGCGACAATGATAAATCAAATCAAATCAAATCAGGTCGCCCTTCAGCCTTCGACATTCAAGTGAAAACAAACCAAGTTTGTCCAATCTCTCCTCATAGCTAGTACCCTCCAATCCAGGCAACACCCTGGTAAACATTTTCTGTACCCTCCCCAAAGCCACTACACCCTTCTAGTCGTGTAACGACCAGAACTGTACACAATACTCCAAATGTGGCACAAAGGGTTCGGTAGTCACCTTGACTCTCCAAGACCCTCCATGGTCTTGACCCTCCCCAACTGTAACCTGCTCCAGCCCGACTACCCTCCAATCCTGTCCTTCTACCCCATGTACTTTATGAACGTTATGCTTTGTCTGGCTCGCAGGACGCAATACTTTTCACTGTCTATTAATAGGGGTGACAATGATAAATGAAATTAAATCGAACTCCATCCTGCCAGCTTGGTGTGGATTTGAACACAGGCCCCTGAGGTAACAGGACACCCTGTGAACCCATCGCACTGCTCAATTCTTCAATGTCATTTTTTGGCAAAGGAGTTAAAAGAAAGGGAATTATTGCTGAAACTCAAGACTGTTGTCTCTTCACAAATGGATGTTTCGTTTAGTGACGATTCAATGACCTTACACAACATATGGACGTCAAATTCAATACATTTTAAGATCTATTGACTGTGTGCAATCCTGCTCATTATTCCTCTTGAATTCAAGGCAACTGCTTCCATTAGAATGCCTTTTAGTAACACTCGGTTGAAACTTGAGAAACATAATAGATTTCCAAAATCATGACACACAGTTTTAATTTATTTTGCTGATTCATTTCAAACATGGGGTGACATTTCTGTAGTTTAAGATTCAATAACTGCCTCCGTTATGTGTCATTGGGGCTACTTTAGTTCCTTGAGAAATCTATAACTTGTTTGCAAAAAATTCAATGCCTGTCCTTCTCTATTCATTGCCGGATAGCTACTCGAGGATTGAGTGCTTGTTTTCTCCATGTTGGCTTGTTTCATGCACCAATTATATTGGTTTTAGAGTGTATCTGTTTGACCCTTGTTTATTTCACAGTTTTTCATGTTGAAAGCGAACACGCCAAATGTTGAGTGTTGAAATCTAGCTGCTGGTGATAGATCCCACTTCCACCTGAATGAAAATGATCAACGTCAAAAGCTGTCAGACTAACCGGGAAGTGGGAATCAAGCCTGTCAGAACCAATCCAAAAGAAAAGTTTATTTAATCGCACCTTTCATAACTTCAGGATATTCCCAGGCCACTTTGGGAAGAATCATAGAAGCATAGAAAATAGGAGCAGGAGGAGGCCATTCGGCCCTTTGAGCCTGCTCCACCATTCATCATGATCTTGGCTGATTATCCAAATCAATAGCCTGATCTCACCTTGCCCCCATATCCTTTGATCCCCTTCACCCCAAGTGCTATATCTAACTCCTTCTTGAAAACATATAATGGCCAGGATTCTCCCAAGAAAATTTGAAGTTCCCTGTTTGGAGGAAAATGGGAGTAAATCCCATGACTTTTTTTTTAGCATGATTTCCAGAATGAATCTCTGACACTCTGTGCTTCACAGAGTGCCCCGATTTCAGGTGCGGAGGTGCTCACGCTGGAGATCTTTCATGGAGGCCATGGCATCCTGCGATACAGCATAACAGGCTTGGAGAATCGCCCCCATAATAAGCCTCAACTGCTTTCTGTGGTAACGAATTTCACAGACTTACCACTCTCTGGGTGAAGACATTTCTACTCATCTCAGTCCCAGAAGGTTTATCCCATATTCATAGGCTATGGCCCCTAGTTCTGGACTTCCCCACAATCGGGAACACCCTTTCTGCATCTACCCTATCTAGTCCTGTTAGAAGTTATAGGTTTCTGTGAGATCCCCCTTCATTCTTTTAAACACCAATGAATATAATCCTAACTGATTGAATCTCTCCTCATATGTTAGTACTGCCATCCCAGGAATCAGTCCGGCAAACCTTCTCTGCACTTTCATTGGGGTGGCACAGTGGCACAGTGATTAGCACTGCTGCCTCACAGTGCCAGGGACCCGGGTTCAATTCCAGCTTTGGGCCACTGTCTGTGCGGAGTCTGCACGTTCTCCTCGTGCCTTTGTGGGTTACCTCCGGGTGCTCCGGTTTTCTCCCACAGTCCAAAAGATGTGCTGGTTAGGGTGCATTGGCTATGCTAAAATCTCCCTCAGTGTACCCGAACAGGAGCCAGAGTGTGGCGACTGGAGGATTTTCACAGTAACCTCATTGCAGTGTTAATGTAAGCCTACTTGTGACTAATAAATAAATAAATATCATTCCTCAGATAAGGAAACCAAAACTGCTCACAATATTCCAGGCGTTGCCTCACTAAGACCCTGTATAATTGCAATAAGACTTCCCTGCTCCTATACTTAAATCTTCTCAGTACAAAAGCCAACATACCATTTGCCTTCTTTACCGCCTGCTGCACCTGCATGCTTACCTTCAACAACCTTATGAGGGCACCCTGTCTACATTGTTCCGAACAGTTTGGTGGGACAATTTGCGGTATCTGGCTGATTTTGACAGCCTATGGTTACTCAGCAACCTGATTATCACCCATCTCCAAGTTCCTGGCCAAGTTGGGCAGGTTAGGCAGGCTGACACATCCATTCGGCCAAAGGAAAGGATTTTAATAAAGGGATCATGATGTAGGTTGCAAGGGTTCACCAACACTTGGATTTTTGAGTGTGTAGCAACCACAGGAATGATGAGCAGGCCTACAGGAAGGCTGAGACCCCCCTGGGTCACTCCTGCTGTGGAATCTAAGGGACTGCAGTGAGTCAACTTTCCCAAGGCTGGGAGGAAAGAGGTTAACCTCTCTAACAGAGCAGACCTGGGTGGATATGGCCAAGAAAATCAATCGAAAGAGTGTGGTCCCCCCAACCTGGAGACAGTGCCCCAAATGGATGGGCATCACCAGCAAGTGGCATAAGATGTTCAGGTGCCAACCCCCACACTCTGACTTTCCCACCATTTTCCCGCACGGCATTCCTCTGAACAACAAACCTGGTAGCTCCTGCCCATTCCTCCCCCCGCCACTGCCCCCCCCCCCCAACTCCCCTCCTCCCCCCATCCCCCCGCCCCCACCCCCCCCAGGTGCACAGCACATCCCCATCGGAAAAACCAAAGTTCGGACTCACCATCCTTCTATTGTCCTTTTGCACATTTGCCATTCTGTCACCTCCACAAATGGAGTCTTTCCAGCTTCCAGACACAAGCCATTATGAACATTTCCACCTCCTGCTTTCTCCCCTCGCAGGAGAAGAGAACACACCACTTGATGAGAGGCAGAGACGCAAGCCAGGCGGAGGAGCTGGGCATGTGGCCATCCAGTGACAAAGGTTACATTGGCGATGTGTATCCACCTACCCTACTGGGAAGGACGCCTCATTCTCAGAGGCTATAGATGTCAGTAGCGATCAACCATTAGAGCCTGAGCCCTTGAGGTACTGGTGCTCAGACACATCCAGAGAGTTGATCCTCTGCCCATGGGCCCTTGGTTAGTGGTCTCGGTTCCTTCCTGTTGGATCTCATTGTCCATCCCATTTGTCCTTGGATGAGTATGTGGCTGAGAAGGCAGCTGGTGTTGGAGGGGTTGGTGTTGGCGCGCTCTCCTTCCTTGTCCCTCAGTGGAGATGGAAGATGCAGCCCGCTCCAAAGCCGTGGTGAATGTTGGCCACAGGAAGGCACAACTGAAGCTGAGTGAAATGTTAGACCGGTGAAGTGCCTTCCAGAGTGTTGACAATCACCCGTCAGCAGTGATTGCATTCTCCGAGAGAACAAATGCCTTGAACAGCAACCTGTCACCTGGCGTTGGCTGGAGCTCTTCTGTGTAACCAATCAAAACCTTCCGACCTAGTCAGTTTCACTGAAGAAACGTTCCCCACTGTGCACGCGCTCAGACAAATGTACGCTATTGGCCAAGAAGAAATTCTATTGTAAAAAAGGCTTCGTTCCCTTTTGCATTCCCAACAGACTGACAGACACGTGGGAGAATCCCCACAGGACATGCAATCCACCATAGAGAAATCCAGAAGATGGTGGGATCATAGAATCCCTACAGTGCAGAAAGAGGCCATTTGGCCCATTAGATCTGCACCGATCACAATCCCACCCAGGTCCTGTTCCCATAACCCACTTATTCACCGTGCTATCCCCCTGACACTAAGGGGCAATTTAGCATGGCCAATCCACCTAACCTGCACATCTTTGGACTGTGGGAGGAAAATGGGGCACCCGGAGGAAACCCACGCAGACACGGGGAGAACGTGCAAACTCCACACAGACAGTGACCCAAGCCGGGAATCGAACACGGGCCCCTGGCACCGTGAGGCAGCAGTGCTAACCACTGTGCCACCCTGCTGCCTTCAGGGATCCTGACTCGATGTAATTTTCCAGCACTTTCCCACCTGCCTCCACCCGACTGGGAAAATTCTGCCCTTTCTAGCCAGAGGTCTACTTGTTGAAGAAATGTGGTACTGTTAAAAACAACCAGACAATTTGTTTATTGCAAAGTCCCAAAGACAGCATTGAGATAATGACTGGATAATCTGTTTATTGATGTGAACTGAAAGTTAAGTGTTTGATAGGGCACTGGGAAGAACTTCTCTGCCCTTCTTTGAATAAAGCTGTGGGATCATTTATGTCCACCTGTAAGAATAGATGGGGCCTTCAGTTTTATTTTTCATCCAAAACTCAGCACCTCTGACAGTGCAACACTCCCCCAGTACTCCACTGACCAGTCAGTCTGGGCTATTTACTCAAACCCCTGGATTAGGACTTGAATCCAGTGCATTCTGACTGCAAGCTGAGAGAGCCACCACTGAGTCACAGTAACATCAGCTTCCTGCGTGTATTTGGCTAACTGCCTCCAGTTTGGGTTCTGCGATCTTGGTGAGAAGTGATATCACCGCTCTGCTGCTGTAACATTCTGTAACATTCCTGGCTGCTGATTTTTAGAATGATCAAATGAAAGAATGGTTACAGCATAGGAGGCCACTCAGCCAGTCTTGTCCATGCCAGCTCCTTGTGAGAATAAATCAGCCAGTCCCGTTTCCCTGTCTTTTCCCCATTCTCCTGCAAGTTAATTCTCAGATCATTGTCTAATGTACATTTACAGCCACGTATCTGCTTCCACCACAATTTCAGGTAGAGCATTCTAACCACTCGCTGTGCAAAATAATTTTTCCTCCTGTCACCTTTGCTTCTTCTGTGTGCCCTGGTTATTGACCTTTGCACAAACCTCTCCGAATCCACTCTGTCCAGGCCCCTTTGATCTTTGAACTCCTCCATCACAGCTCCTCTTACCTTCCCTCCTCCAAGGAGAACCACCCTGCTTCTCCAACCTCTCCACATAACTGAAGTCCCTCAACCTTGGAAACATTCTGGTTAGTCTTTGCCACATAGCTCTCGGGGCTAAAGGGATCAAGGGAAAGGCGGAGGGGGGGGGGGGGGGGGGGGGGGGGGGAGGATCAGGATATTGAATTTGATGATCAGCCATGATCATAATGAATGGCGGAGCAGGTTCGAAGGGCCAAATGGCCTCCTCCTGCTTCCATTTTCTACGTTTCTGTTTCTTCTCTAATGTTTTAAAAGCCTTCTTACAATGTGGTGCCCAGAAATGAACAACGTACCTCAACTGAGGCCAAGCCTGTGTTTAATAGCTTCCTTGCATTTGTATTCTATGCTTCTTTTCATAATCGAGGATCATAGGAACATAGAAACATAGAAACTAGAAGCAGGAGTAGGCCGTTCAGATCTTCGAGCCTGCTCTGTCACTCACTTTGATCATGACTGATCATCAAATTCAATATCCGGATCCCCCCTTCCCCCAATATCCCTTGATCCCTTTAGCCCCAAAGCTATATCTAATTTCTTCTTGAAATCAGACAACGTCTTGATAAAACATAGAAATCCTGTAT
This sequence comes from Mustelus asterias, assembly GCF_964213995.1. Taxonomy (NCBI): domain Eukaryota; kingdom Metazoa; phylum Chordata; class Chondrichthyes; order Carcharhiniformes; family Triakidae; genus Mustelus; species Mustelus asterias. Next base: position 12,835,760 of record NC_135804.1, read on the forward strand.
GTTTTTTTACCTTTCTCAACCTGCCCTGTCACCTTCAATGGTTTGTGCACAGGGGAGGTAGTGGTGGACTAGGGCTTTCATTGGACTAGTAATCCAAAGACCCAGGGCAATTCCTCTGGTGACGCAGGTTCAAATCCCACCACCGCAGGTGATGAATTTGAATTCCATAAAAATCTGCAACTTCAAGTTGACCATGAGGTAGTAAATTGGATTAGACACTGGCTCAATGGAAGAAGCCAGAGAGTGGTTGTGGAGGATTGCTTCTCTGAGTGGAGGCCTGTGACTAGTGGTGTGCCGCAGGGATCGGTGTTGGGTCCATTGTTGTTTGTCATCTATATCAATGATCTGGATGATAATGTGGTCAATTGGATCAGCAAGTTTGCTGATGATACAAAGATTGGAGGTGTAGTGGACAGTGAGGAAGGTTTTCAAAGCTTGCAAAGGGATTTGGACCAACTAGAAAAATGGGCTGAAAAATGGCAAATGGAATTTAACGCAGACAAGTGTGAGAGATTGCACTTTGGAAGGACAAACCAAAGTAGAACGTACAGGGTAAATGGTAGGAGTCTGAAGAGTGCAGTTGAACAGAGGGATCTGGGAATACAGGTACAGAATTCCCTAAAAGTGACATCACAGGTGGATAGGGTCGTAAAGAGTGCCTTTGGTACATTGGCCTTTATAAATCGGAGTATCGAGTATAAAAGTTGGAGTGTTATGGTAAGGTTATATAAGGCATTGGTGAGGCCGAATTTAGAGTATTGTGTACAGTTTTGGTCACCTGGTTACCGGAAGGATGTAAATAAGGTTGAAAGAGTGCAGAGAAGGTTCACAAGGATGTTGCCGGGACTTGAGAAGCTGAGTTACAGAGAGAGATTGAATAGGTTGGGACTTTATTCCCTGGAGCGTAGAAGATTGAGGGGAGATTTGATAGAGGTGTATAAGATTTTGATGGGTATAGATAGAGTGAATGCAAGCAGGCTTTTTCCGCTGAGGCTAGGGGAGAAAAAAACCAGAGGGCATGGGTTAAGGGTGAAAGGAGAAAAGTTTAAAGGGAATATTAGGGGGGGCTTCTTCACACAGAGAGTGGTGGGAGTGTGGAATGAGCTGCCGGATAAAGTGGTAAATGCGGGGTCACTTTTAACATTTAAGAAAAACTTGGACGGGTTCATGGATGAGAGGGGTGTGGAGGGATATGGTCCAAGTGCAGGTCAGTAGGACTAGGCAAAAAATGGTTCAGCACAGACAAGAAGGGCCAAAAGGCCTGTTTCTGAGCTGTAATTTGCTATGGTTCTATGAAACTATTATTGATGACAGTAAAAAAGAAACCCCATCTAGTTCACTAATGTCCTTTAGTTGAGTATCTGCAACCTGCAATATCCTTCCTAAACACACCAATGGCTGGCGGTAAGAGTGGGTGAGACTCCTGGGCAGCCACGCTTGATGGAGGGTGGCATCCTTCATGCTATTCGCTCTGGCAACAGGCTTGCAAACTGCTCCAGGAAGAAACTTATTATAGGAAGAGATGAATGATTAGGCATCGTCCTTGCCACCTGCCTTGTGTTCCACTAACTGTGGGAAGAGAAACAACAGCCTCTGGGTCCCGTTGTCTCTGCATTCCCTTTTAGAATTCTACGCTTTGTTTTATATTGCCTCTCCTTCTTCATACCGAGAAGTACCACTTCTCTGCATTAAATTTCATAAGGGGAGGTGATGGCCTAGTGGTATTATCGCAAGACTATTAATCCAGAAACTCAGCTAATGTTCTCGGGACCCAGGTTCGAATCCCGCCACAGCAGAAGGTGGAATACGAGTTTAATAAAAAATGTCTGGAATTAAGAATCTACTGATGACCACGAAACCAGTGTCAATTGTCGAAAAAACGCATCTGGTTCACCAATGACCTTTAGGGAAGGAAATCTGCTGTCTTTACCTGGTCTGGCCTCCATGTGACTCCAGAGCCACAGCAATGTGGTTGACTCTCAACTGCCCTCGGGCAACTAGGGATGGGCAATAAATGCTGGCCAGCCAGTGACGCCCATGGCCCACAAATGAATAATTTAAAAACAAATCAGCCGAGGAAGAGCTATTTATTTGAAGTTGAGTTGCAAATCTGAGGGATAAATGTCACTGTGGGTAATTTTCTATCTGTTCGAGCTCCTGTAATGCACCCTGCCATATTTCTGCTGCTGTTAACATTGCGCCGAGGTGTCTGATCCATTTACATCAGTTTACAGCCCATGCCCAAACTTAAAATTATCCCCCCCCCCACCCCTCCCAAAAGGAGATGTCACTAGGTGTAAATGCGTTAACTAACTTGAGTCAGGCATTGTCCTTGCCACCTGCATTTGAGGAGCTGCCAGGGACAGGGAATAAAAACTCCCACAATGCAACAGTGACTGTACCTCATGGGCTGCAGAGCAATTTGGGACATGCCGAAGTTGGGAGAGGCGCTATATAAATGTGAGTGCTTGGTTTAAAATGGAAACTGGAGTGGCAGTGCTGCGGGTTGTTACCTCGCTTAGGAGTGATGCAGAAATGCTCACGTGCGAGATTTCCCAGCTGTTCCTACTGGCGGGATCATCCGATCCAGCCAATGGCAAGCCCCCGCCATGAGCTCCCCGCTGCGAAAGGGCGAATGGCGCGAAGTCCCGTTGACAGCGGTGGGATCGGAAGATCCTGCCACCGTCCAATGGCAGGTCGCCTCCACCACCACAAAACATGCCACTGTGGGGGAGTGTGGGGGAGGGTGGGGGTGAAATTGGGCATCAGTCTGTGAGGATCAATTTGTTTTGGTGGAAGCAGGAACAGCCCCTCTCCCCGTAACCCCACGTATTTACCCTGCTAATCCCCCTGACACCATAGTGCAATTTTAGTGCGGCCAACCCAATTAACCAGCACGTCTTTTGGACTGTGGGAGGAAACCAGAGTACCCGGAGGAAACCCATGCAGACACGGGGAGAATGTGCAAACTCCGCACAGACAGTGACCCGAAGCCAGGAATCGAACCCGGGTCCCTGGCACTGTGAGGCAGCAGTGCTAACCACTGTGCCACCCATAGGTGCAGCCTGCGATCGTTAATGACCGCTGTTGGAATGGAACCTGCAACGTAACTTGAGGCAATACCAGTCATTTCTAGAATTAGGCTCGCTTATCAGTGCTGACGTTTCTCACTGTCCTCTTCCTCATCTGAGACTCAGGGCAGTTGCGTGTTGCTTGAGGTTGCGCCATAACATATGAGAAAGTTTGCACAGCATCGGAAGCTGCCTAAAGCTCCGTGGCAGAGCCTGCTTGCTGCTTGATTAATATCAAACGCTCAGTGAAACCACAGCAGCGGCAGAAACCCAAATCTAGCAGCCACTATGAAAAAAGTATATTTCTCACTTCTACCAACAGATACACATAAACAGATAAGTAGTGAGATATGGCAGACCTACGGTAAGAAGTGGCTCAAATCTATTTCTGCTCATCCGTTCTGAGACCAATCTATTAGATCTATGAATGGAAAATGTGAAACTGAACAGTGTGGAATGGAAGAAACCGGTGCTTAAGTTTTAACATATGAGGTAAAGTTAACAGCAGGCTCTCTCGAGCATAGTCGAGGTTTGATTTTTTTCTCGAACCACATCAACATGTAGGGTGGAAATGAGCAGGAGCTGCATTCTGTGGAGAACGGATTTTATCTGTTTCACGACCAGCTGTTGCAGGACTGTACTTGAAAAAGAAAGATTTCCATTTACTCTATAAGAGTGCAAAGAAGATTCTTTTTATTCATTTGTGGGACATGGACATCATTGACTGGCCAGCATTTATTGCCCATCTCTAGTTGGCCTTAGAGGACAGTTGAGAGTCAACCACATTGCTGTGGCTCTGGAGTCACATGTAGCCCAGACCAGGTAAGGACGGCAGATTTCCTTCCCTAAAGGACATTAGTGAACCAGATGGGTTTTTCCGACAATCATAAAGACATAGAGACATAGAACATTACAGCGCAGAACAGGCCCTTCGGCCCTCGATGTTGCGCCGACCAGTGGAACCAATCTAAAGCCCCTCTAATCTACACTATTCCAATATCATCCATGTGTTTATCCAATAACCATTTGAATGCTCTTAATGTTGACGAGTCCACTACTGCTGCAGGCAGGGCATTCCACGCCCTTACTACTCTCTGAGTAAAGAACCTACCTCTAACATCTGTCCTATATCTCTCACCCCTCAATTTAAAGCTATGTCCCCTCGTGCTAGCCATCACCATCCAAGGAAAAAGGCTCTCACTATCCACCCTATCTAATCCTCTGATCATCTTGTATGCCTCTATTAAGTCACCTCTTAACCTCCTTCTCTCTAACAAAAACAAACTCAAACCCCTCAGCCTTTCCTCATACAATTTTCCCACCATACCAGGCAACATCCTGGTAAATCTCCTCTGCACCCTTTCCAACACTTCCACGTCTTTCCTATAATACGGTGACCAGAACTGTACGCAATACTCCAAATGCGGCCGCACCAGAGTTTTGTACAGTTGCACCATGACCTCCTGGCTCCGAAACTCAACCCCTCTACCAATAAAAGCTAACACACCGTACGCCTACTTAACAACCCTATCAACGTGGGTGCCAACTTTCAGTGATCTATGCACATGGACACCCAGATCCCTCTGTTCATCCACACTACCAAGTATCTTACCATTAGCCCAGTACTCTGTATTCCTGTTACTCCTTCCAAAGTGAATCACCTCACACTTTTCCGCATTAAACTCCATTTGCCACCTCTTAGCCCAGCTCTGCAGCTTATCTATCTCCCTCTGTAACCTGCCACTTCCCTCCGCACTGTCTACAACTCCACCGACTTTAGTGTCATCCGCAAATTTACTAATCCATCCTTCCACGCCCTCATCCAGGTCATTAATAAAAATGACAAACAGCAGTGGCCCCAAAACAGATCCTTGCGGTAGACCACTAGTAACTGAACTCCAGGATGAATATTTTCCATCAACCACCACTCTTTGTTTTCTTACAGCTAGCCAATTTCTGATCCAAACCACTAAATCACCCTCAATCCCATGTGTCCGTATTTTCTGCAAAAGCTTACCATGGGGAACCTTATCAAACGCTTTGCTGAAATCCATATACACCACATCAACCGCTTTACCCTCATCCACCTCTTTGGTCACTTTCTCAAAGAACTCAATAAGGTTTGTGAGGCACGACCTACCCTTCACAAAACCGTGCTGACTATCCCTAATCAAATTATTCCTTTCTAGGTGATTATAAATCCTATCTCTTATAATCCTTTCCAAAACTTTGCCCACAACAGAAGTAAGGCTCACCGGTCTATAATTACCAGGGTTGTCCCTACTCCCCTTCTTGAACAAGGGGACAACATTTGCTATCCTCCAGTCTTCTGGCACTGTTCCTATAGACAATGACGACACAAAGATCAAAGCCAAAGGCTCTGCAATCGACAATGGCTTCATGGTCATCAGTAGATTCTAAATCTCAGATATTTTTTATTGAATTGAAATTCCACCACCTGCTGTGGCGGGAATCGAATCCGGGTCCCCAGAATATTAGCTGAGTTTCTGAATTAATAATTACGAGGATGTTGCCAGGATTAGTTGGCCTGAGTTATAGGAAGAGGTTAGCCAGTTCAGGAATTTATTCCTTGGAATGTAGAAGAATGAGGGTGAGACCTTATTGAGGTATATAAAATCATGAGGGCATAGATAGGATGAAGACACGTAGTCTTTTTCCCAGGGAAGGGGAATTGAAAGCGTAGGTTTAAGATGAGTGGGGCATTTCTTCACGCAGAGGGTGGTGCGCATATGGAATGAACTGCCAGAGAAAGTGGTTGAGGCAGGTTCAATAGCAACATTTAAAAAGCATTTGGATAAATACATGGATGGGAAAGGAGTAGAAGGAATATGGGCCAAATGCGGGAAATTGGGACTAGCTGGGAGGGCACCATGGTCGGCATGGACAAGTTGGGCCGAAGGGCCTGTTGGCGTGCTGTATTGCTCTATGCCTGTATGACTCTACGACTCTACGTAGTGTCTTCCATGATTGCAGTATATCCCATAGTGTTTATTGTTAGTAACCATCAACTTCCGAAGTAATATTGGAAATTCGGCAAACAAATGGCACATAGCCAGCTCCCACAAACAACCATGAGACAGCAACCAGATGCTGATTGGGGGATAAATATTGGCCAAATTACTGAGATATAAACCCCCTTGCTCTTCTTTGAAACAGAATCTTCTACGTTCATCCAAGAGAGGACTCGAGTTCAATGTCTCATCCAAAAGTCTGACAGTGCTGTGCTCCCTCACTCGAGCCTGGATTTCTATACTCAAGCACCCGGAGTGGACCCTGAATGCATAACATTCAGATGAGAGGGGAAAGTGCTATCCAGTGAGCCACAGGTGAGACTAAACCACAGTGGATATGGTTGAGACTATAAGAGAATAAGACCATAAAATATACGAGCAGAATTAGGCCATTCGGCCCATCGGGTCTGCACCGGCATCCAATCATGGCTGATATGCTTCACAACCCCATTCTCCCACCTTTTCCCCATAACCTTTGAATCCCCTTATCAATCAAGAACCTATCTATCTCTCTTAAATACACTCAATGACCTGACCTCCCAAAACCTTCTCTGGCAATGAATTCCACAGATTCACCACCCTCTGGCTGAAGAAACTCCTCCTCATCTCGGTTCTAAAGGGTCATCCCTTTACCCTGAGACTTTGCCCTCGGATCCTAGTTTCTCCTACTGATGGAAACATCTCCGCCACATCCACTCTATCCAGGTTGCCGTAATAAGCGAATCATGGAGCACAATTGAGAAATAGTAGGTGGTGATGTGTGACGTTAGTGTACCTTTATGGGAGGTTTTTTTTAAAATCATGTTCTCTGAGCTCTCAGCTCACAGTCTTCTCATTGTAGCTGAGCTGGTAACCAGGTGCCCTTTCATTGCTACTTCAATGTGGTTATTTGTTTTTACTTTGGGTTTTTTTAAATCTGACTCTGTGTTGTTAGCAGAAGAAAAAAAACTGGTTGGCAGGTCAGGTGACAAGAAGTTTTTCTTCATTTTCGGTTCTGAAGTGCAAATTCAGTTTTAGAAGGGACAGCAAGCTCAAAAGAAGTGTCTTCCCTCTCTCCCTGTTTTATTTGGAAATTCTGCTGGTGATCCTAAAGCAAGGTTTTGCCTTTCTGAAGGAAAAATTGTGCTGTTGTTGGGAAGCTGCCTTGACTTCAAACTTTTCAGATTGACTCGAGAGCACTGCAGACTTCAACCCGAAGGACTCAATTTCCATTATTATGTGAGCAGTCAACTGTGCTGTATTGAACCTATTTAAAGGGTTTTGTCTATGGAAGGGGTTTTGGTTTGATTGGAACACATCAGATATATTTGTTAATTGTTATACATTACAGTGGTTGTTTTGTTTCTTGTTTGTAACTGATAAAAGTGCTTACTAATTTTCTTACTGTACATGTTAGCTATATTCTTAAATAAACATTGTTTGACAAAAGCTCCCTAGTGGGTCTTTTGAACCACACCTGAAGTGGAACATATCATTATCCTGGCCAAATTCAAGATGTCAAACCTATGATTCAGGCAGGTTCCAGAAAATACTTTGGAGTTTCCAACATGGTGCTCAGGTGACCATACAGCTGTAATGAATGATTTTGGCTAACTGTGTTCCGAAACAGTGAGACTGTGCATAGAATTGCCTTGTGATGATTACTAGTTTGGGAGAGATGTAGGGAAGGGGGGACAGCTCATGTCCCATGGTGCTGCCAATTGCTAAAGCTCGCAAGTTAATTGCATCTCCAATTCTCTCATGTTTTTCAGACGTGAGTGCATTCGAGCTTGCAGTCTCGTATTGATGTCGACGGCAGCTGAGCTATCCGATGTGTCATTCAAGGTGTCAAAACACTCCAAATCCATAGAATGATCTAGAAGCCTGGGAATCACTCTCGAGCTTCCTGCAAGGTGAAATTGATAATAACATGTTTATGTACTTAATGTGAAAAGGGTTGCTTTGATCATTCAGCGCCAGGAGTTTGTTTGGAATACTATAAATACTACCTTATTTTATTCTTCACTTCATTTGCCTCAACCGTTTATTCCCAGTGGTATCGCAGTGTGGTGGGACGTTTTGGGTTCCCATATTAGATTCATCAAAGTTTCATTTAAAAGATTCTGAAAAGGACTTCAAATGTTTGCAGCATGTCGCTCTTGAGAGATTTTAAATGATGTAAGTCAGGCTATGTTCTCCTGATTTCTGGCTGTGTTTCTTTTGCATCAGTGTAATTATAACTTTATCAATAAATTTGTCAACTGATCTTAGCCCAAACGATGAACTCTGATATTGTGATGTTTTAAGTAAAGTGAAGTTTATTTATTAGTCACAAGTATGTCTTACGTTAACACTGCAATGAAGTTACTGTGAAATTCCCCTAGTCGCCACACTCCGGCTCCTGTTCGGGTCAATGCACCCTAACCAGCGCGTCTTTCAGACTGTGGGAGGAAACCGGAGTACCCGGAGGAAACCCACGCAGACACGGGGAGAATGTGCAGGCTCCACGCAAACAGTGACCCAAGCCAGGAATCGACCCCGAGTCCCTGGCACTGTGAGGCAGCAGTGCTAACCGGTGTGCCACCGTCCCACCCACTGGAAATACACACACACACACACACACACACACACACACACACAACTCATATAAACTGCTTTACAACATCTACTCTGACTGCAGAATTACATCAAGAAAAGCAAATAAAACCTGTCGCTCACAAAAGGGCTGTTGTAGGAATGTAGAATTAGGAGTTGGACATTGCCCCCCCCCCCCCCCCCCCCGACACACGCACATACACGCAAACACACACCCTGCCTAGTCAGTTCTGCCACCCAGAGCCACCGGGGTCTGGGGAGAGGTGATGGTGTGGCTGGGCTTGGACTCAGTGTTTCAGTTTTTCGTCAGTCACACTGAGCAGCCAGAGCTGCAGACCTGAAGGACCGGCTTGAAAAAACCCCAGATCTGTTAAGCTGAGAGTTCTGATATTTTTAAGTTTGTCCGTCAGTATCAAATCAATTTCACTTGTGCCCTTCAGGCAGCTCTGTGAATTTCTTTTTTTTCCCACCAGGAAACCATGAGGATGCCCAAAGGTGAGAAGCAGCAAGAACTGGATGTTTCTGCTTGAAAAGTGGCAAGTCAAATCCCTGTAATTATAGAATCAATTGGATGCTGTTTGGGGAGGGGGGGTGGGGCTGGGGCATAAGTTTGGAGTAAAGATTGAGGGGGTTTGGAGGGGGAATGGGGGCTTGGAAGGGGAGGTTGGGGGAGTGCAGGAAGATTGAAGTGGGGTTGGGCCAAAAGTTAGAAAGATGGGGCCCAATTCTCCCATTGCGACCCGCAACGTTTCTGGTGGGTTGGATCGGGAGATGCGTGTGTCGGCCATTTTGCAGGTTCCCCGCGACTGTTTACGACCCACCACACCTCCGAACCGGAAGAAAATGGCGCCACTGGGAACACGCAGAAAACCGGCAGGTAGTGAGGTGAGTCATTTGAATATGTTTTACATATATTTTAAATGTATTTTAAATGTGATTATTGGGCCTGGCATCTCCCACCCCGCCAGGAGTACTTCATTCCGACAGGGTTTAGAGTAGGTCCCCACGTTCGGGGAACTAGCGAGAGACCCCACCGGAGTGAAGGGGGTCCCCCCGGGGGGATCGGGCACTGGGAGGGGTGGTGCCCCCTGGGCATGGGCAGTGCCAGCCTGTGCCCCCTGCCACTGTCCAAGGGGCAAAGTGCCCATGCACAGGGGACACCTTGGCACTGCTCATCAGGCATTGAGCAGTGCCAAGGGGGTGGAGCCTATTGTGGGCAGGGCCTAGGGGCGATTGGTGGGGCTAGTGGGGGGGGGGAGGGGGGGTCCCACTGTCACTCTGCATTGGGATCAGTCTGGACTGGAAGGAGGCCAGAAGCTGGGGGTGGGGGTGGTTATCTGTCGGTGGGGGCCTGCCTCCTGGGAGGGTGTCTGACCCTGGGGGGTATCAGTGGGTGGGGGAGGGGGGTTCTGCCGGGGTGAGGGGGTGGGTGGATCGCCACTGCTGGGGGGGGGGGGGGGGGTGGGCGCTCCGGGGCGGTTGTAGGAACAGCTGTAGGGCTGGCTCAGGAATTGTGGGGCCGCGAAGGGGCCATGGGGGGTGCTGGAGGAGCAGCACTGCGGGGGTCCCGGGCTGGCCAGCGATCGAGCAAACAAGGAGACTGACAGATCGGGCCCACTGCGCATGTGCAGAGTTCCGGAGTTATCAGATTCTGGTGTGAATAGGCCCCGCCCCCGGGTTTTTAATGAGATTCACGGCTGCGACCTCTGTATTGCACAGAGTGCGGAGATTCAGGCCTAAAGCTGCACTGAAAAAACAGTCGTGATCCAGAAGAGCTTTTCCACCAATTCAGCACTTTTGGGAGAATCGCCCCCATGTTGGGGAAAGGTTGGCGGAGGTTGGGAGGAGGATGGAGTGGGGGTTTGGGAGAAGTTGGGGGTTGGAGGGTGGGATAGGGGGACAAGTTGGAGGGGAATTGGGGAAGATAAGAGTTGAATTATTTTTGTAAATGTAGTAATTTCTTTGTAGCCACTTTCCTAACATCAGTTGTTTGCTCTGTGATGATTAACCCTTAGGGAATCAGCACTGGGCCTCCAATATTATCATTACTACAGTCACCATGACTACTGCATGCGGGTGTAACGAAAGAAAGACAAAACCTACATTTATGCAACTCGTTTCATAATGTCCCAAATCACTTTACAGCCTGTCACTGGTATAATGTAGGTAATGTTATCAAATGGCAGGGCAGGCTTGAGGGGCCAAATGGCCTACTCCTGCTCCAATATGTATGTTTATATGTCATTCTGGGATGGATGAGATCATAGAATCCCTACAGTGCAGAAGGAGGCCATTCAATCCATCGAGCCTGTACCGACAACAATCCCACTCAGGCCCTATCCTTCTAACCCCACGTATTTACCCTGTTACTCCCCCTGACACTAGGGGGCAATTTAGCGTGGCCAATTCACCTAACCTTTGGGACTGTGGGAGGAAACCAGAGCACCCGGAGGAAACCCACGCAGACACGGGGAGAGCGTGCAAACTCCACACAGACAGCGACCCAAGCTGGGAATCAAATCCGGATCCCTGGCACTGTGAGGCAGCTGTGCTAACCACTGTGTTACCGTGCCACCCTGGTGAGCTGGGCTTTGTCGTCACTAATCATCCTGTGAACAGAGAATGGAATCATGGCTGCAGTTCTGTTCACTATGTTGTTAATGAAAGTTTATTGTGAGAAGGCTTTGTCGGATGAGATTGAGAGGACAGGAGTGCACAATGGATGAATCAGTAACCTGTTTGACACTGCACGTGAATCTCAAGAATCTTTTCCATTGACCTCAATCTTGTTGTTTTGTCCACTCACCTATTATCCTTCTTGGTGCTTTTTAATGGGTATTTTGAGCTATTGAAAAGTCATGATAAAGTTGAGCTATACAGTAGATATTGAAAATATTTTGTAGTGGGAAGCAACGTTCAACCGTGACTTGGAACTCGCTGATCAAAAAAATACAGATACAATTGTGAATAATTCCGTCTTGTTCTCTGGCCTCTTCGAAAATTCTGTTGCACAGACACCCAAGGATCTGGAAACAGGAGGTGCACCAGGGCCCGTGATTACTAACCTTGGCCCTGCTGCCATCCAAGAAGATCATGGCTCGTCTACAACCTAACCTCGTATCCCCATTTTTGCTCTACCTCCGTTAATTCATACAAACACAGAAACTCGAAGCAGCAGTTGGTCATTTGGCCCTTCGAGCCTGCTCCGCCATCCATTTTGACTACAGCTGATCATCAAATTCAGTATCCTGATCCCGCCTTCCCCCTCATATCTCTTGATCCCTTTAGCCCCAAGAGCTAAGAAGATCTAATTCCTTCTTGAAATCACACAACGTTTTGGCCTCAATGACTTTCTGTGGCAGTGAATTCCTCACATTCACCATCCTCTGGGTGAAGAAATCTCTTCTCACCTCTGTCCTAAAAGGTTTACCCCTTATCCTCAAACTATGATTCACCATCCTCTGGGTGAAGAAATCTCTTCTCACCTCTGTCCTAAAAGGTTTACCCCTTATCCTCAAACTTTCTGATTCCACCCTGTCTGACCCTGTTAGAATTTTGCAAGTTTCTATGAGATCCCCTCTCACTCTTCTAAACTCCAATGAATATAACCTTAGGTTAACAAAAATGTATCAAACTTATCTTTCAAATGAATAATTGATCTAGCACCATTTGCAAAAGAGTTCCAAACTTCTGCCACCCTTTGAATTGAGAGGTGATTCCTAATTTCACTGTTCAGTAGTTCAAGAGTCTCCAAACAGTGGAAATGTTTTCTCTTTACCTACCTTACGGGCAACACGGTGGCACAGTGGTTAGCACTGCTTCCTCACAGCGCCAAGGATCCGGGTTCAATTCCTGGCTTGGGTTGCTGTCTGTGTGGAGTTTGCACATTCTCTCTGTGTCTGCAAGGGTTTCCTTTGGATGCTCCGGTTTCCTCCGACAGTCCAAAGATGTGCAGGTTAGGTGGATTGGCCATGCTAAATTGCCCCTTAGTGTTAGGGGGACGAACTCGGGTAAATGTATGGGATTATGGGGATAGGGCCTGCATGGGATTGTGGTCGGTGCAGACTCAGTGAGTTGAATGGCCTCCTTCTGCACTGTACGATTCTATGATTATCTGTTGCCCTAATACCTTGAAAATATCACAGCCTAATCGCTGTTAACTGTCAAAAAGACAGGGAATACACCACAGTTTGTTTGATCTTTCCTTCTGGTATAACCCTTGGAGCCCAGGTAACATTCTAGTAAATTTACACTGCACTACCTCCAAGGTCAATATACCCTTTCTGAGGCCTCTTTTTCAAGGGCAATTAGGGATGGGCAATAAATGCTCACCTAGCGAACAAAGTCCATATCCCAGGAACAAATAGATAAACACTGATCAGAAATGCTCATTTTACTCCAGGTGTGGTCTAACCTGAGCTTAGTATAGTTGAGGCATAACTTCCAAACCCTTCTATTCTATTCCTTTAGATATAAAAACAAGCATTCCATTAACTGTGTTGTTTATTTTCTGTTACTGTTCGTTTTAATGGTTGGTGTACATAGAACCATAGAATCCCTACAGTGCAGAAGGAGGCCATTCGGCCCACCGAGTCTGCACTGACCACAATCCCACCCAGGCCCTATCCCCATGCATCTACCCTAGCTAGTCCCCCTGACACTGAGGGGCAATTTAGCATGGCCAATCCACCTAACCCACACATCTTTTGGACTGTGGAAGGAAACCCATGCAGACACAGGGAGAATGTGCAAACTCCACATAGCCAATGACCCAAGCCAGGAATCGAGCCTGGGTCCCTCGCACTGTGAGGCAGCAGTGCTAACCACTGTGCCACCTACGTGGACATGGACTCCCAAGACTTGCTTGGACCTTCACTATTTCTAGTCTTTCTTAATTTGGAAAGTACTCTGCTCTGTCCTTTTTAGGTCCAAAGTGAATGATCTCACATTTGCTGACATTGAAATTAATCTGCTATTGTTTTTGCCCATTCATTCTATCTATCAATATCTCTTGGTAATTTTACACTTCTATCTACACTGCTAATAATGCCGTCTACATGTCATCAGCAAACTTGGATATGCGGCTTTCAGTCCCATCAGCGGAATCATTAATAAATATGGTGGATAGATGAGGCCCCGACACAGATCCTTGTGGTACACCGCTAGTCATATTCTGCCAGTTAAACTGCGTGCCCATTATCTCTGATCTCTGTCTCCTGCCACTCGATTACTTAACCAGGTCAATAATTTGTCTTCAATTCCACTGTGAAAATCCAAAACTGGAACACTGCCCAGGACGGAAGGGATGCTGATGTTTCTGTAAATGACAAAGCTTCTGGTTGGAGCAATGATAACAGCACGGCTTAGAGAGAGTAAAGAAATAGGAGGGAGGGTCTAGTCAGTGTGTAGGGCATGGACGTGGGGTGCAGTGAATGAGCTCTTAGACTGATAAACGAGATTTGAAGTGCCTCAGATACTGAGCCTGGAACATTCTGGCAATGAAACAAAGTGTAATAGTCGACTGGCAAAGAGACGAAAAAATTTTACATGTTCATGGATTTTGGAGTTTGATACAAGACAGCAAAATGTTTCTTCACAAATCATTATCCATCGATCTGAATACTTTATTTACTTATCATGCCATCTCTGTGTTCTTTATATTAGAAGCTGAATTCCTCTGTATGGTTATCAATATTTTATTCAGAGAACAGTCTGACGGTCATTTATTATTTCTAAAAACCACTGTTGTGTTAACTGTTATTACTGTTATTTTCTTTCTCATAATTTTCTTTGCTTGTCCTTATTTGAAGGAGTTATCGTCTTGCTGGGTTAGGATTCCATCAGCATTACATATCATCTAGTCCCCAAAAACATGTAGCATTTATTCATGTACAAGTCTTGATGTTGTGTTGATTAGAATGTTGGTCACAGAAGCAACTGTAGCTAAGTCAATATATATATTCACAATATATTCACAATATATATATTAATGACTTGGACAAGGGAAGCAAATGTACTGTTGCCAAATTTGTGGATGACACAAAAATAGGTGGGAAGGCAAGTGGTAAGGATGACACAAAGGGTGGGATTTTCCGGCCGCGCTCGCCCCAAGACTGGAAAATCCCGCCTGTGGGCGGGATCATGATCCCTAACTAAACTACTGTATCAAAAACTCTCCTGGACACATCTAACAAATTGCTTCCTGCTGTACCTGTCCTGGGAGTGTTTGATGGGGGACAGTGTAAAGGGAGCTTTACTCTGTATCTAACCCTGTGCTGTCCCTGTCCTGCGAGTGTTTGATGGGGGACAGTGTAGAGGGAGCTTTACTCTGTATCTATCCCCGTGCTGTACCTGTACTGGGAGTGTTTGATGGGGACAGTGTACAGGGAGCTTTCCCCTTTATCTAACCCCGTGCTGTACGTGTCCTGTGAGTGTTTGATGGGGGACAGTGTAGAGGGAGCTTTACTCTGTACCTGACACTGTACTGTACCTGCTCTTGGAATGTTTGATGACAGTGTCGAGAGTGCTTTACTCTATCTAAAAGATAGTCAATATCTTTTCCCAAAGGTCGGTGAGTCTAAAACTAGAGGGCATAGGTTTAACGTGTGGGGGGAGATACAGAAGTGTCCAGAGGGGCACTCTTTTCTCTCACAGAGGGTGGTGAGAGTCTGGAACAAGCTGCCAGAGGCAGTAGTCGAGGCGGGTACAATTTTGTCTCTTGAAAAGCATTCAGGCAGTTACACGGGTAAAATGGGTCGAGAACGATATGGGCGAAATGAGGGCCCGAGGGACTAGCTTTGGGGTTTGAAAAAAAGGGCGGCATAGACACGTTGGGCCGAAGGGCCTGTTTCCATGCTGTAAATCTCTGTGACTCTCTGTGACTCTGTAACAAAGCCCCTGGCTGTAAGGGAGTCCCAGTCAACATGGGGGAGGTTAGTCACCCCCCACAACTACTCTTTTTTTCATGCCTTTTCAATATCTGACTACGCAGCTGCTCCTCTGTCTCTTGCGGGTTGTCGGGAGGTCTATTGAACACTCCCAGCATTGTGATTTCACTCTTCCTATTCCTGAGCTCCACCCATAATGCCTCACTGCAAGATCTCTTCAAAGTGTCCGCCCTCAACATGGCTGTGATCTGCTCCCTAATCCGCAATGCAACTCCCCCAATCCCTTTTGTTTCCCCTTTTGTCCCATCAAAAACAGTGATATCCTGGAATGTTAAGCTGCCAGTCCTGTCCCTCCTTTAACCATGTCTCCGTAATTGCAGTAACATCATAATTCCACGCAGTAATCCAGGCTTTCAGTTCATCTGTTTTACCTGTTATACTTCTTGCATTGAAGCAAATGCACTCCGGACCTCCAGTCCCACCGAGCCCTGCGACTTCCCTCTGCCTGCTCTTACTCCGCCAGTCTCAGTCTCACTTTTTTCCTCAATCCCTACATTTACTAGCCTGCTGTTCCGATTCCCACCCCTGCTGCCGCACTGGTTTAAACCCTCCCGAACAGCACTACCAAACCTCCCGCCCAGGACATTGGTGCCCTTCCAGTTCAGGTGCAACCCATCCTTCTAAGTTTATTTATTAGTCACAAGTAAGTCTTACATTAACATTCCAATAAAGTTACTGTGAAATTCCCCTGGTCGCCACAGTCCGGCACCTGTTCGGGTCAATGCACCTAGCCAGCATGTCTTTCAATCTGTGGGAGGAAACCGGAGCACCCGGAGGAAACCCACGTAGACACAGGGAGAATGTGCAAACTCCACACAGACAGTGACCCAAGCTGGGAATCGAACCTGGGTCCCTGGCGCTAACCATTGTGCCATTGTGCTGCCCGGTAGCTATCTTGTACAGGTCCCATCTTCCCCAGAAGACATCCCAGTGATCCATATGTCTAAAGTCCTCCCTCCTACACCAGCTCTTTAGCCACATGTTCAACTATACTATCTCCCTGTTTCAAGCCTCACTCGCATGTGGCATGGGGAGTAATCCTGAGATTACTACCCTAGAGGTCCTGCTTTTTCGCTCCCTACCTAATTCCCTGAATTGTCTTCGCAGGACCTCTTCCCTCTTCCAGCCTATGTCATTAGTACTAATGTGGATAATGACATCTGTTGTTTACCCTCCTGTTCCAGAATGCCCTGGACCCGCTCAGAGACATTCAGGACCTTGGCACCAGGGAGGCAACACACCATCGTAGAGTCTCATTTGCGGCCACAGGCATGTCTGTGCCCCTGACTAGCGAATCTCCTACTACTATCACTGGTTTGGATTTAGCCCGACGCTGCTCTGCAGCAGAACCAGTTGTGGTGCCAATGGCCTGTCTGCTGTTGGTATTATCCCCTGAGATGCTCTCCCCCCAAAAGTATCCAAAATGGCATACCTGTTTGAGAGGGGAATAGCCACAGGAGACTCCTGCACAACCTGCCTACCTCCTCTGGCAGTCACCCCTCTACCTGTCTGGACCTGTGGTGTGACCACCTCCCTGAAGCTAGTGTCTATCACACTCTCTGCCCCCTGTATCCTCCGCAATGTCTCCAGCTGCTGCTCTAGCCGAACCATGCAGTCTGTCAGGAGCTGCAGCTGGTCACAATTCCTGTAGACATAGTCATCAGGGACACAGGAAAGCTCCCTGATCTCTCACACTTGACAGGAGGAGCACATTCTGCCATCTCTTCCCTTGTACACTTAAGAAAGATATGAGGAAAGTTGAATGGATCATAGATCATAGAAACACTACAGTGCAGAAGGAGGCCATGCGACCCATTGAGCCTGCACCAACAACAGTCCTACCCAGGCCGTTTCCCTGTAACCCCACATATTTACCCTGCTAATCCTTCTGACACTAAGGGGCAATTCAGCATGGCCAACCAACCTAACCCACACATCTTTGGACTGTGGGAGGAAACCGGAGCACCTGGAGGAATCCACGGAGACAAAGGGGGAATGTGCAAACTCCACACAGACAGTGACCCAAGGCGGGAATCGAACCTGGGTCCCTGGCCCTGTGAGGCAGCTGTGCTAACCACTGTGCCACTGTGCCGACCCCTTCAATAGGAATATCTAGCTATTATAAAATCTAATTTAAAGTTGTATTTTATTTTCCTTTATAGACTCAGCTTTGATCAATAAATCCACCTGACTCACATATTAAAGAAGTGACCAGTTTCATTCAACAACACTTTCACCACCGGTTCAGAAGCTTTAAACTCATTATTTAGCTGATATTCCAGTGTTGTCCAGGGGAAATGCTGCATTATCCGAGGAATGTGACAAGAAATGGAATCTTTCATCCATGTTTGTATAGTTTTCCATTACCGTGGCCCTTCACATTGCAGTTAGTCTTTAAATATTGCATTCAAGAATAAAATATTAATTCAAAAGTTAACACATTTGAGATAAGGTTTCAGACAACAGCCTGAAAAAGGAAAGATTTGCATTTATATCGTATTTTCCACGTCCACCTTTGCAATTAAGTATTATTGAAGTGTGCCCCTGTTTGTTTTACAGACTGATCTTGAAAGCAGGGTCTATTTTTCAAAGTACTTCATGAATATATGGACGCAGCACCTTCTCAATTGCCCGAAGTCTGTTTCTTCCTGGCACAGGAAAGATTCAGCATGAATGATCATGAAGTGACAGAATCATAGACTCCCACAGGGCAGAAGGAGGCCGTTTGGCCCATCGGGTCTGCACTGACCACAATCTCATCTGGGCCCTATCCCCATCACCCCAAACATTTACCCTAGCGAATTCCCCTGACACTAAGGGGCAATTTTAGCATGGCCAATCCACCTAACCCGCACATCTTTGGGCTGTGGGAGGAAACCAGAGCACCTGGAAGAAACCCATGCAGACACGGGGAGAACGTGCAGACTCCACACAGACAGTGACCCAAGCCGGGAATCGATCCCAGGTCCCTGATGCTGTGAGACAGCATCGCTAACCACTGTGCCACTGTTGAAGTAACATGCTAGTCGACTGTATTCTGAGAGTGAATGTATTCAAAATACCGCAAAGTCGATGGCAAAGGAATTCAATTTGATTGATACGTCGGATCAACCAGTTGTGATCAGACTCTCCCGTTTGTTGTGCTTATGTCACTAACTGCTACAAATAATTCTATGAATGAATAAATCCATTTAATAGCTTCGCCTGTTGTGGAATATGTGGGGCATGATTGTGTTTGAAGTGATGATAATGCATGCAATAGTGTAGCCGATCCTACACTATTGCATGCATTAACGCGTACCCCTTCATTGGAAATAAAGGATTCCCTGCTGAATAGTTGTAGTATCAGGCATCAGAAAAATGTATCTGCTCTGTGCTTTGAGCTGTAATAGTGCAATCCTCTGCATGTGTTGCTAATGATACCACTGGACCTCCCATAGATATAATATTTTTATAGATCAATATTTAAGAAAAGCACAAATCCTACTATTGTCTTGATCAATATTCCTTTCTTAACCAAAGCCACCAGAAACAATTTAACTGGTCTTATTTCTGATGATTCTTGATGGGATACTGCTGGCCCAGAATGGAAGATGAGATACTCTTACATTAGTAATTGTGCTTGAACTCTAAATACAGTGTGAATAATTGCAATGGACCAACAATTGCAGTGGGCAGCACAGTGGCACAGTGGTTAGCACTGCTGCCTCACAGAGCCAGGGACCCAGGTTCGATTCCCGGCTTGGGACACCGTCTGTGTGGAGTCTGCACGCTCTCCCTGTGTCTGCGTGGGTTTCCTCCGGGTGCTCCCGTTTCCTCCCACAGTCCAAAAGATGTGCTGGTTAGGTGCATTGGCCGTACTAAATTCTCCCTCAGTGTACCCGAACAGGAGTGTGGCAACTAGGGAATTTTCACAGTAACTTCATTGCAGTGTTAATGTAAGCCTACTTGCGACTAATAAATAAATAAACAATGTAATATGACTTCGCAACATTATGCAGATACGACTGTAAAATATAGATATTACCTTGACAGTGAGAATAGAAAAAGCAGGACATTCTTTAAAAGATGTGAAAATTGTAAAATTGGATGTTCAGAGGGACTTGGATGCACTCATAAAAGGAATTCAAAAAGTTGGCATATGGATACAGTTAGCAATTGGAACGGCAAATGGTATTTTCGTTTCATTGTAAGGGAATTGGAGGATATGAATAAGGAAGCCTTTGCTAAAATTGTACAGAGCTTTGGTTGGACCACCCCATGTGCAATCGTGATCTCTATGGGTAAAATGTTGCGGTGCCGTCCATAAAGGGAATCATGCTGGGTGGGAATATAACATTTGGAGTGAGGTTAAAAATTGGAATTCCATCTGCCTGGAAATGCGATATAAATCCCGCATTGACGCACAGTGGCAGCAGTGTGCACCCCAGATAAGATGCACTGCAGCAACTCTTTGAGTCTCCTTTCATATCACCTTCTGAACCCATGAGCTGTACCAGCTGAATGGGCAAGGGCAGTTGGCACATGGGAACAATAGCACCTACTCCACATCCCATTGCTGCACCTTGAGTGTGGCTAGCTGAAAATCCTGCAGTTGCCTTCCTGACGGCACAGGGAGTTCAAAGTGTTCAAGGAGGCAGCACCCCATCACCTTCTCCAGGCACTTAGGGATGGGTAACAAAAGCGTTGGCCGAGACAGTAACCCCCACATCCCATGATAGAATCACAACAAGATGTGCGGGTTAGGTTGATTGGTAAATTGCCCTTAGTGTCAGAGGGATTAGCAGGGTAAGTATGTGGGGTTACGAGGATAGGGCATGGGTGGGATTGTTGTCAGTGCAGGCATGATGGGCCGAATGGCCTCTTTATGTACTGTTGGCATTCTATGATTCTATGAGTGGTGAAATGAGTTCCGAGTATTAGGTCTTCCTAAACAAAGGAAAGTAAAATTGGAAAAGTTCCTTTTCTTCAATGTTATGCAGTAAATCGTGACAATAAATATACACGCCCCAATGTCAGGGGTAGAAAATGGAAGGGACAGAGTGTACAATGTTATATTCTCTTTACATCTCGACCAGTTGAAAGATACATAAGTTGAAGTTTATTTATTAGTGTCACAAGTCGGCTTACATTAACACTGCAATGAAAATCCCATAGTCGGCACAATCCGGCTCCTGTTCGGGTACACTGAGGGAGAATTTAACATGTCCAATGCACCTAATCAGCATGTATTTTAGATTTGTGGGAGGAAACCCATGCAGACACGTGGAGAACTATGATGGGGTGCACTACAGACCTTCCAACAGCACACGGGAAGTTGAAGAAAGGATATGTAAGCAGATTCTGGACAGATATTGAAATAATAGGATTGTTGTAGTGGGAGACTTTAATTTTCCTCATATTGACTGGAAATCCCTTAGGGCTGGGAGTCCAGGATGGTGAGGAATTTGTTAAGTGTGTCCAGGAAGGTTTTTTAGAACAATAGATAGATAGCCCGACTAGAGAGGGGGCTATACTGGGCCTGGTACTAGGGAATGAGCCTGGCCAGGTCTTCAAAGCTGCAATGGGGGAACATGTGGCGAACAGTGACCACAATTCCATACGTTTTTGAGATATTCATGGAAAGAGACAAGTGTTGTCCTAGGGTTAAGGTGCTAAATTGGGGGAAGGCTAACTATAACTGGATTAGGCAGGATTTGGAGGCTGTTGTTTGGGAGAGGCTGTTTGAGGGTAAATCCACATCTGGCATGTGGGAGTCTTTTAAGGAGAAGTTGATCAGAGTGCAGGACAGGCATGTGCCTGTGAAAAGGAAGGGAAGGAAAGGCAGGATTCGGGAACCGTGGATGACCAGGGAAATTGTGAGTCTAGTCAGAAAGAAAAAGGATTCATACAGAAAGTCCAGGAAACTAAAAACAGATGAAGCATTTGAAGAATACAGGGAAAGTAGAAAAGAACTCAAACACGGAATTAGGAGGGCAAAAAGAGGTCATGAAATGTCCTTGGCAGGCAGGATTAAGGAGAATCCCAAAGCATTTTATATATATATTAGTAACAAGAGGATAGCTAGAGAAAGAGTTGGTCCACTGAAGGACGAAGGAGGGAAATTATGCATAGAACCAAAGGAAGTGGATGAGATTCTGAATGAGTACTTTGCATTGGTATTTGCAAAGGAGACAGTGTCTCAGAGGGGTATGTAAACCTTCTAGAGCAAGTCATCATTATGAGGGAGGAAGTGTTAGATGTATTAAAAAGCATTAAGGTAGACAAATCCCCAGGGCTAGATGGCATCTATCCCAGATTATTGCAGGAGACAAGAGAGGAAATTGCTGGGCCTCTAACAGAACTCTTGTTTCCTCACTGGCCACAGGTGAAGGGATGGCACAGTAGCACAGTGGTTAGCACTGCTGCTTCACAGCGCCAGGGACCTGAGTTCAATTCCCGGCTTGGGTCACTGTCTGTTTGGAGTTTGCATGTTCTCCCCATGTCTACGTGGATTTCCTCCGGGTGCTCCGGTTTCCTCCCACATTCTGAAAGACGTGCTGGTTAGGGTGCATTGACCCGAACAGGCGCCGGACTGTGGCAACTAGGGGAATTTCACAGTAACTTCATTGCAGGGTTAATGTAAGCCTTACTTGTGACTAATAAATAAATAAACTTTAAAGTCTCAGAGGATTGGAGCTTAGCCAATGTTGTCCTGTTATTAAATAAGGATAGCACGGATAACCCCGGTAATTATAGGCCAGTGAGTTTGAAGTCAGTGATAGTGAAATTGTTGGAGAAGATTCTTCGGGATAGGATCTATACACATTTGGAACTGAATGGTCTTATTAGCGACAGACAAATGTGAGGTGATGCATTTTGGTAGATCCAATTCAAGTGGGAACTATAAAATCAATGGCAGAACCATCAGGAGCACGGACACACAGAGAGATCTGGGAGTAAAAGTCCACAGATCCTTAAAGGTGTCAGCACAGGTGGAAAAAGTGGAGAAGAAAGCACGTGGCATGCTTGCCTTCATCGGCTGGGCATTGAGTATAAAAGGAGGCTATTTGGCCAATCAGGTTTGCGCTAGCTCTCTGAAACTTAGCCAGTCCCTGTCCCCTGCCTTCCCCTCTTCATAGTGGGATGTGTGGCTCCCCTGCTCCTGGGACGATCCGATACTCCAATTTAAACTGGAGACTTGAGACGGTTCTGACCTTCTTAGCAGATTGGTTACCCAGGAAAAGTTGGACAAAGTGAAACCATTCTTAACTCCTGGGCAACCTTGATTTCCCAGTGCTCTTTGTAAAGCTATGACTGAATATGCCTCCACCACATTCTCAGGCAATGCACTCCAAATCCTAGTCACTAGCTGCATTAAAACAAAGTTGCTTCACATCCTTCTTGGTAGCCTTTGGTTCTTTTGCTTATATCCATACTCTCTGGTTCTTGACCTTTCTGCTGTTGGGAACAGTTTGTCCCTATTTACTCTGTCCAGGCCCTCATAATTGTTGAACAGTTTTATCTGATCCCCACTCCACCTTCCTTTCTCTAAGGACAAGTACCCCAACATTGTACCCGAATCCTGCTGCTGTTGCATGTGAGAGTGTCCCAAAATTCAGAAAGGTACTTGGAACACTGGTTCATCGTGGTGTATATGTGTTTTTTTGTATAATATGAGGAACTTTGTGGAACCCATTGAGGAACAGTCGAGTCATGTGAACAACTAATAAATAATATTTATTAGCAAACGAAAAATAAAAACACACATGACAAGATGGACTATAACACTCTACAACGCTTAGGTACACTGATGGCTATGCATACATAATTTCACAGGAAACGACATGGTAGCACAGTGGTTAGCACTGCTGCTTCACAGCGCCAAGGGACCCAGGTTCGATTCCCAGCTTGGGTCACTGTCTGTGTGGAGTTTGCACATTCTCCCCGTGTCTGCGTGGGTTGCCTCCGGATGCTCCAGTTTCCTCCCACATTCTGAAAGACGTGCTGGTTAGGTGCAAGGACCCGAACAGGTGCCGGACTGTGCCGACTAGGAGAATTTCACAGTAACTTCATTGCAGTGGTAATGTAAGCCTTACTTGTGACTACTAAATAAACTTTAAACTTTGTCCTCAAAACCACCTATTTTTTGTATACCTGAACTCTGAGACATCCCTTCTCCCAAACAACATCCAAATTTAAGTAGCTCTATGAATTAAATTCAGGAAATAATTATCACACATAGGTTAAGGTGGCCACATCCAGGAAATAATCCTCTGGTTCAACGAAGGTGTGAAAAATTGCTGCTTATCTTGGGAGACTATAGCTGCAATTTGCTGCAGCTCTGATGTTAGCTATCTCTCCCCCTTTTTTCGTTAATGTTCGACAGTTATACCATTTCTTTCCCTTTGATTTTATCCCCTTGTGGAGTCAACCTTTGGCAGGTGCATGTCAATTTTCTTATCTCTTTGAATTTACCACTTTGATAGCCCCATTGTTTTCTCGAGTCACATGTAAAATACTTGTTTTCTACTCATAGGCTACTTCGCACTTTGTCATTTCTCCAGCTGTCTGCCTCTAACCAACTCCCTGGATTATGTTTTTGTATCCACTGTTTCATTTTGTTTTTAATCTTAATTTTCCCCAATTCTTAATACCCAACTTCTCCAATCTATCCACATAAATGAAGTCTCTCAGTCCTGGAAAAATTCTTGTAAATTTTTCTGCACCCTCTCTGAAGCCTTTATATCCTTACTGAAATAGCATCCCTGGATTGGACATAAAACTCCAGTTGAGCCTAGACAGTTTCACCATCATCTCCTTGCTTTTGTACTCGATTTTCCAGCCCCGCCTGTCACTGGGATGTCAATGGCCACCACAATAGGAAATTCTGACTGATGTCTCTATTTATAAAACTCATACCATGCATGCCTTACTTTTTCAACCTTCACTGCCAGGTTTGATGATTGGGCACATATAGGCCACAGCTAGGGAATTGTGTGCAGTTCTGGAATCCGCATTACAGGAGGGATGTGATAGCGTCGGAAAGGGTGCAGAACAGATTTACCAGGATGGAGATTTGGTTATGAAGAGATTGGATAGACTGGGCTTGCTTTTCTTGGAACAGAGGAGACCGAGTGGGTAGTTGATTGAGATATATAAAGTTATGAGGGGCATAAACAGAGTAGACAGGAATAAACAATTCCCCTTGGTGGAGAGATCAATGACTAGGGAGCATAGATTTAAGGTGAGGGGCAGCAGATTTAGAGAGGATGTGGGAATAACTTTTTCGCCCAAAGGGTGGTGGG
Source organism: Mustelus asterias (assembly GCF_964213995.1). Classification (NCBI taxonomy): domain Eukaryota; kingdom Metazoa; phylum Chordata; class Chondrichthyes; order Carcharhiniformes; family Triakidae; genus Mustelus; species Mustelus asterias. The sequence goes on from NC_135804.1 coordinate 12,860,671, forward strand.
GGTCTAGGTCACTGCCTTAAAGGGTGGTGGAGGCAGAGACCCCCATAACATTCAAGAAGTATTTAGATGTGCACTTGTAATGTCAAGGCATATAAGGCTATGGGCTGGAAAATGGGATTTAAATAGTTTGGTGGCTTGTCTTTGACTGGTACAGGCTCACTAGGCCAAAGGACTTTTTCTGTGCTGTATACCTCTGTGACTCTATATACCCCGGGTCTCCCTGTTCCTGCACCCCTTTTAGAATTGTACCATTTGTTTTATATTGCCTCTCGCAATTCTTCCTTTATTTCCCACTCCTCTGTGTTAGTAGAGTCATAGAGTCATAGAGGTTTACAGCATGGAAACAGGCCCTTCGGCCCAACTTGTCCATGCCGCCCTTTCTTTTTTTTTAAAACTCCTAAGCTAATCCCAATTGCCCACATTTGGCCCATATCCCTCTATACCCATCGTACCCATGTAACTGTCTAAATGCTTTTTAAAAGATAGAATTGTACCCGCCTCTACTACTACCTCTGGCAGCTTGTTCCAGACACTCTCCACCCTCTGTGTGAAAAAATTGCCCCTCTGGACACTTTTGTATCTCTCCCCTCTCACCTTAAACCTATGCCCTCTAGTTTTAGACTCCCCTACCTTTGGGAAAAGATATTGACTATCTACCTTGTCTATGCCCCTCATTATGTTATAGACCTCTATAAGGTCACCCCTCAGCCTCCTACGCTCCAGAAAAAAAGGTCCCAGTCTATTCAGCCTCTCCTTATAACTCAATCCATCAAGTCCCGGTAACATCCTAGTAAATCTTTTCTGCACTCTTTCTAGTTTAATAATATCCTTTCTATAATAGGGTGACCAGAATTGCACACAGTATTCTAAGTGTGGCCTTACCAATGTCTTGTGTAACTTTAACAAGATGTCCCAACTCCTGTATTTAAATGGTGTCTTTCACATGTCTGCCCATTCCACCAGCCCGCCTACACCCTCTTGATTCCCAGCAATATCCTCCTGGCAATTCACAATACTTCTAAGTTTTGCAAATCATGCCATGTCTAGCTAATTAATATATATACATCATGAAAAGCAGAGGTCCCAATGCCGACCCCTCGGGAAACCCCACCTTATACCTTCCTCCAGTTCATTGCTGCTCTGTTTCCCACCACTTTGTATCCAATGCTACCACTGTCCCCTTTATTCTATGGGCTTCATCTTTGCTGGCATGCCCGTTATGTGGGACTTTACCAAGCGTTAGGATACAGGCAGCAGAATTTTGGGTGAGCTTAGGAGAGTGGAAGATGAGAGGAATTATCCAATGAGAAGACCATTTGTGGAGGTTCATTTATTCCTTTAAATACCTTTCATAACGCAGCAAAGATAAATTGATTATGTCCAAGTGTTTATCTTTATCAGCAAAGTGATGTTTATTGATTATCAATACTAGGTTCGTCCAAACTAATGAGCCAGATACAATTCAGTGAAGAGATTCAGACGACATTGAAACGTAAGTAGTTTGTCAAGGTCATGTAATGCTCATATTATCTTAACACGCACACACGGTTTGGTGTCACCTGTGAACTGTTGCTTCCTAATACGTCTAGTTCTGAATCCTGAATGGAAATACAGTCGCGATCAGCTGAGATTTTGACACTGACGGTGTAGAAAGGTGCTGGTGATCGCTCTTCAAGCAGATACATGTGGGACTGCAGTTTTCTATTTCATGATGTACATTTTATCAAAAGCTTTGTGAAAGCTCAGATAAACTGGACCTCATTCTCTCGCCTAGGGGGGCGATTCTTCCAGCCCGCTGCCGGGAGACTCAAGCGGAGGCTTTTTCGCGGACTCTCCGCTGGACACCACGCCCTCTGTGTGTCTCCGATCACTGGATTTCCGGCATCTTCAGCTCTGCGCCGATTTCTGGCATGAAGCTGTATAAATTCTCATCATGGCAATTTCAATATAATTTGCATCTTATTAGCGAGCCCGGGACTGGAATCTCCCGGCCTGCTAGAGTCCGCCCCCCTGCCAGGAGTGTTTCACTCCAGCGGTGTTTACAATAGCTCCCCACTTGCGGAGAGCTGGTGGACCGACCCCGCTGGAGTGAAGGGGATGCATTGAGGCTCCCCAGGAGGTTGGGGGTAAGGGGTGGGTGCCTCCTGGGCGTTGCCACCTTGGCAGTGCCAGACTGGCTCCCTGGCACTGTACCAGGGGCATCGTGGCACTGCTCACTGGGCTTCGGGCAGTGCCAAGGGGGCAGGGCCTAATGGGGCAGGGCCTATATGAGTGGCGGGGCCTCTGGGGGTCCCGCTGCCCATCTGCACTTTGGATCAGTGGCAGAGGGAGGGAGGCCATCAGTCAGGGCTGGTCACCTGGGTGGGGAGGGTTGGCATGCCAGTTGGTGGGGGGAGGGGGGGTGGGGAGGGATTGGTGTTGCGGGGTGGGGCGGGTCGGGAGATCGGGACTGCGCAAAGGGGAGGAGAGATCGAGGTAGGCCAGGGGGTGGGGAGAGATTAGGTCTGGCCAGGCCCAGAGGGGTGGGAGACATCGGACTGGCCTGACACATCTGGGGGGGGGGGAGGGGGGGCAGCGATCAGGCTGTGGGAGGATCAGGGGGAGGGGGGGGCAGCAATGCGTGGGTCGCAGGGCTGGCCAGTGATTGATTGGCCAGCATTCGGGAGGCCAGCACTGCGGGGATACTGTGCATGCGCCAATCTCGGCTCTGACAGATCGGTGTAGACGCAGTGGCCCACTCCGTGCTATGCTGCCGGCCTCTCCAGCAGGAATAGGCCCCATCCTGGGTTTTTAATGGTATTCAGGCTAGTGCACTATGCAGTGCAGTGTGGGAGATTCATTTTGAAAATCCTGCCGAATAAACCAGCGGAATTTATTCCAGTTTTTATGTGAATTCGACACTTAGAATTTTTTTGGGAAGATCCCACCCCCTAGTGACTTCAAAAAATTAAGTCATGTTCTTAAGGCAGGACCTTCTTTTCCAGAAGATGTTTTGGGCGTTCCTGATACCTCCTTCTCTAAGCGACTTCTGGACATCCCTAAAGATGCTTCAAGCATCTTGTCATTTATTGAAATTACTGAGCCTGCGACTATCTGGTTCTTATCACCCTTCATTATAATTAAAATGATGTGTACACGTCCTACCATTCTCGGGGAACAACCCTTGACTCCAGAAAATGTACAAACATACAGATATATAGCATTTCCATAATGACTATTAGCTATCATCTCTGTTAGCAAACTGGTTAATTTTAATGTTCCTTATTGTTGTACCTGTTAATTCTCAGATACTTTCGACCAGTTTACTTACTCCAAGGTTTTACCCCGGTGTCCTTATTTGCAAGATGGACAAAGGACAAACACAAGTAAAGGTTCAATAAGTTTATTAATAATAACACTATTAACCTTTAAATTACCCACATAAAACAGGAGGATACCCCAGATTCAAGTATACTACCCGCAAAGATGGTTTGGTTAAACTGCCGGCTCGATTCTCTGAGTCCCTCTGGTCCGTCGTCATGAAGGTGAATCTCGATGGCAGCTTCTTCTTTCCTTCCTTCTCTGGTCAGTCTTCCGGACAGTCGTGGTCACCTCCCTCGTCGAGTCTTCGCTACTGGTGTATCTGAGATGTGTACCTTTATCCTCCTGCCTGCTTGCCTTTCCAGAAACCTCTCTGGCTTCTGGCCAATCAGGTCCCAGGAGGGGGTTCCAATACCCAGTGGGTTTCTTGATGTCTGCCTGACAGGACACCAGGGTCCGCCCCCCAGGTGAACATCTCCATGCTGTTGCTTACATGTAACCTGTTGTTAGATAAGGCAACTGCAGGAACTGTCGGTGACAGAAAGTCTGTCCCGATCTGGGCTTCTAACAATAGGCCGGTGCATTTCAATGGGGTGCGATGATCTCCTGCTAAGTATCAGTAGAGTGCAACGACCTTTGATGGGTAATTGATGGGTCAGGCGCAGACATGTTTGTGTATTTGTACAATTGGCCTGCCCGAGGTTTGACTGTGTTTGATTTTAATATGCCCAATTCTTTAATTTAGGATATCCAATTTTATCAGCCTTAAAACTAGATTATATTACCACATTATTCTGTCCAAAATTATATTGTTTATCTAATTTAACAAAGCCTCCGGCCCATTTATGTTCATGCATTTTGCCTGTGTTGGATGATTTTGTTGCGTCTCAGCCTTTCGGCTAAGAAATTTTCCGTCCTGTCCGCCACAGGAATTGTAGTGGGTTGGGGTGGGCCATGCAAAGGTCCGTTGACCTCAGTAGGGATTTTCCAGTCTTGGGGCAAGTGCGGCCGGAAAATCCCGCCCCCAAGTGTCAGATCAAGCCCAAGATGGGATGCAATGCCTCATCTTGTCAACTTGGACTTGTTTGTCTCCCTTGTGGAAACCTTGAATTGGATTTAATTGGGTTTTGAATTTGATTTTGGAGCAAGCAAGGAATGGATTCGGGTTTGCCCGGTCCACTCTGAGCATTGGCTTTAAGAATGGAGTAAAAAAAACTATAAAATTCCACAGTGCTTCCCACTCCACTCCCAAGTAAGCTTCAGGGCTTCAACAACTCCCTCTCCATTTGCGAGGGATTAAGTGTATGAGGCAATTGCACCTTAACAAAGTGTAAGCTACTCATTGGCCATGCTTGTGATGGAGTCAGTGTAAACTGTAACCAGGCACCAGTGAGAGGCAATTAAACATCTGAGATCATTGAATGTTAACAAGGTATGAACTCTTCACTAGAATAGCAGCTTCTGCCTGAAAAAAACTGGAATCCTTAACATATTGTAAGTGGTGACCTTAGAGTTGACAATAATGATAATAGAAAATGGATTCCACTATTTCCCTGACTTAAACGATTGTCTGATTTAAAGGTGGGTTGTTTAAGACTGTATTTTACATCCTTCTGTTAACAACCCCACTCAAAGCTGTGAGTTAAGCAACTCCTTCCAGTGTAAAGACTGATGCAAAGTATGTGTTTGCGTGGGGACCGCACGCTCATCCTGAACATAAAATTGTAATTGAAAAGGGTTTCTGCGGGGATATGTCACACAGCACACTGACCTCTTTATTCAGCCGAAGCAGCTGAGAAATGCTCTTCTAATCCTGTCCCCTTCCACAAGCTGCAAAAACTCAAGTGCATGAACGTCAGCGCTTCCTGGGAATCATTGTGAGAAAACGAGCGGTGAAGAGCCTGGAGAGAGGAGAGATTTCTATTTCTTTGTTAGGCAGAGAGTCGTTACAATCTGGAATAGGTGGCCACAAAAGGGGAGCAGAGTCAATCTTTCAAGAGGGAGTTGGAAAGGAAAACCCTACAAAGTTAATGGGAACGAACAGGACTCACTGGGTCACTTTGTCTCAGAACTAGCACAGGTTCAGTGGGCCGAATGGCTTCCCTAAGTGCTTCATGGTACTAGATTCTCAACACAATCAAGCAGATTTCTCTGCGATCTTGTACTCAAAATTTTAGATGGCTTGAAATACATTTTTTCAATAGAATTAAAAAGAATATTTGATTTGATTTGATTTATTATTGTCACTTGTATTAACATACAGTGAAAAGTATTGTTTATTGCGCGCTGTACAGACAAAGCATACCGTTCATAGAGAAAGAAACGAGAGAGTGCAGAATGCAGTGTTACAGTCATAGCTAGGGTGTAGAGAAAGATCAACTTAATGCAAGGTAAGTTCATTCAAAAGTCTGACGGCAGCAGGGAAGAAGCTGTTCTTGAGTCGGTTGGTACGTGACCTCAGACTTTTGTATTGTTTTCCCGAAGGGAGAAGGTGGAAGAGAGAATGTCCGGGGTGCGTGGGGTCCTTAATTATGCTTAATAGGTGCAATCCTTGATAAATGATGTACGTTAGTTTTGAAATAATTGGCGAGATTCTCTGGCCTTCCCTCTGCATGTTTCTTGGAGGCGGGAGGTGGCATCCCATTCGCAGGCGGTGGAATGCTTTGATCCCATCGTTTGTTAAATCGTGTTGTTCTGAGGCTTCTTCTCAATAACTACTCCACAGCCAGGCGCCAGGGAACACAGCTCTTTATTCAGTCCGCTCGCTCCACACTCCAAACGTTGACTGCCCACTCTGAGCGGATCCCAACCAGCTCACCCCACACCTGAGGTCACATGACCCATTCCCTTAAAGGGGCTATGCCCTGTGGTGAACCATAGATGGTTACCACTATGGGTACTTGTACATATGTTACTGTTGTCACTGTTGGGGTTAGGGTTGGGGTGTTCTACCTGTTGATATTGTTATGTGGTACACTCCAGTTGGCTCCGCCTACCTGGAGGAGTATAAAGGTCACTGCACTGCCTGGTGACCCTTTAGTCTGGGATTGTATTGTTATATAGTATGCTCCATTCTTGTTACTAATAAAAGCCTTTATTTCCCGGGTACGATCTAGCCTCCCGAGTGATTTAATCGCGCATCATGCCCCAACATACATAACACCGTTGTCATTGGAAATCCCCATTGAAGCCACCCCACCCCATCGGGAAACCCGCAGCAGGGGTCTGTTGCCATCCAGGCCAGAGAATCCTGCAAGCGTGAATGGCTGGAGAATTCCGGGCAATATCCTACAGTTAAATCAAACATGGGAGAGAAGTTAGTTGGACATGAAACAGATCAAGTTTTTCAATGTGTTTGTGATATGGCAGATAGTGTAGCAATGAGGTGCAGCTGGTCACAGCTTAACAGGGACAAATGTCTTACAAAATGCATCCTGATGTTGTCGAGAGCTCAGACAGGTGTAGAGGACTCATGCTGATGTGTCAAGGGACTAACTCAGAACTTCCTGCAACCTATTGCACGCCCCATCAACTAATAGACGTTAGCTCTACAGTTGAAGCTGTGAGGTGACACTCCTCTGGAGAAGCACGGTGCGAAGCTTCGCCACAGGATACGCAGGCACAGCTGTAGTAACGGCTGCATTGCCGAGGTGAAGCTGTGCTGTCGGGGACTCGACATGATCACAGGCTATTTCGTATGAGGCAGTTTGACAATTGTCGAGGACTGACTTCCCAGCTGCCACAATAACAGACACTGCTATAATGTAGGAAGCACATTGGTGCCAACATGTGCAAATTGTCATCATATCCAAACACGCTGTTTTAGTGATTTTTGATGGGGGATAAATATCGGTCGGGCCAGTGGGAAGAACGCCCCTGCTCTTCATCAAAATAATGCAATGGAATACTTTGGCCGGGATTTTCTGGCTGTCCACACCCTGCAGCCGCTGCAAGCAAGGACGGAGAATTTGCTGCTCAGCCAGATATCCGTTCACTGCAGCGAACCAGGAAAGCCCGCCGGCATGCAAGGACGGAAAGATCCCCCCTTTGTATCCTGATTAAAGGGCAATTTAAATTCTCTGGAGATGTTAGACTTTAAGCGCTGAGCAGTCAAAGTCCATCCAGTTCTTTATTTTATTGGTGACCTTTGCTAACTACACAAGCTTGATGCACTGATACTGAACAACATATGCTAACAAAAGGTTAATGAATAATCAAAACCCCCAAATCACCAAGCAAAAATCTATTGGAACAAAAGTACTTACTTTAAAGTGACCATTAACTTACAGAAGTGCTGCAATTGTTAAATGATGCATGAAAGACCATAAGACATAGGAACAGAATTAGGCCACTCAGCCCATCGAGTCTGCTCCGCCATTCAATCATGGCTGATTCTTTTCTCATCCCCATTGTCCTGCCTTTTCCCAATAACCCCTGATCCCCTTATTAATCAAGAACCTAACTATCCCTGTTTTAAAGACACTCAATGACCTAGCCTCCACAGCCTTCTGCGCCAAAGAGCTCCACAGATTCACCACTCTCTGGCTGAAGAAATTCCTCCTCATCTATGATGGAATCATAGAATCCCTACAGTACAGAAGGAGGCCATTTGGCCCATCGAGGCTGCACCAACAATAATCCCACCCTATCCCCGTAACCCTGCTAAGCTCCCTGACACTAGGGGACATTTAAGCATGGCCAATCAACCTAACCCGCACATCTTTGGACTTGGGAGGAAACCGGAGCACCCGGAGGAAACTAACACAGACACAGGGGAGAACGTGCAAACTCCACGCAGACAGTCACCCATGGCTGGAATGGAACCTAGGTCCTTAGAGCTGTGAAGCAGCAGTGCCAAGCACTGTGCCATCATGCCGCCCACGGTGGAACAGTGGGCAGCATGGTCCCAATTTCAGTCCATTGCTTTCAGCTTTTACCTGCATCAGAAGGAGTTTCTGTTGGTGACAATACAGCCCAATCTCGGTAAATTATGTTATAAGTGACGATTTATATTATGTTTATTTATAATTACATTTTGCTTCTTAAACTGTGCCAGCGGGGATCATCAAAATAGGAAACTGAATAAACAATCCATATTAAAATTGGCTAGCTGCCTTCTGTGAAAGGTCAAGCGCCCTTTGGGATTTTTAAAAGCGGACATGAATGTGCGTAGAAAGTGCATAAACTGATTGGTTAATTTGCCGTGATTTGCAGATGTTTATCAGCATGACAACTGAGTGGGGGTCATGGAATTGATTATTTATTTTCCAAAAAGCATTCTGGTGTCTCACTTTTGCCCTCTTTCTGCTTTTACTTTCACAGGAACAAAGGAATTGTGGGGTGGATAATGGCTTCAGCCTGAACTTCCGCACAGGTGGAAAGGCTCTCCATCTTTGCCAAAATGGTGACAGAGGCACAGATCTGGAAGTCTCGCCTCTGAACCTTGCTCCCATTCGCTCTTGCCCAGTCCATAACCCCCCTCACGCACTCCCACTCTCACCTCGCTTGCCTTTGGGGTCCTCCGACCATGCCGCTGCCGCAACTCTGAGGGTCCACTGTCCACTCCATTGCCTCATCTCTGGGGTCCTCCATTCACTCTGCTGCTGCACCTCTGCCTGCTGGCTCTCCTCTGCCTCACCTGGGGCCTCACCTGATGCTAGGCTTGGATCCACTGCCTTACTCACACCTGGTGCTCAACATGGCCTCCTCTCCATCACGTTGGGGCCTCCCTTTCCCACTGCCTGTCTCACCCAAGCCTGCCTGGTGGTCAATGCGGCCACTTCTCTCTCGCCTTGATGCTCGGTACTTTCCCCTACTCAGCCCTTGGTGCTTTTCCCCCGCTTGCTGCTTGGTGCTTTTACTCGGCCTGCTGCTCAGGCCCAAGTCCTACTCAACTGTTTGAAGATTTTCCTTCCTGATGCCTTCCCTCTCACTCTTTGCTTCTCATCTCTGGGATGCAGGGATTGTGGGTACCACAGCCAAATTGTGGATGACAACAAAATAGATGGGATAGTAAGGTATGACAATGAAATAGTTAAGAAAGCCCACCAATGCCTCTACTTTCTCAGAAGACTAAGGACATTTGGCATGTCAGCTACGACTCTCACCAACTTTTACAGATGCATCATAGAAAGCATTCTTTCTGCTGGTATCACAGCTTGGTATGGCTCCTGCTCTGCCCAAGACCGCAAGGAATTACAAAAGGTCGTGAATGTAGCCCAATCCATCACGCAAACCAGCCTCCCATCCATTGACTCTGTCTGCAAATGCCGCTGCCAGCATAATTAAGGACCCCACGCACCCTGGACATTCTTCCACCTTCTTCCTTCGGGAAAAAGATACAAAAGTCTGAGGTCACGTACCAACCAACTCAAGAACAGCTTCTTCTCTGCTGCTGTCAGACTTTTGAATGGACCTACCTTGCATTAAGTTGATCTTTCTCTACACCCTAGCTATGACTGTAACACTACATTCTGCACTCTCTCATTTCCTTCTCTATGAATGGTATGCTTTGTCTGTATAGCGCGCAAGAAACAATACTTTTCACTGTATGTTAATACATGTGATAATAATAAATCAAACCAAATCAAAATCAAATAAGAAATTTACAAATGGATATGGATAGGTTAAGTGAATGAGGCAAAATTTGGCAGATGGAGTATAACTTGGATAATTGTGGTCAGAAAAATAGAAAAGCAATTTATTATCTAAATGGAGAGAGACTTCGGAGTGCTTTGGTGCAGAGGGATCTGGGTGTCCTGGTGCAGAGGGATCTGGGTGTCCTCGTGCATGAAAAACAGAAAACTATCTGCAGGTACAGCAGGTAGGAAGGCAAATGGAATCTTGGTATTTATTGCTAAAGAAATAGAATATAAAAGTAGTGGAGTGTTGCTGCTACTGTACAAAGCATTAGTGAGATTGCACTTTGAATATCGTTTACAGTTTTGTCCCCTTACATAAGGAGGGATGTAGTTGCATTGGAGATGGTTCAGAGGAGGTTCACTAGATTGATTCCAGAGATGAGGGGTTTGCCTTGTGAAGAGTGGACAGTTTGGGTCTATACCCCCTGGAGTTCAGAAGAATGAGAGGAGAGCTAATTGAGGCATACAAGATGATAAGGCAGATTGACAAAGTAGATATGGAGAGGATGTTTCCTCTTGTAGGCCAATTTAGAACAAGAGGTCATAGTTTTAGAACAAGGGGCGGCAGAGAAGAGGAGAAATTATTTCCTGGCTTGGGTCACTGTCTGTGTGGAGTTTGCACATTCTCCTCATGTCTGCATGGGTGTCCTCCGGGTGCTCCGGTTTCCTCCCACAGTCCAAAGATGTGCGGGTTAGGTTGATTGGCCATGCTAAAATTGCCCCTTAGTGTCTTGAGATCATAGAATCATAGAAACCCTACAGTGCAGAAGGAGGTCATTCGGCCCATCGAGTCTGCACCGACCACAATCCCACCCAGGCCCTACCCCCACATATTTACCCGCTAATCCCTCTAACTACGCATCTCAGGGACAATTTTTAACCTGGCCAATCAACCTAACCCGCACATCTTTGGACTGTGAGATGCGTAGGTTAGAGGGATTAGCGGGTAAATATGTAGGGATAAGGGGGTAGGGCCGGGGTGGGATTGCAGTCGGTGCAGACTTGATGGGCCAAATGGCCTCTTTCTGCACTGTAGGACTTCTATGATTCTCCGAAAGGGTTGTGAGTGTGGAATTCACTCCCCCAGAGTTGGTGGATGCCAGGGCTTTGAGTAAATTTAAGGAAGGGGTGGACAGATTTTTAATTAGTAAGAGGGAAGGGCTATGGAGCATGGGCAGGAAAGTGGATTTGAGGCTGAATGAGATCAGCCATGATTGTGTTAAATAGCAGAGCAAGCTCGAGGGGCTGAATTGCCGACTCCCATTCCCGGCTCTTATGTTCCCAATTTTTACTGGTGTTCTATTTAAAGGTATACAAGACCAGTTCAGGTCAGTATTCTTATTTCCCCGTTTTTGCTGTTATTTTTTTCCTTCTGGGAGATACAACTGTAATGCAGGTGATGGCCAATGATAGCAAACAATCTCTGTCTATTAGTCCACAATAGACCCAAAACTAAAACAAATTGCTGCTGAGCACGCTACGCTTACACATGTCATTCTAAAATTACTCATATACTACATCCCAAAATAGAAAGAAATCTATCTTTTGCATTTAAATGAATAGACATTAACTACTTCCATCATCTCATTGGAGAGCCTGTTCCATAGATTTCCCGTCTACTCACAGAAATATCGAGGGCATGTTTAAGCTAGCCTGCACATCATGAGACTGACTGGATTGGGGCAATCTTGGTTTTATATAGAGGAACACTGAAATTAGGAGCAAGAGTAGGCAATTCAGCCCTTCGAGCCCACTCCGCCATTCTATATGATCAGGGCTGATCTCCATCTCATCCTAACTCCACTTCCCTGTCTTTTCCCCATAGCCCTTCATCCCACTTTTGATCAAATACTTATCTGCCTCTTTCCTGAATCCATTGATTGATTCTGCACCCACTGCACTCTGGGGCAGTGATTCACAACCCTCTGTGAGAAGTAGCCGCTCCTTATCTCTGCCTTGAACCTCCACCTCTTACTCTACAACTAAGACCTCTTGTTCTAGACTGTTCTAGAAGGAGGAACATTTGGTTAACATTTACTTCATCATCTGATTTTCTTTTCCATTGTAACCAGCAGGGAGTAGTATTTAGTGGGGTGTAAATCCGGCATTCCAACTAATCCCTAACTAAGTTAAATAAAAATTGCCTCCATTGTTTCTGCTGATTAGTTTTGCATTTACATCCCTTCAATCACAGGCCCAGCCTTCTTTTTACACACAAATACTTATTGAAAAACAAGTACAAGGTCTTTGACTTTTATTAAATTGTGAAAAGATTGAATACTGGAGTCAAATATTGTACTTTCAGCAGTGTGTGTCCATTTTATTTAGAACTGGGTCATCGCAAGTCATGTCTTTCAGAAAATGGACTAAATGGAACCAGTGTTAATAATGTTGAGTTTAGTTATTAAAGTTTATTTATTCATGTCACAAGTAGACTTACACTAACACTGCAATGAAGTTACTGTGAAAATCCCCGAGTCGCCACAATCCGGCACCTGTTCGGGTACACTGAGGGAGAATTTAGCACGGCCAATGCACTGAACCAGCACATCTTTCAGACTGTGGGAGGAAACCAAAGCACCCGGAGGAAACCCACACAGACACAGGGAGAATGTACAAACTCCGCACAGGCAGCAACCCAAGCCAGGAATCGAACCCGGGTCCCTGGCGCTGTGAGGCAGCAGTGCTAACCACTGTGCCACCCCATTATGAATTGCATATTAACATATAAAAGTTTGTTTCACAATGAATGAACAAAGAAAAGTTTCTTGTTTGCATTAATGCGTATATTAAAATGGTAGGATTAAATCCACAGCTGTCAGACAATAAATTGGCTTCGAAAAATCCAACTGTGATATCTGCAGCATTTAATCTAATTAAGTTTTCCTGTCATGCTTTTGTGAACCTTTCTTTAGAGAACCTTTCTTTAGAGAACCTTTCTTTAGAGACTTTGGTAAAGAAATTTATGTGGAGGTTTCAAGTTCTGGAGGCTGTATCTTTTACTCCCTGCTGTTGTATAAAACCTGGGTAGATGGGTTTTATCCTTTCTCTCTGGTTATGTATTGAATTCATTATTTGCCAGTTCTATCTCTCTTTCTAGCTGGGAGCTCTCTGTACCTACGCACACTATGCACCACATTGGTGTTGCATTTGACTCCAAGATGAATTTTCAACCATGTATCCACTCTAACACCTGCCTACTTCTATCTCTGTAACATCGCCTTTAATTCTGCCTCAGCTCATTTGTTCATCCATGCCTTTGTTACTTCCAGATTTGACTATTCCGATAGTCTTCTGGCTGTCTCCCATCTTACATCCAAACCTCTGCCAACCACATCCTAACTCGCACCAAGTCCCATTCACTGATCATCCTTGTACCTGTACATTGGCTTACGGACTAACAACATTTCAATTTTAAAATTTTTATTGTTTAGCCTGAATTCTCATCCTTGAGGCATGTAGCAGGAATGAGTAACATTCCCTGCTCAGCCTGCCTGCCTTGGGCGATACTGCCTGCTGAGGCAGGGTCTGAGTTGCCGGGGGTGGCGGGTGTGGGGGGTGGCGGGGGAGGGGGGGCGGGGGGGGGGGTGGGCGACAGGGAGTCGGGCCAAGCAACCTACGAATAAATCATACCTGGCACAAAGGACGGGGTGGTTGGAGGTCAATGATCTCAGCTCCAAGACATCTCTGCAGGAGTCCCTCAGGGTAGAGTCCTCGGCCCGACCATCTTCAGCTGCTTCATCTTCCTTCCATCATAAGGTCAGAAGAGGGGATGTTTGCTGATGACTGCACAATGTTTAGTACCATTCTTGACTCTTCAGCCTTTAAAATACTCATCACTGGATTCAAATTCTCAGTGACAATTCTTTCATGGAATTTATTGCTTTTTACACAGAGGGTGGTGGGTGCTTGGAGCTCGCTGCCCTTGAGTTCCAGGCAGCGGGAAGCTCGTGGAAGCAGATTAAAAAAAGGGCGTGTGGACAAATACATGAATAGGATGGGAATTAAGGGATATGGTCCCCGGAAGGGTAGGGGGTTTTAGTTCAGTTGGGCAGCATGGTCGGTGCAGGCTTGGAGGGCCGAAGGGCCTGTTCCTGTGCTGTAATTTTCTTTGTTGTTTGGAAGTCCAGATCGTCAGCATTGTTTGTTTCATGCGTTTTATCAATAACTTTATTCTTTCGCTGTGGGTAACACATTGCATAATGGTGCTTGGAATCACAGCGATAACATTGATTAACTATTCCCCCTGTATTTTTCGGGTGTAAGATTCTGCAGCAGTAACCCCAGACAATCTTTTTGTCTTGACTCCCAAATTGGTTAAAAGTGTGACCATCTTCCGACAGCCTCTCAATATCCCAATCTTTGCACTGGAATCTGCGTCGAAAATTTAAAGTTTATTTATTGTGTCACAAGTCGGCTTACATTAAATTACTGTGAAAATCCCCTAGTTGCCTCACTCCGGCATCTGTTCGGGTACACTGAGGGGAGAATTTATCATGGCCAATGCACCTAGCCAGCACATTTCAGAATGTGGGAGGAAACCGGAGCAAACCCATACAGATACAGGAAGAATGTTCAGATTCCGTACAGACAGTGACCCAAGGCTAGAATTGAACCCGGGTCCCTGGCGCTGTGAGGCAGCAGTGCTAGCCACTGTGCCACCCAATGTTCTGTTGATCTCCAAATCCAGCGACCATTGAATCCTCCATCCTTTGTTTTATTGCAGAGTTGCCTGGATTCAGTAGGAAAGCAGCTGAAATGAGTTTCTTCCCAGAAAGGTTTTTAGGGCAGCAGTCATTTGGTCTAAAAGACAGTCTTCACTTAGGAATTGAACCCTCATTAATACTAAAAATCTATCGGCATGAGAAAAGTGTGCACCATCAACTAACTCCAATACAGGTTCCAGGATTTCAAGCTCAAGTTTCTTCAGTCTCTTGTACCATCTGTCGAATTCCATGATATATCCCTTTGTGTACTGATCAGCTGTTTTCTTAAATCAATCAAAGGCTCAAAAAGCTTGATATGCTTTAAATAATTTGTACTTTTTGCAGAATTTATCCAAAAACTGTTGCAGAAGATCCAATCCCTCTTCGCTATCCAAATCATTCACTTCAAGGGGGACATGGTGGCACAGTGGTTAGCACTGCTACCTCACAGCACCAGGGACCCGGATCACTGTCTGTGTGGAGTCTGCAATTCTCCCTGTGTCTGCGTGGGTTTCCTCCCACAGTCCGAAAGGCGTGCTAGCTAGGTGCATTGACCATGCTAAATTCTACCCAAACAGGTGCCGGAGTGTGGCAATTCACAGTAACTTCATTGCAGTGTTAATGTAAGCCTCCTTGTTACACTAATAAATAAAAAAAAGTCTCACTCCAAAAATACTCTACTGTTAATCTTATTTTTTTTAGGAAATGACAAAGACATATTTTTAAGGCAAGGATAGATCAATTTTTGAACAGTAAAGGAATTAAGGGTTATGGTGAGCGGGCGGGTAAGTGGAGCTGAGTCCACAAAAAGATCAGCCATGATTTCATTGAATGGCGGAGCAGGCTCGAGGGGTCAGATGGCCTACTCCTAGTTCTTATGTTCTTATATCGTGCTGCTTTCAGGGTAATGCCAGCATAATCAAGGACCCCATGCACCCCAGACATTCCACCTTCTTCCATTGGGAAAAAGATACAAAAGTCTGAGATCACCTACCAATCGGCTGAAGGACAACTTCTCTGCTGCCATCAGACTTTTGAATGGACCTACCTTGTATCAAGTTGATCTTTCCCTACACCCTAGCTATGCCTGTAACAATACATTCTGCACTCTCTCCTTCCCTTCCCTATGTATGGTGTGTTTTGTGTGGATACCACGCAAGAAACAATTTATTTTACTGTATACTAATACATATGACAATAATAAATCAAATCGAAACAAACTGAAATCAAAATAGTCAACTTCATTAGCAATTCCATTGCTGATCTGGTTTTGCCTCCAAGAAAATTAGTGGATAATCAAGGCTTGATATTGTGTCTTGTTCTTCTGCCCTCTGTAACTTTAATTTGTAAGCAGCATTATACCTCTTTTTCTTCAGCGGGTGGAGACAGTAACATTCTTTGATTGCATCCGATCACCAAGGCTTAATGTTTACCCTCTGCAACCATGTCAAATTCAACAATAGCAAATGATGGAGGAATTATACAGCTAGCTTATATTTTACCTTCAGCAAGTTTATTCTACACCCAGCAGAGTAAAGATACAAATGCCTTCTGATTCCCTCATACCAACCGTTCCAGCTGAGTTGATTTATAATCTTTTGGAGGTTGAGCAAATAATCTTCACCTGTCTTTAATAAGGCAATTAGCTCAACAATGTAATTTCCAAAGCATGTGATTTCTGACATGTTGACATGTTGACAGGGCGGGCCAATGATTGGATGTGGCTGGGCCAACCTCAGAGACATTCATTTTCTTCACTAGAGGGCAGTGTTGGTGACAGTGGGGTGGGGGGAGTGGTTCAATGGAACTCTGAACGTGGGCCCAGGCAAGTCAATGTTGCTGGGGGAGAGAGGTGTGGTGGCACAAGAGAGGGAGTTGGTGGTGAGGAAGGGGGATTGGGGTTGGGGTCGGGTGAGTGGTGTTTGTGGGTGGTGGAGTGTTGGTGGAGAGAAGGGGAAAGGGAGGAGAGGTGCAGTGAGGTTATGCATAGCTCAAGGTGCTTGCTTGTGTCAGGATCAGGGTGTGTGTATATGTGTGTGTGTGGGAGGGCAATGAGTATGTGTGAGTGTGTGGGGGAGGGTGATGAGTGTGTGGGGGAGGGTGATGAGTGTGTGGGGGAGGGTGATGAGTGTGTATAAGTGTGTGTGTGGGAGGGTGATGAGTGTGTATGAGTGTGTGGGGGAGGGTGATGAGTGTGTATGAGTGTGTGGGGGAGGGCGATGAGTGTGTATGAGTGTGCGGGGGAGGGTGATGAGTGTGTATCAGTGTGTGTGGGGGAGGGTGATGAGTGTGTATGAGTGTGTGTGGGAGGGTGATGAGTGTGTATAAGTGTGTGGGGGAGGGTGATGAGTGTTCATGAGTGTGTGTGGGAGGGTGATGAGTGTGTATGAGTGTGTGGGGGAGGGTGATGAGTGTGTGACTGTGTGGGGGTCGGTGATGAGTGTGTATGAGTGTGTGGGGGTGGGTGATGAGTGTGTATGAGTTTGTGGGGGAGTGAGATGAGTGTGTATGAGTTTGTGGGGGAGGGAGATGAGTGTGTATCAGTGTGTGTGGGAGGGTGATGAGTGTGTATGAGTTTGTGGGGGAGGGAGATGAGTGTGTATAAGTGTGTGGGGGAGGGTGATGAGTGTGTATCAGTGTGTGTGGGGGAGGGTGATGAGTGTGTATGAATGTGTGGGAGGGTGATGAGTGTGTATGAGTGTGTGGAGGTGGGTGATCAGTGTGTATGAGTTTGTGGGGGAGGGAGATGAGTGTGTATGAGTGTGTGGGGGAGGGAGATGAGTGTGTATAAGTGTGTGGGGGAGGGTGATGAATGTGTATCAGTGTGTGTGGGGGAGGGTGATGAGTGTGTATCAGTGTGTGGGGGAGGGTGATGAGTGTGTATCAGTGTGTGTGGGAGGGTGATGAGTGTGTATGAGTTTGTGGGGGAGGGAAATGAGTGTGTATAAGTGTGTGGGGGAGGGTGATGAATGTGTATCAGTGTGTGTGGGGGAGGGTGATGAGTGTGTATGAATGTGTGGGAGGGTGATGAGTGTGTATGAGTGTGTGTGGGAGGGTGATGAGTGAGTATGAGTGTGTGGGAGGGTGATGAGTGTGTATGAGTGTGTGTAGGAGTGTGATGGGTGTGTATGAGTGTGTGTGGGGGAGAGTGATGAGTGTGTATAAGTGTGTGAGGGTGGGTGATGAGTGTGTATGAGTTTGTGGGGGAGGGAGATGAGTGTGTATGAGTGTGTGGGGGAGGGTGATGAGTGTGTATCAGTGTGTGTGGGAGGGTGATGAGTGTGTATGAGTTTGTGGGGGAGGGAAATGAGTGTGTATAAGTGTGTGGGGGAGGGTGATGAGTGTGTATCAGTGTGTGTGGGGGAGGGTGATGAGTGTGTATGAATGTGTGGGAGGGTGATGAGTGTGTATGAGTGTGTGTGGGAGGGTGATGAGTGTGTATGAGTGTGTGGGAGTGTGATGGGTGTGTATGAGCGTGTGTGGGGTAGAGTGATGAGTGTGTATGAGTGTGTGGGGGAGGGTGATGAGTGTGTGTGAGTGTGTGTAGGAGTGTGATGGGTGTGTATGAGTGTGTGTGGGGGAGAGTGATGAGTGTGTATGAGTGTGTGGGGGAGGGTGATGAGTGTATATGAGTGTGTGGGAGTGTGATGGGTGTGTATGAGTGTGTGGGGGAGGGTGATGAGTGTGTATCAGTGTGTGTGGGGGAGGGTGATGAGTGTGTATGAGTGTGTGGGGGAGGGTGATGAGTGTGTATGAGTGTGTGGGGGAGGGTGATGAGTGTGTATGAGTGTGTGGGGGAGGGTGATGAGTGTGTATCAGTGTGTGCGGGGGAGAGTGATGAGTGTGTATGAGTGTGTGGGGGAGGGCGATGAGTGTGTGGGGGAGGGTGATGAGTGTGTATCAGTGTGTGTGGGGGAGGGTGATGAGTGTGTTTGAGTCTGTGTGGGAGGGTGATGAGTGTGTATGAGTGTGCGGGGGAGAGTGATGAGTGTGTATAAGTGTGTGGGGGAGGGCGATGAGTGTGTTTGAGTCTGTGCGGGAGGGTGATGAGTGTGTATGAGTGTGTGGGGGAGGGTGATGAGTGTGTTTGAGTCTGTGTGGGAGGGCTGCAGTGAGTCAATTTTCTGGCATTGCTTTACATTTACTCAGAAATTAATTCGTTTCTTAATTTATCAACTTTTTTGATATTCAGTTTATTGTTGTTCCAAATGTAATCTTTCCAAAATTGTCAGCCTCTTGGATGAGAAAAAAATCCAAATCTTGCCCCCGAGCAAAAAGTTTGGACACAGCTACTTTAAAGTATCAGTAAGAGAAACAAAGATCTTTTGAAAACACTTAACCTTGTGTAAATAAACACTGTGAAATTGGCAGCAGAAATCAGAGAGCATGCATTGTCAACCAAACAAATATTTTTCTGGGGATCAGCTGTGTCAATGCCAGTAAGAGTTGTCTGAGTTCTCAGTCAAGCTTACATGATGGGGTTTGGCTGAGAGCCCAGACAACAATTACCTCTGATAAAACAGCTGGGTCCCTGGGAAAATATGGCTTAATTAACAGATTGGACTCCTGATTGCTGCAGTAAATTTCACAATGTTTATTTACACAATGTTGGGTGGTTTCAAGGACCTGACATTTCTGGTTTTTTTATTCATTTGTCGGACATGGTCTTCACTGGCTGGCTAGCATTTATTACCCATCCCTAGTTTTACCCGAGAGTCAACCACATTGCTGTGGTTCTGGAGTCACATCTAGGCCAGACCAGGTAAGGACGGCAGATTTTCTTCCCTAAAGGACAGTAGTGATCCAGATGGGTTTTTTCGACAATCGACAATGGTTTTGTGGTCATCAGTAGATTCTTAACTCCAGATATTTTTTATTGAATTCAAATTCCACCATCTGCCGTGGCAGGATTCGAACCCGGGTCCCCAGAGCATTGGCTGAGTTTCTAGATTAATGGACTAGAGATAATACCACTCTGCCATCGCTTTTCCTAATTTCTTTAAATTGATTCTTTAAATTGATGCGTGTGTCCAAGAATGCAACCGATTCCGGAGAGTACTCCATGGTGAGTCTGATTGTGGGATGGAACTTGTTGATGTCATCATATAGTTGTTTCAGTGATTGTTCACCATAAGTTTGGACTATATGATGACATCAACAAGTTCCATCCCACCATCAGACTCACCATGGACTACTCTCTGGAATCGGTTGCATTCTTGGACGCACGCATCTCCACCAAGGACGGTCACCTCAGCACTTCACTGTACCACAAGCCCACGGATAACCTCACAATGCTCCACTTCTCCAGCTTCCACCCTAAACACGTTAAAGAAGCCACCCCCTACGGACAAGCCCTCCGTATATACAGGATCTGCTCAGATGAGGAGGATCGCAACAGACACCTCCAGACGCTGAAAGATGCCCTCATAAGAACAGGATATGGCACTCGACTCATCGATTGACAGTTCCGACGTGCCACAGCGAAAAACCTCCTCAGAAGACAAACACGGGACACGGTGGACAGAGTACCCTTCATCGTCCAGTACTTCCCCGGAGTGGAGAAGCTATGACATCTTCTCCGGAGCCTTCAAAATGTCATTGATGAAGATGAACATCTCGCCAAGGCCATCCCCACACCCTCACTTCTTGCCTTCAAACAACCGCACAGCCTCAAACAGACCATTGTCCGCAGCAAACTACCCAGCCTTCGGGAGAACAATGACCACGACACCATACAACCCTGCCACAGCAACCTCTGCAAGACGTGCCGGATCATTGACATGGATGCCATCATCTCACGTGAGAATACCATCTACCAGGTACACAGTACATATTCTTGCAACTCGGCCAATGTTGTCTACCTGATTCGCTGCAGGAAAGGATGTCCCGAGGCATGGTACATTGGGGAGACCATGCAGACGCTACGACAACGGATGAATGAACACCGCTGGACAATCACCAGGCAAGAGTGTTCTCTTCCTGTTGGGGAACACTTCAGCAGTCACGGGCGTTTGGCCTCTGATCTTCGGGTAAGCGTTCTCCAAGGCGGGTGGCCTTCTCGACACACGACAACGCAGAGTTGCTGAGCAGAGATTGATAGCCAAGTTCCGCACACATGAGGACGGCCTCAACCGGGATCTTGGGTTCATGTCACACTATCTGTAACCTTCACGAATTGCCTGGGCTTGCAAAATCTCACTAACTGTCTTGTCTGTTGACAGTACACATCTCCTTAACCTGTGCTTAACCCTCTCTCCACTCACATTGTCTGTACTTTTAAGACTTGATTACCTGTAAAGACTCGCATTCCAATCATTATTTTGTAAATTGAGTTTGTGTCTTTATATGCCCTGTTTGTGAACAGAACTCCCACTTACCTGACGAAGGGGCAGCGCTCCAAAAGCTAGTGGCTTTTGCTACCAAATAAACCTGTTGGACTTTAACCTGGTGTTGTGAGACTTCTTACTGTATAACTGAAGCATAGATTCATCCTTACTTTTATGTTCAATTCCTTTCATAATGAAGAATAGCATTCCATTAGCCTTCTTAGTTACTTGCCGAACCTGTACACTAACCTTTTGTGACTTATGCATCAAAACATTTAGATCCCTCTGCATCTCAGAATTCGGCAGCCGTTCTCCACATAAGTAATAGTCTGCTGCTTTATTCTTCTTGCCAATGTGACCAACTTCACATTTCCACCCAAAATGCTTCAACTGCCAGATTTTTGCCCAATCACCCAAACTATCTGTATCTGTCTTTATGTCCTCATCACTGCATACTTTCCCACCCTAAAGAGAAAATGCTGGAAAATCCTCAGCGGGTCTGGCAGAATCTGCAAGGAGAGAAAAAGAGCTGATGTTTCGAGTCCAGATGACCCTTTGTCAAAGCTTTAACAAAGGGCCATCTGCAATCGAAACATCAGCTCTTTTTTCTCTCCTTACAGATGCTGCCAGACCCGCTGAGATTTTCCAGCATTTTCTCTTTTGGTTTCAGATTCCAGCATCCGCAGTAATTTGCTTTTGTACTTTCCCACCTGTCTTTGTGCCAATAACAAATTGAGCTACCATACCTTCACTCCACTCATCGAACTCATTGATATAAATTTCCTGTTTTCTTGCCTTCCTCCCTTCTTGAATAGAGGGGTCACATCTGCTATTTTCCAATCTGATGGAACCTTTCCCGAATCTTGTGAACTTTGGAAAATTAACACCAACACATCTATTACCTAATTAGCCATTTCTTTTCAGGCCCTAGGATGAAGTCCATTGGGACCTGGAGACTTGCCAGCCCTCAGCTCCATCAGTTTGTTCAGTATTGCTTCCCTAGTGATTGTAATTTCGCCAAGTTCACATGTATGCAAGATGGACCTACAAGATCTATTCGACGACAACATACCAGAAGAAAAGTCAACATTGAAAGACATGGGATGGTCTAAAGGCCCTGGAAGAATAGCAATAAATAAGATGAAAAGCAATAAAGCCAAGGGCCCAGATCAAATAGTCACCAAACAAATTAAATGTTTAATTCAACTCATCTTTCATGAAGTGTACAACACAGGAGAAATGTCAGGAGACTTAAGTAAATCAATATTTATTGCATTCTCTAAAAAAGGTTGATTGGCCATGCTAAAAATTGCCCCTTCGTGTCCTGAGATGCGTAGGTTAGAGGGATTAGTGGGTAAATATGTAGGGATAAGGGGGTAGGGCCTGGGTGGGATTGTGGTCGGTGCAGACTTGATGGGCCGAATGGCCTCTTTCTGTACTGTAGAGTTTCTATGATTTCTATGATTTCAATTGATTTTGAATTCCATCATACTGATGAGTCACATTTTAAAAAAATTGCATTCATGGTACATGGGTGTCGCAGGCTGGCCAGCATTTATTGCCCATTCCTAGTTACCCAAGGGCAGTTGAGAGTCAACCACATTGCTGTGGCTCTGGAGTCACAAGTAGGCCAGATCAGGTAAGGATGGCAGATTTCCTTCCCTAAAGGACATTAGTGAACCAGATGGGTTTTCCCAACAATGGTTTCATGGTCATCAGTAGATTCTTAATTCCAGATATTTTTTATTGAATTCAAATTCCACCATCTGCCGTGGCGGGATTCGATCCACAGAACATTAGCTGAGTTTCTGGATTCATAGATTGGTGATCACACCACTAGGCCATTGCCTCCCCCTAATTACATTACATTACATTACTAAGATCCTTTTTTTGAGTACTGATGAATAGGGCCAGATCAAGATAGAGCCAGAAATTTCAAATTATTTTGTAGAATATAGAGGAATGAGAAATGCTGTTCTTATTGTGCCGATGCTATCATAGAGAGCCATAGAGATGAAGAAAAGATCTATTCATGAGTTCAATTGATTATTCTAAGGCATTTGATTAGGTGAAACATGAGAGTTTCTTGACCTTGATGGCAAAAATCTGAAAGTTATACAAAATATTTATTTGAAACAAACTGCAGCCATAAAATGCCATAGTTTGGCACTGGGGGCATGAGGGGCCATGGGGAGGGGGTTTAGGGTGAAAGGGCATAGCTTGACATGGAGGCATGAGGGGGATAGTGGGTGAGTGGAATGGCAGAGGTTGGCATTGGGGGCCATAGGGGATGACAGAAAGGGCAAAGCTTGACTTGGAGTCCTGAAGGATCATGGAGGGTGATTAGGGTCACCTTGGCATAGGGAGCATGAGGAGGAGATTTGAATCTCCCCTTTAAAAGTTACCTCATACGGACTGGCATCCACAACTCTTCTGCAAGCCCGGGAACCATGACTCTTTAAAAACCTGGTCCGACCCCATGAAGGTTGTTGGGGGAGTAGAACATGGCGATCACCGCAATAGAGTCAGCCAGGTTGGGAGTGCCTGGTACGGGCTTTTGTCAGGAGCTAACCCACACCCTTAAAAGCTGCTCCCGAAAATCAGACTAGGAATGGGGTTGAAAATCCTGGAACTTGGATCCTGTCCACCATTTTTAAAGACAAAGAACAAAAAACAGTGCAGCACAGGAACAGACCCTTCAGCTCACCAAGCCTGTGCCGACACATGACGCCATTCTAAACTCAAGACCTTTTGCCTCTACGTGGTCACTGTCACTCTATTCCCTGCCTGATCATGTATCTGCAAGATGCCTCTTAAACATTGCTGTTGTGTCTGCTTCTACCATCTCCTAGGGGATTTTCACAGTAACTTTATTGCAATGAGTCACAAGCCTACTTGTGACTCTAATAATAAACTTAAACTTAAACTCTGGCAGCACATTCCAGAAACTCACCACTCTCTGTGTAAAAAAAACTTGACTCCCACATCTCCTCTAAACTTTCCCCATTTACTTTAAACCTATGTCCCCTCGTAATTGACATTTCTACCCTGGGAAAAAGACTCAGACAATCCATTCTAACCATACTCTTCATAATTTTGTAAACTTCAAGACCGCAATAAACTACAAAGGGTTGTGAACGAAGCCCAGTCCATCACTCAAACCAGCCTCCCATCCGTTGACTTCTGGCTATCTCGGCAAAGCTGCCAGCATAATCAAGGACCCCACGCACCCCGGACATTCTCTCTTCCACCTTCTTCTGTCGGGAAAGAGATACAAAAGTCTGAGGACACGTAGCAACTGACTCAAGAACAGCTTCTCCCCTGCTGCCATCAGACTTTCGAATGGACCCACCTCATATTAAGTTGATCTTTCTCTACACCCTAGCTATGACTGTAACACTACATTCTGCACTCTCTTGTTTCCTTCTCTATGAATGGCATGCTTTGTCTATAGCACGCAAGAAACAATACTTTTTACTGTATACTAATACATATGACAATAATAAATCAAAGCAAATCAAGTCGCCCCTCAGCCTTCGACATTCAAATGAAAACAAATCAAGTTTGTCCAATCTCTCCTCTTCGCTAATACCCTCCAATCCAGGCAACATCCTGGTAAACCTTTTCTATACCCTCTCCAAAGCCTTCTGGCACTGTGGCAACCAGAACTGTACACAGTGCTCCAAATGTGGCACAAAAGGTTCGGTAGTCACATCGACTTGCAGTGAAAATCCAAGACCCTCCATGGCCTTGATCTTCCCCAACTGTAACCTCCTCCAGCCCGACAACCCTCCAAGACCTCTGCGCACTTTCAGCACCGGCAAATTGCATAGCGATGATTTTAATCGTTCCACCATTGGTGATCTTGTTCGACTGCGGGTGCTCTAAACTGTGGAATTTCCTCCCTGAACCTCACCACCTCTCCATCTCTCTCTCTCCCTTCATCTCATTTAAGATGCTCTTTAAAACCTGGCTGTTTGACCAATCTCTCAGTCCCCTGTCCTGAAATCTCTTTTTGCAGCTCTGTGATTGAAAGCACTCGAGGGTGGCACGATGATGGCACAGCGGTTAGCGCTGCTGCCTCACAGCGCCAGGGACCCGGGTTTGATTCAGCACGTTCTCCCCGTGTCTGCATGGGTTTCCCCCAGGTGCTCCGGTTCCTCCCCTCCCCCCCCCACCCCCCGCTGCCCCCCCCCCCCCCCCCCCCCAACCCCCCCACACTCTGAAAGACATGCTGGTTAGGTGGATTGGCCATGCTAAATTTTCCCACTGTGTACCCGAACAGGTGCCAGAGTGTAGCGACTCGGGGATTTTCACATTAACTTCATTGCAGTGTTAATGTAAGCCTACTTGTCACACTAATAAATAAACATTTACTCCTTTGAGTTACTCCATTACAGGCACAGCAAAATGAAAATTGTTGCTTTTGTTGAAGTAAAGTGAATCGAGTACCTCCCGATAGCTCAGACTTCCACCCCTCCTGCCTTTGTGCTTGCTCCTATTGGAACCTAAAATTCAACCCAGCTTCAAGTCTCGAGGGGGGCTCTTTCGCTTATGAATATCTGACTCAGAAACAAGAGTGCCTATCTGAGCCAAGGCTGACAAGTGAAGACAGGAAACCTTTTCGAGCATCTTGTTCATGTTAGAATTGAACTTTGAAGATTAAAGGATGATGTTCAAAGGCTTTTTGATGGCCGTATCCTCTCAAGGAAGCCGCACGGCACTGAAAAAGACTGAAACCTGGGGAGATTTTCAATTGCTGACCATTCGATTCTCACCTGACTCGTGACAACAAGAAGGTTTGAAGAGGGATAGATATGGTAAATGATATCCAGTCAGACTTAAACCCCGCACATCTCGAACCAGATTTTCCTTCAATCCAAAAGTGACATCACATCACTAGTTTAAACAGAACAATGCAACACGTTTCTGTGGAGTGTTTTGATCGACAAGAGTTATGGGGGATAGGCAGGACAGGCAATGAAGTCAGTCATGATCCTTTTAAACAACGCAACAGGCTCAATGGGCTGAATGGACTACTCTGCTCCTATTTCTTCTAATCTTACGACCTTGAGCATCCCATTCAAATCAACCGATGAGCAAGCCTGAAAAATGGGCTATTTGGGTACACAATTTAGATTCCCCTGCTCACCGTAGGTAGCCGATTGCATACCCAATGCATGCCATTCCCAATTCTTCATGTATTGAGAGGCCGAAGAAAGAATTCCTGATGGGATCTTTGGAGTCCACTCCAAAAGGGGGTATTAGGTTAATTTTTGAAAGATTTTTCCGAGGCCTTCAAGTTTAAAAGGAGTATAATATCAAGGGTAAGACTCTTAGCAGTGTAGAGGATCAGATGGACCTTGGGGTCCGGGTCCATAGGACTCTTAAATCGGCCTCGCAGGTAGAGGAGGTGGTTAAGAAGATGTATGGTGTGCTGGCCTTCATCAATCGAGGGATTGAGTTTAGGAGTCGGGAGATAATGATGCAGCTTTATAAGACCCTCGTCAGACCCCACTTAGAGTACTGTGCTCAGTTGTGGTCGCCTCATTACAGGAGGGATGTGGAAATTATTGAAAGGATGCAGAGAAGATTTACAAGGATGTTGCCTGGATTGGTTGGCATGCCTTATGAGGATAGGTTGAGGGAGGTTGGTCTTTTCTCCTTGGAGAGACGAAGGATGAGAGGTGACCTGATAGAGGGGAACAAGATGTTGAGAGGTATAGATCGGGTGGATTCTCTGAGGCTTTTTCCCAGGGCTGAAATGGCTGCTACGAGAGGGCACGGGTTTAAGGTGCTGGGGAGTAGGTACAGAGGAGATGTCAGGGGTAAGCTTTTCACTCAGAGGGTGGTGGGTGAGTGGAATCGGCTGCCGTCAGTGGTGGTGGAGGCAAACTCAATAGGGTCTTTTGAGAGACTTCTGGATGAGTACATGGGACTTAATAGGATTGAGGGTTATAGGTAAGCCTATATATAAGCCTAGGTAGGGACATGATCGGCGCAACTTGTGGGCCGAAGGGCCTGTTTGTGCTGTATTTTTTCTATGTTCTATGTTCAAGTAGGCTTACATTAACACTGCAATGAAGTTACTGTGACAAGTATTCGGGTACACTGTGGGAGAATGTAGCATGGCCACTCCACCTAACCAGCATGTCTTTCGGAGTGTGGGGCGAAATTGGAGCACCCGGAGGAAATCACTGGGAGAACGTGCTGAATCAAACCCGGGTCCCTGGCGCTGTGAGGCAGCAGTGCTAACCGCTGTGCCATCATCATGCCACCCTCGAGTGCTATCAATCACAGAGCTGCAAGAAGAGATTTCAGGACAGGGGACTGAGAGATTGGTCAACAGCCAGGTTTTAAAGAGCATCTTAAATGAGATGAAGGGAGAGAGAGTGGGTGGTGTGGCACCACAGAAGACGAGAGAGTTGCAGCCGGAGATGCCCATTGGGTGCCCATTGGGTGCCCATTGGGTGCTCTCAGCTCACCAGCAATGCAGGAATGAGGCCTGAACTGCGTTGACTGGACATTGCTGGGGAATTCACACCTATTCAGTGCCTGAATGAAAACTACCCACTCCACAGTTTATTTAACACTTCACTGTTTTACTTAATAAAACACACCATTTTCCTTAGGATTTACTGTGAGGAATTGCTTTGTATCAATGATTTATTGCAGTCAGATTGTGGGACCATTATTAAATGTCTCCTGCAACTTCTACAAATATTATTTCAGATCTCTTGAGTTAAGTAAAACAACAAAATGACAGATGGCAAAAGTGATAAATGAGATGTATAATGGGTTTCTTTGAAAGCTATTGAGCTGATTTTAATATCCATTGTTCGCTGAAAAATATCAATGCTAGGATATTACAAAATGTAAAGCCGTGCATTTCAAATATTTGATTATGCCTAAATGTCCAACGGAACTATTTTAATTAATTCTTGAGGGAATTTATCGATTTTTTTTTTCTTTGTTTCTTTCTTCTTGTTTCCTGGTCCTTATGCCATCTGTTGCTATGGTACCACCGAGGTAAACTTCCATCAAGATCACCATCAAATTATCCTTCAAGCAGGAATCAGAGGAACTCAGCCCTGAAGTGGCTCCATGGGGTGGCACAGCGGCACAGAAGTTAGCGCTGCTGCCTCACAGCGCCAGGGATCTGGGTTCGATTCCTGGCTTGGGTCACTGTCTGCGCGGAGTCTCCATATTCTCCCCGTGTCTGCGTGTGGGCTTCCTCCAGGTACTCCGGTTTCCCCTCACAGTCTGAAACACGTTCTGGTAAGGTGCATTGGCCATGCTAAATTCTCCCTCAGTGCGGCGACTAGGGGATTTTCACAGTAACTTCTTTGCAGTGCTAATGTAAGCCTACTTGTGACAAATAAATAAAATCTTTGATTATTCTAATTGGTTGTTAGAATTAATTTGGGATGAAACAGAATAAGGGAAGTGTGGAGAAAGATGTTGGCGCGATTGAGTCGCTATGTAAGGCTAAACAAATTGGTGAGATCCTGATTTTCGCTGGTGTAGTAGACATTAAATATTATGCATAATCATAACTATTTACTTTCACCTCCAGAATATTGTCCATCTCATCCCTGCTTCTGAAAATCTCAACCATATTTTTGCCATCTCCAGAATTGTCAATTCATTTTTCTCTTTATTTTTATTTTTTCATGAGATGTGGGCATCACTGACTGGACCAGCGTCTGTTGCCCATCCTTAATTGTCCTTAAACTGAGTGACTTGCTAGGCCATTTCAGAGGGCATTTTAAGAGTCAACCACGTTGCTGTGGCTCTGGAGTCACATATGGGCCAGACCAGGTAAGAACAGCAGATTTCCTTCCCGAAAGGACATTAATGAACCAGATGGGTTTTCACAACAATGGACAACAGTTTTAGGGGCATCAGTAGACTTGTAATTCTAGATTTTTATTAAATTCAATTTTCACCATCTGCCGTGGCAGAATTTGATCCTGGGTCCCCAGAGCATTCCCACAGGTCTCTGGATTATTAGCCCAGTGAGAATTCCATTCTGAAGCAAGAGGTTGACTTCAGCACTTTCCCCTGGGATGAGGGTCTTGCAGCTGGACTGCATGTGCGAAATTCCCGATGCATTCAACTGTGAAGGGAATGATAAACACTGTAGGCTATGCAAAAACCATGAAGCTGTCAATCAATGTCTTATGAGGCTGCACAATGAAATTGAATGAAAGCAAAGTTTTTCAAAGGAAAGCAAAGGACTTAAAAGGAAAGTGAAGGACTTCAAAAGATTTCCAAGCATTTCTGCTTTCTAAGAAGGCTCTGAGACTAGGAATCAATACAGTGTTAAAAAATGGGCAGAGTGAAAAGCTATGGAGAAGGGAACCCACCCCCCCGGGAACCCACCACCCCAACTCCAGTGAAACTGATTTCTCCCGTCAGTCAGAGGACTTGAAAGGAGTCTTCCCACACCTGCAGATTCTGATAGAGAGAAAGGGGAATCCTTTCTGCTGAGGTTTATTTATTAGTCACAAGTAGGCTTAAATTAACACTGCAATAAAATTACTATGAAAATCCCCTAGTCGCCATACTCCGGCTCCTGTTCGGGTACACTGAGGGACAATTTAGCATGGCCAATGCACCTAACTAGCACGTCTTTTGGACAGTGGGAGGAAACTGGAGCAACCGGAGGAAACCCATGCAGACACGGGGAGAACGTGTAGACTTCGCACAGACAGTGACCCAAGCCAGGAATTGAACTTGGGTCCCTGGCGCTGTGAGGCAGCAGTGTTAACCACTCTGCCACCGTGCTTCTGTGATTTGGAAGCCTGCCAGTTGTTCAGGAGATTAAAGTGACTAGACCACTTTCAAAGTTTTCACAGTCCACAAACTGGAACGAAGACTTTGCTCAGAGAGATGCCTGAAATCACCATGCCAAGCGTGATGTTCAGGGCTAGAAGGGGCAGTCTAGCCACTGGACCCCATCCCAAAGGGGAATGTTGAGGTCAATGTCTTGTTCCCAGATCAAACCCACCCAGGATCCTTGGAGGAACCCACCGTCTTAGCATCAGAGGGGAACATCGGCATTGCACTTACCTCCCTGATCCCCTCGATGTCCAACGCGTCAGATCCACAATGTTCATGAGTGGCACCGTAGCTTGCCTGGTGCAGATCCTGCTGGGAGGCAGGTGAAGGACGGGTGGGCTTTGAATCGGGCTTGAAGCCAGCTAGTTACATTGAAATGAGCTGTTTGGAATAATGAATGGGTCTGGGCGAGAAACCGACCGGTGTTGGTGGGGCAAGGCTGGGTGAACGGCAATGGGATTGACACACATCCGCATTCCCGTTTTAGCTCTGATGCCCCATTCAGTGGAACATCCGGATTCCTGTCAGCAGCAAATGGGGCCAGTGAATCTCCCCTTTATGTTGATGGCCTGGAGTCTTGCTCTACCCCACGAGAAGAAACACTTTGTGCCTATCCTACCTTTTATTATTTTAAAGGCCTCTTGTAGGTCACGTGAAAGATCACAGAATGTTGCCATGCAGGTTCAGCGGGCAATTAGCAAGCAATTGGAATGGTATGCTAGCTTTTGTTATAAAGGGTTTGGAGTATAAGAATAAAGAAGTCTCATTATAATTATACAGGGCCCTATAGTAGTAAATTGAAAATGCCCAAACGCTCAGCTGTATTTGTAAACAGAGACTCAGATCGATGACCTTCCATCAGAACACAGTTTGAAAAGAAAAAGCTGATTAAAAAAGCATCAGGCTCTCATTTTCTATTTTAATCAAAAAAATATGTGCAGTAACACACTGCCCCCCTCCCGACACCCCCCCTCCCCCTTTGTCCTTCTTAATAAGTTACATTTAAAATAAATCTGCAATGAAAATCTAGTATCATTATTGGGAATCATGAAACTACTGCATTGTCATAAAAACTCTTTTGGTTCACTAAAGCCCTTTATGGAAAGCAATCTGCTGTCCTTACCTGGTGTGGCCTGTATGTGACCCACAGCAATGTGGATGACTCCTGCTTCAGAGATGGTCAAAAAGACTCCTGCCTCAGAGATGGTCAAAAAGACGGTTCACCACCACCTTTTCAAGAGCAATTGCTGGACTGGTCAGGTGCGTCTAATCCAGTGAATTAATTGTTTAAAAGCCCAGTTGAGAAGGAAGACAGAGTTTGGTTTAATATCTCATCCGATATAGGAGCAGCACTTCCAACAATGCAGCACACCCTCAGTTCCACACTGGGAATCCCAACCTTGGCTTTATGCCCAAGTCTCTGGAGCCTGACTAAAATCCACATCCTTCTGACTCAGGAGTTGAGTGCTTACTACTGAGCTCATCGCGGACACCCATGAGGTAGCTGTGAAGGCTACCCTCAAGGCACACTCAAGCTTGTGTTGTCCATCAAACCCCAGTTGCGAAGATTTGAGCGACAAAGACTGAGTTTCTGGTAGATGCCAAAGAAGCTGAACTCTAGCCATGTTATGAAAATGATAAGAAAATTGGCCCATTTCAAAATTTGAATAGAATCATAGAATCCTACAGTGCAGAAAGAGGCCATTTGGCCCATTGAGTCTGCACCGACCACAATCCCACCCAGACCTTTTCCCCATAACTTACCCTAGCTAATCTCCCTGACACTACGGAGCAATTTGGCATGGCCAATCCACCTATCCCTCGCATCTTTGGAGCGTGGGAGGAAACCGGAGCACCCTGAAGAAACCCGCACAGACACGGGGAGAACGTGCAAACTCCACACAGACAGTGACCCAAGCCGGGAATTGAACCCGGGTCCCTGGCACTGTGAGGAAGCAGTGCTAACCACTGTACCACCGTGCTGCCCCAAATGCATTTAACAATGTTCCAGGGGAGAGGATCCTGGGATTCTGCTTTACGTAGGATATACAACACAGAGATTGGCTATTTGGCCCAAACAGTCCATGTTGGTATGTATGCTCCACTTGCCTCCTCCCATCTATCATCATTATCCTCTATTCCCTTCTCCCTAATATGCTTGTCTAACATCCCCTTACAAAGGTCAATACTGTTAGCTTCATCCACTCCCTGGGGCAGCGAGTTCCACATTCTCATCACTCTCTGGTCAAGAAGTTGTTTCTGAATTTAAACATGAACATCAATGTTCACGATACAAGTACAAGAGCTTCAACATTGTGATCTTCCCAAAGAAACCCAGTTTCTGAAGATTATGAAATGGCATTAAATTACTGGGTTGACTGAGGCAGGTTAGTGTTCGAGCTTGGCCATCCCTGTAGGTAGTAAGTTGTGCTATGCAAGTTTTACCCAAATCTTTCAGCATTCTCCGTCCTGGTCATCTTTCAGAAGTCAAACGGAATGGGTAATATTCAACTGTGTTTGATGTTCAGAAGCAATGTTCAATCAAGGATTTCATAAAAGGTGACCTAATTCTGATATTCTGGTGGGAACTCTTGTGACTGTAAAATGTTAAAAGTTAGTACAGTCAAATCCGAATGCTTGTGCTTCTCTCTTTTTGGGAAGGAGGTGTAGTTGATGAAGAGCTCCGTAGACTGTGTGGTTGCATGAGAACTTGATGAGGTGGCTATATAAGAAGTCACTTGGCTGGAGAGTGGGAATCATCCCCGGGGGCGCAGGCGGAGCACAAGTGTTGAAGTGACTGTTCAGCGAGTGAATAAAATACTCTGCTGAATGTCCTTGATGTCAGTGATTCGGGAACCCAAAACATTTACAAGCACAAGAAGGATGAAATCATCTTCTGCCAGAAAAGGCTGAATGTTTTGACAGTACCTTCCCTCTGTTCCATATGTCATTTTATTATAGTTCTAATTATAACTTCTAACATGGTTTCCTTTTGTGAAACACAGTAAGGGAGCAAGTGTTTTTTTTTATTCATTCATGGGACATGGGCATCGCTGGTTGGCCAGCATTTATTGCCCATCCCTAGTTGCCCAATGGCAGTTGAGAGTCAACCACGTCGCTGTCGCTCAAGAGTCACATGTAGGCCAGACCAGGTACGAATGGCAGAATTCCTTCCCTAAAGGACATTAGTGAACCAGATGGGTTTTTCTGACAATCAACAATGTGGTAGATTTTTAATTCCAGATCATAGGACCATAGAATCTATGGTTCAGAAGGAGGCAATTTGGTCCATCGGGTCAAGGACATTAGTAAACCAGATGGATTTTTCCAACAATCGAAAATGGTTTCATGGTCATCATTAGATTCTTAATACCAGATTTTGTTTTTATAATTGAATTCAAATTCCACCATATGCCGTGGAGGGATTCGAACCTGGCTCTCCAGAACATTAGCTGAGTTTCTGGATTAATAGTCTAGCGATAATACCACTAGGCCATTGCCTCCCCTTGTAAAGGTAACTCAACATAAATGTATTCCCTTCTTTATATTTTATTTATTATTGTCACATGTATTGGGATACAGTGAAAAGTATTGTTTCTTGTGCGCTCTACAGACGAAGCATACTATTCATAGAGTACATAGGGGAGAAGGAAAGGAGAGGGTGCAGAATATAGTGTCACAGTCAGAGCCAGTGTGTACAGAAAGATCAACTTAATATAAGGTGGGTCGATTCAAAAGTCTGATGGCAGCAGGGAAGAAACTATTCTTGAGTCGGTTGGTGCGTGATCTCAGACTTTTGAATTTTTTCCCGATGGAAGAAGGTGGAAGAGAGAATGTCCGGGGTGCGTGCGTGAAGTTCTGATTATGCTGGCTGCTTTTCCGAGGCAGCGGGAAGTGTAGACGGAGTCAATGGATGGGGGGCTGGTTTGCGTGATGGACTTGGTTACGTTAACAATCCTTTGTGGTTTTTTGCTGTCTTGGTCAGAGCAGGAGCCATACCAAGCTGAGATACATCCGGAAAGGATACTTTCTAAGCTGCATCTGGAGAGAGTCGTAGAGTACATGCCGAACTTCCTATTATGCATAACTCTCTCCGGCCTTGTCCATATTACGGAGTGATGAGGAAAAAGGAACATACAGTGGTTGAATGTTGGAGTATACAATTATTTGCCTACAATATGGATTTAATATTGCTATGCAGTGCTTGTTAATTTTGATGTAAATAAGGACAGGCATTTTAGTATTTAAATGCTAAAGTTTATCTGCTTGAGAAATAGTTTCCTGCTTTGGATAATAATGAATTGCTGAAAAAGGTAGACAACGACTTCAACATTTTATACAGGTGCCAACTTGTAACTCACCTAGATTGTTCAGGTGGGTCTGGATGCTGCTCTAACTGAAGAATGTAGCAAACTATTTTCTGGCTTGAAGACCGGGGGAACAAAGACTGTGAAAATAACTGATGCAGACGAATACACTTTCAGCCCCATTACAGAAAATAAGCGTGATCTACAGAACCTCCCTGAGGCTGGGACCTCACCTTTCTGGTGAAGTTAATACGTCGATACGTATATAAAGAGTGGGCTAACGTGTTGACAGGCTATAATGGGAACATGGGGAAGAACCGCGGTCTCGGAGAGCATACACATTTCCTGGCAATCTGTTACAAACAGTGTCAGTGGTCATTTCCTGGGTAGCAGCGGTTGACACGAATATTTCCTTTACAAAAATAACACCTTGTGATGAGGGGCCAGATTCTAATAACCATTCAGCAAGTGCTGTGTAATTGTTTTAATTTACACCAACTAACTGATTTACACCGAGCGTTGCACGCCGCTTGCTGAGACAAAACTGAAATAAGGTGAAGTGCTGGAAATCAGTTCTAACAATGATATTAAGTCATGCGCTAACCACGCTGGGTGCAGAATTCAATTAGGTGTGGCAGGAAAATTATAGACATCCTGATAAGATGGTAGTCTAAGTTCTTCTGCAAGCCGAATGGAACAGCTTCTTCAGCTTGCAAAATACTCATGTCTTTTCACAACATGAACACAAAGGGCCCGATTTTACCATCAA
Organism: Mustelus asterias; assembly: GCF_964213995.1. Lineage (NCBI taxonomy): Eukaryota > Metazoa > Chordata > Chondrichthyes > Carcharhiniformes > Triakidae > Mustelus > Mustelus asterias. The sequence goes on from NC_135804.1 coordinate 12,895,564, forward strand.
GTTGCGCCCGTTTCCGGGAGCGAAAACTGAGTAAAGTTGGGTGTGAGGCGCATAGCGTGATCCGCGCCCGCCTCATCGCCACTTCCCCCTTTACCGAGGCCCAAAAATGGCCGCGATCGGGACCACGCCCCGAAACGGGCACGATGGCCATTTGAATGTATTTGTATGTATTTAAGTTGACTTAATGGGCTGCACGCCCAACCTTACCGGCACTTCCCCCTTTACCACCGAATTCACCCATCCAGATTCGGCACGAAACAGACATGCTCCACACATGCCCGATTCGGGCGCTCCAGCTAGTGAGGAGGTAAGTGCCGATCATCCAGCGGCTCTCTGCTTGAGATCGTGGGGCGGGGGGGGGAGAGTCCGCTGCCACTCTGCCTGTGATCAGAGAGGGGGAAGTGGGGGAGGGGCCCGCGGTCGGTCTGGGTGGCGGGGAGGTGGGGGGTGGGGATAAGGGAGTCAGTAATGTTGTGGGGTGGGGCAATGTCTGTGGAGGTCAGGGGTGAGGCATTATCCGGCCCAGGAGGGATGTGGCAGGGCAGCCACATTCTATCTTTTTTTTTCTGTGCATGCGCAGTTGGAGGGGCTGATCGGAGCTGCAGGATTTCGGGTGCATTAAGCCCCGCCCACAGGCTTCTACAGCGCGATTCGGAATCGCTGATTTTTTTTCAGGCAGAGTGCGTATGGGGGCCCCTGAGAACGGGTCTAAAAGTCGGATCTGGAACACTCACAGTTTCAAGTCCGCTCAGCACTTAGAATCAAAATGGTAAAATAGGGCCCATCGGTTAAAAAAAAACAAAGGGTAACTTTATACTGGTAGAAACTGGTTTTGGATCATTTTCAGGCCCAAAATGGGTGACACACAATGAACATGAGCACTAAGAATCCAGAAGCTATTCTGAAACTGGGCTTCAGGCTTCAGGTTTGACTCTGTCGTCTTGCCAACAGTGGCTCTCAGGTTTGTCCAGGAAGGGTGGTGGGGTGAAGGGTCAGCCATGACAGCCTGCAATACGGTTCTGGAGTCCGCCCACACAGTTGAAGTCGGGATTACCCTTTTGATCCAAAATACATTTACATGATTGGAACTCTTTCAGGACTTCTCTCTTCTCAAACCACCTCGAATTTAATGGATCTATAAGTGAAGACCAGCTTGTAGTTACCACACTGTATACGATTGAATTATTATTCTCGGGAGCGCCTCCTCTTGGTTCAGCGAAGAGATAATTTTAACTATCTCAACAAAGGTTTCTGCACTCTTGCTTCTGGTCTGCTGGCTAGAACCGGCTTACAGGCTGCTGGATAGAAACCTGCCCCTCAGTTTATTTATTTATGTATTTATTTATCAGTCACAAGTAGGCTTACGTTAGCACTGCAATGAAGTTACTGTGAAAATCCCCTAAATGGAATCTGTCTCCATGCTTCCATAGAAAGGGTGCCAATTATACTATTGTTTCCCTTTGAGGGTCATTCTGTGTATTTGATGTCTGTCCCCTTTGCTTCTCTATTGCTAAAAGATTAATGTATGCTTGCTTTCCCTGAATGGTACAATCATCGACCTTAAGTTTTTCCAGTTAGCAGGACAATGTATTCTTTTGGTCTGTCTACAACGGCTAATCTCACGATTGGGATTCACATCCTTTGAAATACCTTTTGAAATGCCGGGAGCTTTTAACCCGGTGGCACATGAAGCGCTTTCTTCCTGCTTCACATAAGGAGAATTAAGAAAAAAACCTTTCCTCACCCATTCGCTGCTTAGGTGTTTGAAGAACTGGGAAAGCTACCTGGAGCTCATTCTGACTAGTCTCTCACAAACTTTGCTGATGGGTGCTTTTTAAATTGATCCATTGCTGCTGCTGGAATGCCTAGAACCAGCGGGACCCAAAATGGTGGTGGCCAGTGCAGGTCAGGCACAAGAACATGCACCCAGAATTGTGAAGTGGTGGACCTTCTTTATGCTGTGAATTGGATGAAATGCATACAGTGAAAAGCTAGCAGCACAGTGACACAGTGGTTAGCATTGCTGCCTTCCAGCACCAGGGACCCGGGTTCAATCCTGTCCTTGGGTCACTGTCCGTGTGGAGTTTGCACGTTCTCCCCGTGTCCGTGTGGGTTTCCTCTGGATGTTCCAGTTTTCTCCCACTGTCCAAAGATGTGCAGGTTAGGTTGATTGGCCATGCTGAATTGCCCCTTAGCATCAGGGGGATTAGCAGGTAAAAAATGCACGGGGACAGGGCTTGGATGGGATTGTTGTTGGTAGAGACTTGATGGGCTGAATGGTCTCTTTCTGCACTGTAGGGATTCTATGATTCATACCATTTTTCACCCCAATCTCAGATTGGACTGTCTGATGTATTTTCCAATATTTTGCCAAATTCTTGGGTGGCGCCTCACCCCAAAACCGGAAAATCCTGCCCGAGGTCAATGGACCTTTGCATGGTCCACCTCCCCCCCTCCTGCTACGATTCCCATGGCGGGTGGAACAGAAAAATTCCCCACCAAATGTCACCTTAACTCAGTTCATTGTTGCAGGATCTTGAGTTATCTCAGGGATAATATGCACTCTCTGTTTATCAGCCGCAACTGTATCTTTTTTGGCTTGCAATAAATCTCACAATGGGCTAAGGTGATCACTGAATGTAGAATTAACTCTGATTTGGAGGCAAGTACTGGACACGAAGCAGAATGGATTGATCAGAGAAAGGCTGGATAGGTGATTATTCCTCCAACAGGTCACACAATCAGATGACAAAAAGTCCTTTTTAAATAGAGCTCCTACACTTAGTCGATTCAAGCTCTGTACGGCACACCCGTGTTCAGTGAATCCCTCCATAATGCTGTCTCAAACATCACAATGTCTTCCATTATTTCCCAGGGAATATGCTATCTTCTTCAGCAGATTTATTGGGTCCAAGTCCCAATGCTTTATCAACTGCCTGTTTATTCAGGATGTGGAGATGCCGGTGTTGGACTGGGGTGGGCACAGTAAGAAGTCTCACAGCACCAGGTTCATTTGGAATCACGAGCTTTCGGAGCGCTGCTCCTTCATCAAGTGACTCATCATTCTCCTGATGAAGGAGCAGCACTCCGAAAGCTTGTGATTCCAAATAAAACTGTTGGACTTTAACCTGGTGTTGTGAGACTTCTTACTGTTTATTCAGTGTACCGCAAAACTCAACAGCACATGACAATTTTATTTTTAACCCCCAACTGCCCCACTTAAAGTTGATCCTTTAGATCCAAGCAACTGGCTGTCTTCGGAGACAATTAATTAATTAATTGAATTTAAAGTGCCCAGTTATAATGTTGGATTTGAACTCGTGGACTGAATCTTATATAAGGGTCAGGGTCCCTGTTCCCAAAGCATAAATCAATGGTGGGCCCACCGTGCCTGGCTGGTTCACCTCACAGCCATTGGGCCTTTAATTGATGTGCAGGCTGTGTGCATTGGCCATGCTAAATTCTCCCTCAGTCTACCTGAACAGGTGCTGGAGTGTGGCAACTGGGCGAATGTCACAGTAACTTCATTGCAGTGTTAATGTAAGACTACTTAGGACACTAATAAATAAACCATTATCTGACCTCTGACCTGCAGGTCAGGTGATCCAACGAAGTACAGAGTGCACCATATTATATCTAATACTGGATACAGTATATCTAATACACTACCATAATCAATTTAATATCATGGCAGCCACTGGATCATTATTCCAGGCCTCTGGATAATTGTTTCAGCAACATAATCACTATGTTAAAGATCCAATAGCATTACTTTGCAGAAGAGCAGGGAAAGCTTCAGATCTGACCACTATATATCCCTCAGACACAATTATGGAAGCTGATTGCCTGGTCATTGCTGTTTGTTGGAGCTTCCTGTTATGCTGACACTGTGCCTTTAAGAAATGTATTTTAATTATGTTTCTCATCAGGATATTCTCGCAGTCCTTGGCATTTAATCTGAGCCATTTTGTCTATAACTGGTATCCTCTATTGTTACTGAAGCAGTATAATTGAATTTTAATCTGAACGAATGCAGTGTTCTGTTGTTTTAGTCTTCCTCTGGGATTATAGAGTAGAGTTTGATTTGGATGATTGACAGGTCAGGTTATATGACTGGAAAAAGCTCTGCTTTCACAGAGAATTCCAGCTTAGTTGCTGTTTTCAGATGCTGTTCAGAGTTGAGAGAGAGAGAGAGCAGCGTTCTTTTTTTCCCTCTTTGGAGTTGGAGATTCTGATGTCTGAGTGTTGCTGTTTTGGAAGCTGCAGAGAGAGAGAGGTATCCTCTTCTGTCTCTGAAGTCTGAAGATTGGAAGCTGCTCGAGACTAGGTTTGCTTCTCTGTTCTGCTGCCTTGAGGATATATCCTTCTCTGAAAACTGCTGTTTGTATTTCTGTCCATAGGTGTTAAAAGCTGGAAATCGATTATCATGTGAGCATACTTGTTTCCTTACTAACTAATTCTGAAGAACGGTGCATATCAATGGGATATGGCTTTAAATTGGAACAACAGAGATAGCTATCTGTTAAGATTTATACTTTGTCATGTTTAAGTCTTGTAATTGGTAAAAATTATGCTAATTATTTTTGTTATATTTTAACTGTTTTGATAAAAGCTTCCCAGTGGGTCACTTGAATCATATCTGAAGTGAAACATATTATGCTCACCCTAATGCCAAAATCAAATGTAAAAACTTAGGGTCGAGGCTAAGTTCATAAACAGCTTGGAGTTTCTGACCTGTGCACAAACTAGTTGCTGCATTTTTGACATTACAACATTAACGAAACCAAGAAAGAAGTTATATCACGCTTTGGGGTGCCTGGCAGTTGTGAAAGGCGCAATATAAATGCAAGACTTGATTTTTATCTTTCCAGCATCCAGAAGGAAAGCTACAAAGGGTAATCTCCTGACTTTGCATCACCGGTAGGGAGGCTCAACTATTCGTTGGCCAAAATGAAAGTTTTGATATTAAATTATAGTTGGAAAACCATGCACAGTGTACCCGAACTTCAGATATGCAGTTCAGTTAGGCTAGGTTCCCCATTGGTAGAGTAAAATGGGACAATTACTGCCTTTTGAATTTCACAGTAACTTCATTGCAGTGTTAATGTAAGCCTTACTTGTGACTAATAAATAAACTTTCATTGTCCTTTGTGTTTTAAATGTTATTTATTTTTTTAACCCTGTGATAACATTTTAAGAGCAGGTAGTTTTTACACCCTACTCTGATATATTAATTGGGATGGGCTAGCATAATATTCGCCCCATGTAACATTGCATTGTTGAATTTTCAGCCACAAATCAATAAATTTACTTGATATTATAAGGACCACAAGAAACTACAAAGGGTTGTGATCGTAGCCCAGTCCATCACTCAAACCAGCTTCCCATCCATTGATTCTGTCTACACTTCCTGCTGCCTTGGAAAAGCAGCCAGCATAATCAAGGACTCCACAGACCCCGGACATTCTCTCTTCCACCTTCTTCCGTCGGGAAAAAAATACAAAAGTCTGAGATCACATACCAACCAACTCAAGAACAGCTTCTTCCCTGCTGCTGTCAGACTTTTGAGTGGACCCACCTTATATTGAGTTGATCTTTCTCTACACCCTAGCTATGACTGTAACACTACATTCTGCACCCTCTCCTTTCCTTCTCCTCTATGTACTCTATGAACGGTATGCTTTGACTGCATAGCGCGCAAGGAACAATACTTTTCACTATCCCAATGCATGTGACAATAATAAATCAAATCAAATTAAAAGGGTTCACATGGTGTTAGTAACTGAAGGCTGCCCTTGAACAATTACATAGAATCCCTACACTGCAAAAGGAGACCATTTGGCCCATCGAGTCTGTACTGATTACAATCCCACCCACCTATCCCCGTAACTCCACGTATTGACCCTGTTAGTACCCCTGACCCAGGTGATAATTTAACATGGCCAATCAACCTAACCAGCACATCTTTGGAGTGTGTGAGGATACCGGATCACCCGGAGGAAACCCACGCAGACACAGGGAGAATGTGCAAACTCCGCACAGACAGTGAACCAAGCTGGGAATCGACCCTAGGTCCCTGGCACTGTGAGGCAGCAGTGCTAACCGCTGTGCCACCATGCCACCATGCCACCCCGAATTGACGAAGAAGGGAAGAAGAAATAATTTGCTCGAGGTCTGTTTGGCCTGTCCTTGCCTCTGGGTCTGCCAAATATAACAGGGTGCCAGACAATTGGTATTCTTCAGTTAAGTAAAGAAAGAACCAGCTCTTCAATGAGTGGAGCTAGAAAGCTTAAATGTCTCAAGTCACTTTGACCCATCCTTTTTTAATGTGAGGGTGACTGCTGTGCTTTACTTCCAAGCTGTAGCCTTGTCTCAATCTCCTGTAGAGGATGTTTTGAACATCAGTCCCTGTAAACCTCAAAGGTCAAGAGAGACCCGCACAATTCAGCGGAATGGGTCATTATTTCCCAACATCCTTAAAAAAAAATCAATATTTGCAGCTAATGGCACAAGATGCTGCAGAATAAAAGTAAGGAAAACCTCTATTACACTTACTTCCTCAGTGTGTTTTAAGAGTTACCAATCATTATCTCCCCCGCCCCCACTCTAAACAACACATGAAATGTCCATTTCACGTGAGGAGGCGATAGCCTTGTGGTATTATCGCTAGACTTTTAATCCAGGAACTCAGCTAATGTTCTGGGGACCTGGTTTCAAATCCTGCCACGGCAGATGGTGGAATTTCAATTCAATATTAAAAATTCTGGAATTAAGAATCTACTGATGACCATGAAACCATTGTCGATTGTCGGAAAAACCCATCTGGTTCACTAGTGTTCTTTAGCGAAAGAAATCTGCCGTCCTTACCCGGTCTGGCCTACATGTGACTCCAGAGCCACAGCCATGTGCTTGACTCTCAACTGCTCTCTGAAATGGCCCAGCAAGCTGCTCAGGAAGGCAGCTCACCACCACCTTCTCAAGGACAATTAGCGATGGGAACTAAATGCCAGCGACACCCTTGTCCCTCAAATGAATAAAAAGTATGGTTTAGGTTTGATGACTGCACCCTTCGACCTTTCAGGGTAGACAAGCCCCCAAACTAGAATTCAAATTGGGGACTCACCAGTCTGACCTTTAAAAAGTCTGTCAAGGCACAAAGCAAGTCAAGTTCTGATAGAACTTACATCCGTTTGCTGCTACTGACTGATGATTTATGCCACAGTGACGAGAAAAATAGACATTGGTTGCAGTTTGTGTAAAGATGCCCATTTGGACAATTTAAAGCAAAGGTTAAAACCAATCCATTTTGACAAATAGATATGAAAGGATATAAACTGCAAAAGCAATGGCTATAGTGTGAAATTATGATTCATGACACAATTGGTAAAAATGAGTATTTCTAAAAAATCAACCTATTTAGTTGCTAAACTAATCAGACCGTTTTTCTCAGCATCAAGACGGGATTTTGGATAATGCAATGCATCTCCTGTCCCGAGCTGCACAAAAACATTGTGCTGCGCTGCTTGTGTCACAATGTTCAAGCAAGTGACCCCTCCAGCTCATCCCCCTACTCTGAAAATTTCCTCTGTCAATTCCCTGAATGGGGCTGTCACAAAACATCCAATGGAATATGTCTAATGACACCACTTAAATAAAAATGCTCTCCTTTACAGTTTTCTCACATGTGTATGCAACATGACATACCCTACATAGCACAGGGTGATGGGAGAATTGGCAGAGGTGAGGTGAAATGTTCACGTCACTGAAGGAGAAGAACTTGTTGCTGGTAAATGGTATAAACTGACTTAACTTAACAGCTTTGGTTAAAGTGTAATTATGATTTGATTTGAATTGATTTATTATTGTCACATGTATTAGTATACAGTGAACAGTATTGTTTCTTGCACACTATACAGACAAAGCATTCCGTACATAGAGAGGGAAAGGAGAGAGTGCAGAATGTGGTGTTACAGTCATAGCTAGGGTGTAGAGAAAGATCAACCTAATGCGAGGTAGGTCCATTCAAAAGTCTGATGGCAGCAGGGAAGAAGCTGTTCTTGAGTCGGTTGGTACATAATCTCAGACTTTTGTATCTTTTTCCCGACGGAAGAAGGTGGAAGAAAGTATGTCTGGGGTGCATTGATTATGCTGGCTGCTTTTCCGAGGCAGCGGGAAGTGTAGACAGTGTCAATGGATGGGAGACTGGTTTGAGTGATGGACTGGGCTTTGTTCAGGACCCTTTGTAGTTTCTTGCAGTCTTGGACAGAGCAGGAGCTGTGATACAACCATAAAGAATGCTCTCTATGGTACATCTGTAGAAGTTGCTGAGAGTTGTGGTGGACATGTCGAATTTCCTTAGTCTCCTGAGAAAGTAGAGGCATTGCTAGGCTTTCTTAAGAATAGCGTCTGCATGATTATTACATCTTCCATCCAATAACATGGCCGGAATTTTACTGTCCCGTCCGCCGCGGGAATCGGAGCAGGTGGGGGGCGGACCATGGAATGGTCCATTGACCTCGGGTGAGGTTTTACTGTTTCGGGATGATCAAGGCCATAAAATCCAGCCCCACATCTCAGAACATAAGACTTTTTCAGGAACAGGAAAAAGTAATTAGGTTCAAGACGTCCATACTTTTTTCATAGATCAACTCCACCCACTGGTTTCTCACCATGGAATAAGATTTCCTCTATTTTAGTGATGTTATAAATATAGCGAGGTGGTTTCTGCTGATTGATTTTTTTTGCAGACTCTTAAACCATTATTTTTAAAAGCATTCACAATTTCACTACAAATAGTAAATGCAGAAAAACATCTTGCTCTGTTATTAATGTGAACACAGAGAACAAAAGAAATCTTCCTTCCATAACCCTGAACCCTTTCTCTCAAAAATACAATCCAGTTGCTCCTCAAACCTTGTGGTGGACTTCAGTTGTGCCTTTGTCCTGCCTGGACCACCGTTGTGTGTTTGTCATGCCTGGACACATCCCCTGCCGGCTCCTCCCCTTGTCACCTAGTATGGTGGCTGTTCCCTCCCCCTTGTTCAGTTCGGGTCGGTTATCTGTTGGGATGCACTCCTGGTTCTGTAATGAATAAAAGCCTACAGTTGTATTGGCACACAAGTAGTCTTTTGTCTAATTGATAGCGCATCAAACCTATTAACCACTGTGCCACCGTGCCGCCCTGAATTGACGAGTCCAACGAATTCAATGTCCAACCGGAATTCCATTGCTCTTCAGCTGGACAATATACTCCAGCCTTATCTTAATGGCCACATCTCAAGAATGATACAAAAGCATACAAGAGCAGGGATGTACTTCTGAGGCTGTATGAGGCTCTGGAGTATTGTGAGCATTTTTGGGCCCCATATCTAAGGAAGGATGTGCTAGCCTTGGAAAGGGTCCAGAGGAGATTCAAAGGAATGATCCCTGGAATGAAGAGCTTGTCGTATGGGGAACGGTTGAGGACTTTGGGTCTATACTTGTTGGAGTTTAGAAGGATGAGGGAGGATCTTATTGAAACTTACAGGATACTGTGAGGCCTGGATAGAGTGGACATGGAGAGGATGTTTCCACTCATAGGAAAAACTAGAACCAGAGGGCACAACCTCAGGCTAAAGGGACGATCCTTTAAAACAGAGATGAGGAGGAATTTCTTCAGCCGGAGAGTGGTGAATCTGTGGAACTCTTTGCTGCAGAAGGCTGTGGAGACCAGGTCATTGAGCATCCTTAAGACAGAGATAGATAGGTTCTTGATTAATAAGGGGATCAGGGGTTATGGGGAAAAAGCCAGAGAATGGGGATGAGAAAAATATCAGCCATGATTGAATGGCGGAGCAGATTCGATGGGCCAAGTGGCCTAGTTCTGCTTCCATGTCTTATGGTCTTATTTAGGGAACATTGCCATCATCGTGACAATGGTGGAGAAGGCCAATATCTGTAAGTCCCACTTTCGAACATGGCACCTACTATTATCTCAGGGGTGGGAGTGGGTCGGGATTTGTGCATGCACATTTCATAGGGACAGTTGCCCACATAAAACAACAGCTGCCTTCAGGCATGTCTGATTTAGCCAGGAATGAGAAACATGGCATGTGCTGATTAGACCTGATAGGAGCAGAGTCTTCTTCAGAGGTGAGGTATGTGTGGTGCCCTTTGGAAGAGGGACGGTGCCCTTCAGCAGAGGACAGGGTACCCCTTGGGATTGTTAAAGGTGGACATGAGTGTGTATAAAAAGTGTATAAATTCTTTGGAACTGTCAAGAAAGCTGTCAAAAGCAACTGATGAAAGTGTCAAAAGCAACTGACGGAAGTGTCAAAAGCAACTGTCAAGCTGTCAAGGCATTTAAAACTCCTGCCCTTTAAAGCTTTGAAAAAGCTCTGTGGAATGTTAAAAAAAATAATTGCTTGCTATTTCATTGTCTTTTGACATAAGCCCGAGGGGTATCATTACTGGATTAGTGCTGCATGACTGAAATCACAATCTTTCATTATATCAGTGGGGTGCACGCCATGTCACAGTTTGATTGATGGATACAAGCGGCTATAGACAAGTGGGACTATAAATTCCAGTGTTTGTTTTTGACTGGGCAGCAAGGATGATTGGCGTGGAAATCCTGCTCCCCAGGAAGCAGGCGACGTGGAATTCTTGCCAGCTCTCTATTTGACAGGTGAGATCCCCGTCACATCAGTTATTTTTTTTTATTCATTCGAGGAATGTGAGCATCACTGGCTGGCCAGCATTTATTGCCCATCCCTAGTTGCCCTTGGAGGGCAGTTGAATGCAATATCTCCAAATTTGCAGATGACACTAAGCTGGGTGGCAGTGTGTGCTGTGAGGAGGATGCTAAGAGGCTGCAGGGTGACTTGCATAGGCCGGCTGAGTGGGCAAATGCAATATAATGTGGATAAATGTGATGTTATCCACTTTGGTGGCAAAAACAGGAAGGGAGATTATTATCTGAATGGTGGCAGTTCAGGAAAAGGGGAAGTGCAACATGACCTGGGTGTCATGGTGGAACAGTCGCTCAAGGTTGGCATGCAGGTACAGCAGGTGGTGAAGAAAGCTAATGGCATGCTGGCCTTCATAGCAAGAGTATAGGATTAAGGATGTCTTGCTGCAGTTATACAGGGCGTTGGTGAGGCCACACATTGAGTATTGTGTGCAGTTTTGGTCTCCTAGTCTGAGGAAGGACATTCTTGCTACTGAGGGAGTACAGCGAAGGTTCACCAGTTTGATTCCTGGAATGGCAGGACTGACATCTGAAGAGCGACTGGATTGACTGGGTTTGTACTCAGTGGAATTTAGAAGAATGAGAGGGGATCCCATAGAAACGTATGGGCCGTGATTCTCCCATCTCGATGCACTAAACAATTAGCGCAGCAGGCTGGGAGATTCTCATGTTGGCCTATTCATGGGGTTCCCGTGAGCATTTCCCAGCGCGAATTTCTTGCGGCGTCTGCTCCATGCCGTAAATCAGAGGGGAGGCACAAAGACCATTTACATGGTCATTGTAATACAATTTAAATCTGATTAACGGGCCTGGACTGAAGCCTCAGGGCCCGCTAGCATCTCTCACTCTCCGCCAGAGTATTTCACTCCAGTGGGAATTACAGTAGCCCCCCAGGGGGTTGGGCACCAGGGAGTGCCCCTGGGCATTAGCACCCTGTGGAGATGCCGGCGTTGGACTGGGGTAAACACAGTAAGAAGTTTAACAACACCAGGTTAAAGTCCATTACTAGAGATCAGTGGGAGAAGGAGGGAGGGCAGAGATCGGGGCGGGGATCTTCAGTTGAGGAAGAGGTTCTTCCTCATCTTAGTCCTAAATGTCCTCGGGGTACTGAAAGTGCATGATCAACCTTGATCATATTTAATGGTGGTGCAGTCACGAAGGGCTGAATTGGCTACACCTGTATCTATTTTCTATGAGAGCCAACCACATTGCTTTGGCTCTGGAATCATATGTAGGCCAGACCAGGTAAGGACGGCAGATTTCCTTCCCTAAAGGACATTAGTGAACGAGATGGATTTTTCTGACAATTGACAATGGTTTCATGGTCATCAGTAGATTCGTAATACCAGATTTTTTTATTGAATTCAAATTCCACCACCTGGCGTGGCGGGTCCTGGGTCCCCAGAACATTCACTGAGTTTCTGGATTGATAGTTGAGTTGTTGGCAAAATTCTAGAATCCATCGTTAAGGATGAGATTTCTAAATTCTTGGAAGTGCAGGGTCGGATTAAGACAAGTCAGCATGGATTTAGTAAGGGGAGGTCGTGCCTGACAAACCTGTTAGAGTTCTTTGAAGAGATAACAAATAGGTTAGACCAAGGAGAGCCAATGGATGTTATCTATCTTGACTTCCAAAAGGCCTTTGACAAGGTGCCTCACGGGAGACTGCTGAGTAAAATAAGGGCCCATGGTATTCGAGGCAAGGTACTAACATGGATTGACGATTGGCTGTCAGACAGAAGGCAGAGAGTTGGGATAAAAGGTTCTTTCTCAGAATGGCAACCGGTGACAAGTGGTGTCCCGCAGGGTTCAGTGTTGGGGCCACAGCTGTTCTCTTTATATATTAACGATCTAGATGACGGGACTGGGAGCATTCTGGCCAAGTTTGCCGATGATACAAAGATAGGTGGAGGGGCAGGTAGTATTGAGGAGGTGGGGAGGCTGCAGAAAGATTTAGACAGTTTAGGAGAGTGGTCCAAGAAGTGGCTGATGAAATTCAACGTGGGCAAGTGCGAGGTCGTACACTTTGGAAAAAAGAATAGAGGCATGGACTATTTTCTAAACGGTGACAAAATTCATAATGCTAAAGTGCAAAGGGACTTGGGAGTCCTAGTCCAGGATTCTCTAAAGGTAAACTTGCAGGTTGAGTCCGTAATTAAGAAAGCAAATGTAATGTTGTCATTTATCTCAAGAGGCTTGGAATACAAAAGCAGGGATGTACTTCTGAGGCTTTATAAAGCACTGGTTAGGCCCCATTTGGAGTACTGTGAGCAATTTTGGGGCCCACACCTCAGGAAGGACATACTGGCACTGGAGCGGGTCCAGCGGAGATTCACACGGATGATCCCAGGAATGGTAGGCCTGACATACGATGAACGTCTGAGGATCGTGGGATTATATTCATTGGAGTTTAGGAGGTTGAGGGGAGATCTGATAGAAACTTACAAGATAATGAACGGCTTAGATAGGATGGACGTAGGGAAGTTGTTTCCATTAACAGGGGAGACTAGGACGCGGGGGCACAGCCTTAGAATAAAAGGGAGTCACTTTAGAACAGAGATGAGGAGAAATTTCTTCAGCCAGAGAGTGGTGGGTCTGTGGAATTCATTGCCACAGAGGGCTGTGGAGGCCGAGACGTTGAGCGTCTTCAAGACAGAAATTGATAAATTCTTGATTTCTCGAGGAATTAAGGGCTATGGGGAGAGAGCGGGTAAATGGAGTTGAAATCAACCATGATTGAATGGTGGAGTGGACTCGATGGGCCGAATGGCCTTACTTCCGCTCCTATGTCTTATGGTCTTATGGTCTTATAATACCACCAGGCCATCACCTCCCCTCAAAACCACCCAAATGTTGCCCAAGGGATGAATCGTTCTAGTAAAATGTGGGAGAAAGAATTACCCAAATTCCATAATTCATTGAAACAAAGTGCAAACTGCTTCAACATCTTAAATTAACAACATAATGGGAACAGTTCAAAGAAAGACACCCTGATTAAGTCTCCATTCAGCAAACAGCAAGGCAGATGCGTGTAGTATGTAGTTATTTTTAAACCGCACATTTCACAAGAGTTTGCACTATCCTGGGCAGTGGTTATTTATATCTTCGTGCATGACATTTTTGAATGGGAAAGTTGACTTTCCCGTTTCCTTGCCTCAGCAACCTGTTTTTTTCCAACATTAATTCTGGATTTTTTTTTCAAATAAATCAATGGCAAGCCAATCCCAGCTGAATTTGAAATTTGCTCAGATCAGTCCAATTACCCAAAGCAGTTTCAATCTTTTAGCCGAGCATTGGATTACTGACCAGATTGTGCAGTTACATGGAACAGCTTTACACAGGGTGTCTGGTCGATTAACTGGAAGGATACAATGCTAGGCTCAGAACAAAACTGCATGGAATGATGTCATCATATCACTCACTACATTCACCCTGACATAAAGAATTACAAGGAGACTTGCGGCCAATGTGAATCTGATGTGTTATCAATGTTGCTACTTTTTCACCTCTCAGTTTTTCCTCTCCACAACCAGCAGCTTCTCAAAGACATTAGGGATGAATAATAAAGGGCAAATAAATTTTTACAAAGTCACAATAACAATGAGCTTGTCAAGATTGCCTTTTGTTGTGAGGCAGCGACTTAAACCAAGCCATTGATTTTCTGTCAACGCCTCTACTTCCTCAGAAGACTAAGAAAATTTGGCATCTCCACTACAACTCTCACCAAATTTTTACAGATGCACCATTGAAAGCATCTTCTCTGGATGTATCAAAGCTTGGTATGGCTCCTGCTCTGCCCAAGACCGCAAGAAACTACAACGGGTTGTGAACGCGGCCCAGTCCATCATGCAAACCAGCCCCCCATCCATTGACTCTGTCTATACTCCACGCTACCTTGGAAAAACAGCCAGCATAATTAAGGACCCCAGGCACCCCGGACAAACTCTCTTCCATCATCTTCCATCAGGAAAAAGATACAAAAGTTTAGCAGGGAAACTGCCTGCCTAAAGGCATATCAGAATGAGATTTGAACAAGTATTTCTGACTTAAACATGCATTTTGGTATTTTGAAATGTATTAACTGTGTTAATAAAAGTAATTGTACACTTTAGGCAACAGTAGGCTGCTGCGAGGGGTGATGGGATAAAACCTTAGCAGACAGAACCACATTCTTCGGAAACAATGAAACCTCAGAATGTGCAAGTTCTTACCAGCGAACGTTGCTAGAAGTAAGGTTCTCAGGGCTACTTGTGAATAGAGTTTTTCACACGATCCAGATAAGAAAGGTCCCTTCTCAGACGTGAGAATGTACATCTGTCTCATTTGGCCAGTGACGTAGCAGGAGTTGGTGGGAACATTAAATTTGACCTTTGTAGCTAAGCATCAGGGGTTACTAGGCAACAGAAGAAGAAGCATCAGCAATAGCGGGAGGAAGCATCCAGATTCTATGGACCAATAAAATCTCATGATGTCAGAGGGTAGAATGCAATTGGCTAAAGTGTGTGACAAGTGTTATGAAAGATTGATTTATATTGAAGGTGATTTGATCATAACTAATGGAAGGTGGGAACATTTGATATGAAAAATGTATAATTGATCAACCCGTGCATTGTAACCTCAGAGTGAGTTATATTGGAATGCTCAAAGCCTTCTCTTGTAGTAAGGCACTGGACCGCCCAATGCTCATTCTCCCATCGATCGTTGTTAATAAAGATATGTCTTTAAACCAGGACACTAGCTTTCGTGAGTCTTTGTATTGGCTGAAGTTTTGGCAATACCTAGCCTCCAGAGAACCCCGCAACACCAACTGACTCAAGAACAGCTTCTTCCCTGCTGCCATCAGACTTTTGAATGAACCTATCTTAAATTAGGTTGACCTTTCTCTACACCCTGGCTATGGCTGTAACATTATATTCTGCACCCCCTCCCTTCCTTCTCCCTTATGTACCGTATGCTTTGTCTGCACAACGCGCAAGAAACAATACTTTTCACTGTATCCTAATACATGTGATGATAATAAATCAAATCAAATCAAGAAAGGTTGCAAATGACCACTGAAAGCGATGTTTATTATCTGCCTTTGGAAATGTAGTTATGACATACAACTCTGTTAAGTCATGTAAAATGATTATTAGCTTACTTGGCCTTCTTTGAGGCCAGTACTTACACACTCAGGATAAGAGACTAATCTATCCTTGCGTCAGTTTCATAAACACTGCATTCCAGGCTAGGACACGGGATGAAAACAAGGACAAGTTACCATGACAATTACCAAATAACAAGATATGATGCTAATGAAGGAGACGGTTTTCTATTGGATAAGAAAGAGCAAAAAGCTAAGTTCTGATTGGTGGACTATGTATGCAAATTAAGGATCAGAAAGTTGCTTGTTTCTCATTTGCTGTAATTAACTATATCTGCTAAGTATCTGTATGAATCAATAGAATAGCATAGTGAAATTCAATATTCACTGTGTTTGTTCTCCATGCTGACAGGTTAATAAAAAACTTGAAAGATTTGAGTACTCACCATGCATTATTTGGGTTAATCCTCAATATGTCCCAACCAATTGCCTGCTTTGTTTGACTTCTAATGCTCTAGTGAGATGTCTTGTAGTGTTTTACTATGCTAAAGACATTACAGCTTGAATTGTCAGCTGAGTCGGGACAATTCCTGACTCCCCAAACCCAGCCTGGGAGGAAGTGGCCGGAACACAATTTGAAACAAAAATAAAGAGCCCTTTCAGTTGCTGTGAAAAGATCAATAACCCTTTTACCTCCGACAGGAAACCGAAAGTTGGCAGAAAACGGAAAGTTTTCAAAGGTAAAAAATTGTCTCCACGTTCTGCCAGTTTGCTCAGTTGTGAAACATTGGATCCAGTCTAATTGATCTCTAGTTTAAGGTTGCTTTCCACAAGTAAGTTTTTTCTGGTCATAGACAGAATTAAGGACTAAGACTAATTTTGAAATGGCAGCAGGTGTTGTCTGGTGTGTTTTTTTTATCATTGAGATTTTAATTCTTGATTGGACAGCAAGAGATTATGAATATAATGCTGAGTTTGTCACCCCAGTAATGTTAGTACTACCTGTTATGTGCTAAATGTAGAGCTACCTCGTCAGTTAATATTGACACACTATTGGAAAAGACATTTCTGCTTATTCTACGCAGGGGTACAACCAGGCCTCAAGAGGGGCAGATTTGTATTGATATCTCAAAGCATTAGACATCATTGACTTTTCGAAAGGCCCTGGATGTCTGCCAATGCCTCCCTGGAGAAAGTCTGTCACAGTATACAGCAGTATTTCTACACACTGCCTCAGATACTTTACCTTCAGGCAAATACATTCAAATAGTCTTCCCTACATCAGAATTTGTATTTCTCTCACCTTAAAACATGTAGGATAATTCAACAGAGCTGCTCCATTTTCTTAATCCACTTACATTTCGCAGTTGTGTTGCTGGTCACAGAATCACAGATTTGTTACAATGCAGAAGGAGGCCATTTGGCCCATTGTCTCTGCACCAACTCTCCAAACGAATGTTGTTCCTCAGTGCTATTCCGCTGCCTTTTCCCCGTATCCCTGCACATTGTTTCTATTCAAGTCATCATCTAATGTCCTAGTAAATGCCTCAATTGAACCTGCCCAATGACAGCCATGTGCAGGCAGCCCATTCGTGAACAGTGGTGTATGATTTTTATGCATCTTTGAGACCTGCTCAAGGTTCGTAAACCCTACTGTTTGAAGTGATAAGCTGTGGAATCATGCCTAAATCCAGGAAAGGAAAATGTCTATGAGTCAGATCTGTGCCCTCTCAATCAATTTGCCAACTGAAGTGGTTTTAAGTGTCCATTTGACAGTGCCTGAAAGATTGACTGACAAATAAGTCATGAGTGTTTGCTTCACTTGACCATACGATCATACGATATAGGAGCAGAATTAGGCCATTTGGCCAATCGAGTCCGTTCTGCCATTCAATCATGGCTGATATGATTCTCATCCCCATTCTCCTGCCCTCTCCCCATAACCCTTGAACCCCTTATTGATCAAGAACCTATCTATCTCTGTCTTAAAGACACTCAATGACCCGGCCTCCACAGCCCTCTGTGGCAATGAGTTCCACAGATTCACCACCCTCTGGCTGAAGAACTTCCTCCTCATCTCAGTTTTAAAGGGGCGTCTCTTCACTCTGAGGTTGTGCTCTCGAGTTCTAGTCCCTCCCACTAGTGGAAACATTTTCTCCACGTCCACTCTGTCCAGGTCTCTTCAGACGTGAATTTACTGGGCAAAGTGACCTTGGAAATGAAACATCTAGCTTGCCTTTCTCACCTCGCTCTGTGTTAATCTTAACCCGATATTCGATTACTTGGTTTTAGTCTTACGAGCTTGGTCCCTGGATTGAATTCTCCATTCGTTGTATGAGTCTGCATTCTGTGTTCCTGCTGACTTGTGAAAGTGAATCTCCAGTTATGAAGAAACTGTTTCTGTTGTACTCAACCTCCTATTTGCCGTGCGGTCATTTTAACTTTTCATTTTTGTATTTATTTGCAATTTCTTCTGCCAGTCTTCGAATAGGGTTCAGGATGTAGATGTGACCTGCTGTGAAAACAAGCTGGTAAAGTATTGTGTGCAAAATTGTGAAACTTCCTTAATGAATAACAGGTAATTAAGCCAAAATAATTTATAATCATGGTGGCTTCTGTGCTTTTAAAATCTACAAAACCATTCATGTTGCCTCTCTCACAACTCATAGAATCCCTACAGTGCAGAAGGAGGTCACTTGGCCCATCGAGTCTGCACCGATTCTCCGACAGAGCATCTTACCCAAGCCTTATTTCCATATCCCCTTGCATTTAACCCACTAATCCCCTTAACCTATATATCTTGGGACACTAAGGGGTAATTTAGCATGGCTAATTAATCTAACCCGCACATCTTTGGTCTGTGGGGAGGAAACTGGAGCACCCAGAGGAAACCCATGCAGACACAGAGAGAACATCCAAACTCAATACAGACAGTCACCTAAGGCTGGAATTGAACCCTGGCGCTGTGAGGCAGCAGAGCTAACCACTCTGTCACCGCGTCACCCATATTATGGGTGGGATTATCCACCTGCGCTCGCCCTGAAACCGGAAAATCCAGTCCGAGGTCAACAGACATTTCCATGGTCCGCCCCTCCCCCACTACGATTCCTGTGGCAGGTGGATCAGGAACATTCGCCTCTATATATTTATATTACACATAGGAAGTGGCCATTCAGCCCAACATGACTGTTCTGGTTTTTACATCCACAGAAATCTTCTCCCATTCCATCTCAACCTCTTCTTGTGGTAGTGAGTTTTACATTCAAACCACTCTCTCACTAAAGAGGTTTCCCTTCATTTCCCTAAAGGATTTGTGAGTGACTATCTTGTACTTATGGACTCTGCTTTTTGGATTCTCCCACAAGTGGAAATATCTCCACATCTAATCTGCCAAAGACATTTTCATAATTTTAAATATCTTCTCTCCATGTTTGCTCTTCCAAACAAAAAGGACCCAACTTGTTCAGTCTTTCCCAATGCCCGTCATTCCTCAGTTCTGTTGCCATTCTTTTAAATACTTTTTGGATGTTTCCCAGTTTTCCCATGGTCCTTCTTGAAATAAGAAGACCAAAACTGAACACAATCTTTAAGTGCAGCCTGACCAGAGTCCTGTAGAAGTTTAACACAATTTCACCATCTCTGAATTCGATATCACTGAAAAAAAGTCCCAGTGCACTATTAGCCATTTTTGATTTAATTGTCGATTTGTAAGGCTGCATTTAATGATTACTTCACCCAGATGTCTTCACTCTTTACCCATTCAGTTTCTTATTTTCTAAGGTGTGGGTGATGTTTATAATTCTCCTACTAAAGCCCATTGCTTCGCATTTTATTTCTGTTGACATTGATTTACCATTAATGAACCAGTCTGCAAATTTTCTCTTGCCTTTGTGTAGCGATTCAAGAAGGCAGCTCCCAACCACCTTCTCAAGGACAACTAGGGATGGGCAATAAATGCTGGCCAGCCAGCAATGCCAATGTCCCATGAATGAATTTTTTGAAATTACGTTGCATTCCCCACCGAGAATTAGCTCTTTAGTATCACCTGCAAATTTGAAAATTGATTTACTTGTACCTAAATCTAAATCATTAAAGTAAATTATGAATAACAGAGACCCCAATATTGATCCTCATGGAACACCTCTTCCTACCTTCCTCCAATCTTAATAACTACCCTTTATCCCTACTCGCTGCTTTCTATTTAGCAGTCAATTGAGCTTTTTATTCCTTGACTTCACGTGGATACATTGTGGTACCTTATTCAACGGCTTTTGAAAATCTAAGTACACAACATAAACGACATTGCCCTTGTCTACCGGAGCCATTATTTCTCCAAAGATTTCTATTAGGTTACTTAATGAATTAGCCATTTCGAATTGGGAGGCACGGTGGCACAGTAGTTATCACTGCTGCCTCACAGCACCAGAGACCGGAGTTCAATTCCGGCCTCGGGTCACTGTCTGTGTGGAGTTTGCACATTCTCCTCGTGTCTGTGTGGGTTTTCTCCAGATGCTCCGGTTTCCTCCCACAGTTGAAAGATGCGCGAGTTAGGTTGATTGGCCATGCTGAATTGATCCTGGTGTCAGGGGGACTATCTATAGAAGGGAAGTTCTTCCTGATGATCTGGCTAAACATTCATCCTTCTACTAACACCATTAAAACAGATAGCCTGGTCATAATCACACTGTGCGAGCTTGCTGTGTGCAAATTGACTGCTGTGTTTCCTATGTTGCAACAGTGACTACTCCAAAGTATTTCATTGATTTTTAAAGTTATTATTTCATGGGATGGTGGGCGTCGCTGGCTGGGCCAACATCTATTGCCCATTCCCGAGGGCTTTTAAGAGTCAACCACATTGAGTAAATATGTGGGGTTACGGGAATAGGGCCTGGTGGGATTGTGGTCGGTGCATACTCGATGGGCCGAATGGCCTCCTTCTGTACTGTAGGGATTCTATGATTCTAATTCATGCTGACTTTTTATCATTATGTTTTGTCTCTAAATGTTCTTCCACCATATCTTTCAGTACAAATTCTTGCCACATTCCAATCACTAATGTTAAGTTACCTGGATTATAGTTCCCAGGTTTTATTCTATCTCCCTACAGAATCTTTCTTAATGTCAAGATGTCCCAAATCACTTTATAGAATGCTCTGCGGACCCAGGTCTGAATCCCACCACGGCAGGTGGTGAAATTTGAATTCAGTAAAAATCTGAAATTAAGAATCTAATGATGACCATGAAACAATTGTTGATTGTCAGAAAAACCCATCTGGTTCACTAATGTCCTTTAGGGAAGGAAATCTGCCGTCCTTACCTGTTCTGGCCTACATGTGACTCCAGAGCCACAGCAATGTGGTTGACTCTTAAATGCCCTCGGGAATGGGCAATAAGTGCTGGCCCAGCCAGCGACACCCACATCCCATGAAATAATAATTTTAAAAATCAATGAAATACTTTGGAGTAGTCACTGTTGTAACAGGATGAATGTTTAGCCAGGTCATCAGGAAGAACTTCTCTTCTATGGATAGTGCCATGGGATCTTTTACATTAACCTGAGAGGGAAAATGGAACTTTAGTTTAATGCCACATAGTTTTAAGTTTATTTATTAGTCACAAGTAGGCTGACATTAACACTGCAATTAAGTTACTATGAAAGTCACAAAGTCGCCACACTCCAGCATCTGTTCGGGTACACTGAGGGAGAATTTAGAATGGCCAATGTACCTAACCAGCACGTCTTTCGGACTGTGGGAGGAAACCGGAGCACCCAGAGGAAACCCAAGCAGACACAAGGAGAACATGCCGACTCCGCACAAGCAGTGACCCAAGCCGAGAATTGAACCCTGGTCCCTGGCGCAGTGAGGCAGCAGTGCTAACCACTGCGCCGCCCACATTTGAAGTCGGTATATCTGAAAAAGCAGTGCTTCCTAGGTACTGCACTGGGAGTGCTCTGGATTTTGTGCTCTGCCTCTGAAGTGGACCCACAATCTTCTACCAATTGATCCAGGTTTGTCGCAAAGAAGGCAAATAAATAAAACCTTAGACCCAGAACTGGACTTCAGGAATCAATGCCCTTGTAATAAACATTTCATGTGCATTATCTATCACAATATTCATTGAAAAACTGGCACTATGGAGGACAATTTTTTATTTTAAATTTCAGTCTGAGTTTACAGATTATGGTTTGAGTATGTCTGAGATTGCTTTCTGCAGCAATACGTCCTAGAATCAACCAAAGAGCATGCCATATTAGACTTAGCAATGATTAATGAGCCAGATTGAGCCTAACAGTGTGTGAACATTTATCTAATAATAATTGTTCTATGACTGAGTTCAACATGATGTTTGATAGGAAGAAACGTCAACAGCCACTAAGATTATAGAATAAAACCACAATACTGCGAATGTTGGAGATCTGAACAAAGACAAGAAGTCCTGGTTATTTTCCTTGGTAGTCATGACTACCATCGACACCGCAAACTATTTTCCTTGGAACAGAGAAGGCTGAGGGGTGGCTTGATTGAGATGCACAAACTTATGAGGGGAAGAGACAGGATAAAATTGTTTCCCTTGGTGGAGAATTCTAGAACCAGGGGACGTAGATTCAAGATTAGTGGCAGTAGATGTAGAGAGGACACGAGGAAGAACCTTTTTTTACACAGAGGCTGGTGGGTTTCTGTAATTTGTTATCCAAGTTGATGGTGGAAGAGGAGACACTAAACTCTTTTAAAAAGTACCTGGATCTGCACCTTGAGTGCTGTAAGCTACAGGGTTATGGGCTGCGTGCAGGAAGGTGGGATTAGAGAGGGTACCTGGGTGTCCTCAGGCCGGCATGTACAAGATGGGCCAAATGGCCTCTTTCTCTGCTGTAGCTTTTCTATGGTGAAAGCTCAGTAGGTCTGGCAGCCTCTGTGGAGAGAGAAACACTGAGTTAATGTTTCAAGTTGAATGATTCTTCTTCAGAACTGAGGCTGTTGGATGTTGGTTTTTTTTCCAGCACTTTCGATTTTTATTTTACTAATATTTTTGTTATCGGTTGTCCTCAGTTCAATGGGATGAGACTGATGCTGGGATTTTCTGGCCTCACCATGTGGTGGGACCCAACGCAGGGAATATGGCAGGCCAGCCAAAAGTCCATTGACTTTCGGCAAGACCAGAAGATCCCAGTGATGGGCAGGGCGGGAAATTCCCGCCAGAAACTGCTCACAGTAAACTGGTGTCATGTCCTAACTCTGTTAGGGGTTGTGGGCTTTAACAGAAAGAAAAGATGTGGTTTGCACACCTAGATTCAAACTAACACACAACAGGTTTTATTGAAGAGCTGCTCTCTGCTCTGCACAGAGTACAAAGCTGAAAGTAAAACAGTAACCCGCAACACCCTAATGTTATCACCATTAAATCATGTGATCAGCTCTTAAAGCAACCTGCAACCTTTTTAAATATATAACAGCTGGGGAAACCTATTCCTGGGTTAAATGGTGGAAAAATAATTTGATGAGGTACACAACCAATTTATTGACTCTTTAGGGGCAAAAGCTCTACTTGTCAACGAAAGGCAGCCACAGACAACTGAAGAGGTAAAAGACAACATAAAACTAAAGGCGAAAGCAGGCAAAAATGCAAAATCAAAGCTCTGGTGAATGAAAAAGATACAAAGATGGTGCAACAGATCGTAAGAGAGAGAAAAATGGAACAAGGCAAGGAACTTTGAGGGCTATCAAAATCAATACTAAAACCATTTGTTAGGGAGAACCCTGTATTCAGGAAAAAAACAAGTTGGCACCTTGAAAATCAATAAATAATATTGTCAATAAAACTAAGGAAATGGCGGACATGCTGATTGATTATTTTGCATCAGTATTAACAGTAGAGGAAGAGGACAGCATGCCAGACATCCCAAGGAAATTAATATCGAGTCAGGGACGGAAACGCACCACAAAATTAACATTAGCAAAATGAGTAATGAAGAAAATAATGGGACTAAAGTGTGATTAATTCCTAAGACTAAATGGTTTCCAATCCAGGTTTTGGGAAAGGTAGTTGAGAATATTGCAGATACCCTTATTATAATTAGGCAAATTAATTTCAATTTAGGCAAATTAAGGTTCATGCACTTTTACTGTTTATTTATTAGTCACAAGTAAGGCTTACATTAACACTGCAATGAAGTTACTGAGAAATTCCCTTCATCGCCACACTCCTGCGCCTGTTCAGGTCAATGCACCTAACCAGCACGTCTTTCAGACTGTGGGAGGAAATCAGAGCACCCGGAGGAAACCCACACAGACACAGGGAGCGGCACGGTAGCACAGTGGTTAGCACTGCTGCTTCACAGCTCCAGGGACCTGGGTTCGATTCCCGGCTCGGGTCACTGTCTGTGTGGAGTTTGCACATTCTCCTCGTGTCTGCGTGGGTTTCCTCTGGATGCTCCGGTTTCCTCCCACAGTCCAAAGATGTGCGGGATAGGTTGATTGGCCATGCTAAAATTGCCCCTTAGTGTCCTGAGATGTGTAGGTTAGAGGGATTAGCGGGTAAATTATGTAGGGATATGGGGGTAGGGCCTGGGTGGGATTGTGGTCGGTGCAGACTCGATGGGCCGAATGGCCTCTTCCTGCACTGTAGGGTTTCTATGATTTCTATGAACATGCAAGCTTCACACAGACAGTGACGCAAGCCAGGAATCGAACCCAGGTCGCTGGCACTGTGAGGCAGTAGTGTTAACTACTGTGCCACCGTGCCACCCACTTTGGACGTAAAGAGGATAAGACAGGTAATTTCTAAATGATGGAAAGTCTAAAGACACTTGTGATCCAGGTACATAAGTCAAGAAAATGATCTGAACAGACACAGAAAATAATTAAGGGAAATGTTGAAGGAATTTTGGGCTTTTTCTCCAGAAGATGAAATCATGCTTTAGCTATTACATTCCTGGATAGACCATACCTGAAGTAGTGTGAGCAGATCTGGGCATCACATCTTTGGAAGGGTATTTTGGCCTTGGAGTGAATGCAATGCAGATTTAGATACCTGGGATGGAATTTTCCCGACCTGCCTGCCACGGGAATCGTAGTGGGCGGGACATGGACCATGCAAAGGTCTGTTGACCTTGGGTGGGATTTTCCAGCCTCAGGGTGAGCGCAGCTGGAAAATCCCATCCCTGGACTCCAATTATGAGGGTAAATTACGTACACTCTGCCCGAGAATTTTGAAGGTAAAGGGGTGTTTTGATTGAAATTTGCAAGATGATAAGGGGAACAGGTATGGGTTATCATGAGAAGCAATTTCCTCTAGTTGTGGAGCCTAGGATTAGGGCATAATCCATCAATTAGTGCCAGACCTTTCAGGAGTGAAATTAGGAAATACTTCAACGCTATGTAAAAGGCAGTAGAAGCTTAAACTACCCTTCTGCAAATGACAATTGATCCTAGATTGATCTTTAATTTTAAATCTTAGATGTATAAATCTTTATTAACAACCGGCGTTAAGGGAGATAAGGCAATGGTGGAGTTATATCATAGATCAGTCACAATCCCAATGAATGGCAGAACAGGTTAGAGAGGCTAAGCATCCTATTCTTGTTTCTATGCTCCTGTGTGTTCCTATAATCATGGAATACTATAGCACAGAAGGAAGCCATTCAGCCCACTGGTCCTGTGTTGGCTCTGGAAAAGAGCTATTCAATTGGTATCTCTCACTTTCTCTTTATATCCTCTCGGATATAATTAACTGAGTTTATTGCACAGTGTGTGGAATTGTTCCAATAAGTTCTGAGATCCCCAAGAGAATGTTGGGATTACATCAACTCCGTGGGTATGTACTTAGTATTAATGAATTTGATCTCTCTCTGAATTAATGGATTGAAACGAATGGGATTGGATGCGCTACTGGACTAGGGGATCACCAGTGAATGAATTCTATTCTGACTTCTCAATGGTAGGCTGCAGGTTACTGAAATATCGAATATTAATATTAATGTGATTGAACTCTACAAGGTGCAGTTTATTATAATGAACAAGCTTCGGTGTACATTGAAAACCAACTGGCAAATTTGCTGGTCGTCTTCAAAATTCGGGTCCACTAATGCTTTAAGGATCTCACTTACTCATTAAAAAACAAGGTCTCATGCCTTTGGTGACACTGGCAAGGCCAATATTCATCCTCCATCCCTAACTGCGCTTAAGAAGATGGTGGTGAACTGTCTTCCTGAGCTGCTGCACCCGTGTCATGAAGGTCCACGCACAGCTGTTAGGGAGGGTGTTCCAGGAATTTGACCGAGTGACGATTGAAGGAACACTGCAATGGAACAAACTTTCAATGCAGGGTCAGGAGCTTGACACCTAGAGGATTCCAAGTTCTAACATCCAGGCCTGAGCTGCGTCCTTATCACAAAACTATTCCAAAATTTGAATGGCTTAATTAAAGTTTAAAGTTTATTTATTAGTCACAAGTAAGGCTTACATTAACACTGCAATGAAGTTACTGTGAAATTCCCCTAGTCACCTCAGTCTGGCGCCTTTTCGGGTCAATGCACCTAACCAGCACATCTTTCAGAATGTGGGAGGAAACCGGAGCACCCGGAGGAAACCCATGCAGACACAGGGAGAATGTGCAAACTCCACACAGACAGTGACCCAAGCCGGGAATCGAACTCAGCTCCTGGCGCTGTGAAGCAGCAGTGCTAACCACTATGCTACCGTGCCACCCCAGGAGGCCAGAAGGCGAACTTGGCTCCCAATTAGAGGCATTGAGTGCCCCCAAGTGGCGGGATCTTCTTTCCCGGCACCATTGGCAAAGGCTTGTGGCAGCCATATTGGGGGCTGCTGCTGCCTTGTCAAAGGGAACAGGCAACTCCCAAGAGGGCTTGTAGTGTCCAGGGTGATGAAAGGGACTATGCAGGCTAGACAACAGTAACATGAAATTATAAGATATCGGAACAGAATTAGGCCATTTGGCCCATCGATATTGGCTGATATGATTCTCATCCCCATTCTCCTGCCTTCTCCCTATAACCCTTGATCCCCTTATTGATCAAGAACCTATCTATCTCTGTCTTAAAGACACTCAATGACCTGATCCCCACAGCCTTCTGCGGCAATGAGTTCCACAGATTCATCAATCTCTGGCTGAAGAAATTCCTTCTCATCTCAGTCTGACAGGAGCGTCCCTTCCCTCTGAGGTTGTGCCCTTGAGTTCTAGTCTCTCCCACTAGTGGAAACATCCTCTCCACACATAGTGCTGGAATCAGTGCGAGGTGGTCCAGGAAAGGTCAGTTATAAATCAGTGATGGAAAAGTATATTATAAGATGGCTGATTATGCTGACTGCCTGTACAAAAAAACAGCTTTTGGTTATGCTTAGGAAATGGAAAGATAAATGTCAAGGAGACAAATCTTTTGGTAGGATTAAAAATGTACCATTTGTAATTTTGCAATTTCACTGAACTGACACCGAAATCTGTGCCAATAAAATTGGAAAGGTTCTTGTATGTGGCATTTATATTGACATTTTCAACAAATTATCTGCATCTGTGTCCTATAATATGCAGATTAGGTGGATTGGCCATTGAAGTTGCCCCTTAGTGTCCCAAGATGTATAGGTTAGATAGATTAGCCATAGTAAATGTGTGGGGTTACAGGGGTAGGACAGGGGAGAGAGCCTGGGTAAGACACTCCAACAGAAAATTGGTGCAGACTTGATGGGCCAAATGGCCTCTTCTGCACTGTAGAGATTCTATGATTCTATGATCTTAATAAAAAAGTAATTGTGTTTGAGGGACTGTACCTGGACATTGCACTTTTATTGCATCAACCAATATGGTGGACTATATTAACTAATTTAGGGGCAGGCAAGTTTGGAGCTGTAAGATGTCCTATTTGTGTCTACATGTATCATAAAGTCATACAGCCATAGAGTCAATACGGCACAGAAGGAGGCCTCTCAATGAACCTGGTGTTGTGCACTATCGTGTATGGATTCACAGATTGGAAGATTCAAAATTCCAATCGCAGACACAAAGGCCCGTTAACAAACTTCTTAAGGAGATTCATTTGTCATTAATTGGTCGCAAATGGATACCCCCTTACCTCCTCTGGCCCTTGCAAAATTCAAATCTGATTCAGAGGTCCCAAGATGACCTCTGAGACCCCAGTTATTATATCCCGCCAGCACTGGGCCCTGTCCCCCCCGGCCCTTTGGAAATTTATCCCTCTGAGTTGGGATGATGTGAACTTGGAGAAGATGATATTCCCACGCACCATATGCCCTCCTCCTCCTTCAGTATGGAGGAGGATGCGAGTTTAGGAGATGCTGCCAAACATGAGTGTTATTCGAAATGGATCGTGCCACAGGATTGTTTTGTCAAGTGTTTGTGAGTATTGTGGCGACGGGGGTGGGATGACAGAGAACAGTTTCCACTAGAGATTGAAAGCAACCATGGCATCAACCACCATTATACTTCTCTGCGCTCACTGCCACTTTACTCAAGTGAGTAACTCTCATGGCGGGGCACTTTCAACAGGTAAGCAGTGATGTGTTGCTTATGTATGTCATTCCCTTTCAAGAGCTGGATGCTGAATTAAATCATTGCAAGTACAGAAGAGGCTGGAGCTCAGCGAATAATTACACGAGTATGATCAATGCCCTCAACCCTTCAACATCTAGGAATATCCAATTCAGTGCACAAATTTGCCACTCCACTTAATTCGCTTCAGTTCTCCGCTTCCCTGAGCTGGATTAATGCCTTGGCTGTTTGATAAGTTAATGGTTATATAGCCACTTGAGAGACAGAAAATGAGTGTTAGCGCAGGGCAGCTCAGATTGCCAACGAAGCAAACAGAATTCCACAGATGTATCCCATTCACCAGGTGACGGAGCCATTTCTGTTGCTCACTGCTAAAAGGAGAAAAAAAATAATAATAATACAAATGCTCCAGTTTTTAAAAGCCAAAGTCATCCTCCCATGTTCCTTGGAACCTGAGCAATCGTTATTTTCAAAAGATACATGGAGAGCTGCGTGTATTATGAGAAGGCTGATATTGCTGACTGTACAATGAAGCAGTTTTTGCTTCCACTTAGGCCATGGAAAGATAAATGACAAGGAGACAAATCTTTTAGTCGGATTAAAGATGTACCATCTGTAACGTTGTATGTTCACTGACTTGACACTGAAATCTATTCCTGTAAAATCGGAAAGTGCCATTTATATTATATCATATAAATATTTATATTTATACTCCAGGTAGATTGGCCACGCTAAATTGCCCCTTGGTGGCAAGGGGGCAAGCAGGGTTAAAATGTGGGGAAAAGGGTGGGCTTGTCGGTGCTGGCTCGATGGACTGAATGGCCTCTTTCTGCACTGTAGGGATTCTATGATTCTATGATATTGACATTTTTAACAAATTATCTACATCTTAATCAAAAAATGTTGTCAAAATTAATTGTACATTAGGGACTATGTTTGCACATTGTATTTTTATTCATAGAATCAAAGAATCCCTACAGCACAGAAGGAGGCCATTTGGCCCATCGAGTCTGTCTCAACCGCAATCCCACACAGGCCCTATTCCCGTAACCCCATACATTTACATTTACAATTTAACATGGCCAATCAATCTAATCCGCACATCCTTGGACTGTGGGAGAAAACCAGAACACCCGGAGAAACCCATGCAGACATGGGGAGAAAGTGTAAACTCCACACAGACAGTGACCTGAGGCCAGAATTGAACCTGGGTCCCTGACGCTGTGAGGCAGCAGTGCTAATCACTGTGCCACCTTGCCGCTCCCTTTGTATCAACTAACATGGTGGACCTCAAATAATTTAGGGGCTGGCTTGTCCGGAACTATAAGATATCCTATTTGGGTCTACACATATCATGAAGTCATTACAGCACAGGGAGGCCATTTGGCCCATTCGGCCCATGTCAGCTCTTTATAGAGCATTCCATTCAGTGTCATTTACCAGCTTTATGTTTGTAACCCGATAAATTTTTGTTGATTTTTTTCCCCCTAATTTTTGTTTCTAAAACCTTACCTGATGTTAAAATAGTCAGCCTGAAGTTACGAGGAATTCCTTATATACCCTTTCTTGAAGAAAAGTGTCACATTCATCACTCTCCAATCCTCTGACATTTCCCTTTGTATCTAGGGAAGTCTGGAAGATCATGGCAATGCCATCCACTATTATCACTTTTACTTCCTGCAAGCTGGGATTCAAGCCATCTGGACCAGGCGACTTATCCACTCTAAGTGGAACCAACCTTTCAATAGAACTTTTCCCATCCATTTTCACCCCCTCGATGATCTTGTTGTGCTACGGGTAATGTCCCTGCCCCTGCACCAGAAACTCTGGGTTCAAGTCCCACTCCAGGACTTGATGGCTGCATAGGTTGCATTCACAACGTGGTCAGATAGGCTGATTATCAGCTTGTAAACCCTTCTGATAGGTGTATGACAAACAGTAAGAGAGGCAGCATCTCCTGGTCAGCTTAATGTGGAGTGACACCCCTCACGTTATAGCTTCAGTGCCAGGCCAGCAGTGGGGTGGTGGTGGCCTAGTGGTACTGTCACTGGACCAGTAATCCAGAGACCCAGGGGGCTTTGAATCCCATCACAACATGGTGAATAAAAAGTTTTTTCTTAAAAGTGGCCTCTGGCTGCAAAGCAACATCTCATTCCAAACTCTTATTTACTTTACCTGTCGTAAACTCGCTATTTTAATGCCCCCTATTTAGAACGCCAAATAACTCAATAAACGATTTTAATTGCCTTCTCAATTTGCTCTGCCAAATTCAGCTGCACCACCAGGCTGTTGTACCCTCCTCAAAACAGAACCATTGAGAATATATTGCCTTTTCATGTTGTTCCTTCCAAAGTGCATCACTTCACACTTACCCTCATGAAGCTGTATCCACCAGTTGGGTGTCTGCCTAGAATGTCCGTGCCCTCATGAAGTCTGCTGCAATCTTCCTTACTAATTACTGTGATCCCAAGTTTTACATCAATTGCAAACTTCAAAATTGCACTCCCTATTCAAAAAACTCTGGAGATTTATGGATAATCTCCCTTCATATTCCATTCAGAGACAATTTTAGCAACATGGTACACCAAATGGACCCTTTAACAGATGCACGGGACAAAAATATTCTGGGGGTCAAGAAATTACGTGAAGGTGTAATTAATTTTACATGGTAATCTAAATTCAAAAATGGAAACCCGCAAGAGAGAGGAAAGCAATGTGGTGAACCTTGCCCTCTCCACACCATTTGCATCTGGGGAATGCACATAAAATAAAGTGGGTCGCCAACCCACCATCATCTTGCCCACCCTTGAGCTGTCCCCCATATTATGAGGGAAGGGATGGCATCAAGCAACCTGCCCACCCTTAAGCTTATTGAGGCCCTTAATTGGACAATTAATGACCTCATTATTAGCTCCACTGCAATTTTTCGGTTTTCAGAGGAAGGCAGATGTGATGCGATAAGAACAAAGAACAATACAGCAAAGGAACAGGCCCTTCGGCCCACCAAGACTGCACCAATACATGGTTTCTATCCCTCTGTTCACTTCCCATTCATATGTCTTGAGATGTTTGTGTACCTTTAAGAGTTTTTTAAAAATTCATGCTCACAGCCTCAGGTGATGTCATTGTTGGGAGGAAAAAAACTGTGGGCAGGTCAGGTGACAGGAATCATTTTCAGTTTCAGTTTGGAGCTACAGGTTTGAGTGTTTAGTTTTAGAAGGGACAGCAAGCTATAAAGAAGTGTTTTCCCTCTCTCCCTGTTGTTTTGAAAATTCTATTGGTCAGCTGGAATCAAGATCTTGTTTTCCTGAAGGGTGAAAATCTGCTGTTGTTGGGGGGCTGGACCAGTGTCTCTCTGATGCTTTGGGAAGCTGTCTTGTCTTCAAACTGTTCTGAGTCTCAAGAGCATTTGACTGTAGAATTCAACTAACGGCCTCGATCCCAGTATCACATGAGCAGTAGTCTGTGCTGGGTTAAACCTGTGAAAAGGGTCTTTTGTCTACGGGATTGGTTTGATTGGAACATTGTAGATATCTTTGTTAAGAGTTATACATTATCACGTTTGTTTGTTTCTTGTTTGTAATTTATTAAAGTTCTTGCTCATTTTCGTGCTAAACATGTTCACTATAATCTTAAATAAACTTTGTCTGATAAAAGCTCCTTAGTGGGCCACTTGAATCATACCTGAAGTGAAACATCTCAAGCTTATCCTAGCCAAATTCAAAATGCAAAACTTATGATTCAGGCGGGCTTCATAAAACACTTTGGAGTTTCTAACTTGAATCATATCAGTCTATCAAGATACACCTTGAACGTTGCCAACATGCCTGCTTCCACCACGTCCACTGGCAGTGCGTTCCACCACCCTCTGTGTGAAACATTTTACCCACACGTCTCCCCTAAACTTAGCATCTCTCACCTTAAACCTGTGCCCTCTTTTAGCTCAACAGCTTTCACTGCAAATCCTAAGGGCAGACAGGCAGGGGCTGGGGTGCCTTCTTTGCGGGACCACTGGAGACACTCCCAGAAGATGGTAGTCCCCTCATTTGTCCCTTGCCTCCCCTGACCTCTCTAACCCGACCCATCCACCATCTCCCCTTGCTGGGGTCTGCCATGCTGGCCCATGCAACATCCCCAGACTTACCTCATGAAGTCAGGTATCCATCTTCTCTTCTTCTCGGGCGGCTGGAACTACAGAGCTGTCAGCCAATCAGCAGCTGTCTAAGGTGAGCCATCCTGTCTCTGAGACGGGGAAGTCTCACCCTGACCCTGTTCAGACTGTCTCTGGTGTATTATCACTGCATGGCAGCTGGATTTCTGGTTGATGAGGTGCTGGCAGACTTTTAATCTCGGGGGGATGGGGGGGAAGATGGAGCATAGGTAATACATCCTCCTGTAAAGCCCACCCCAATATCTGGAAGCTTCAGCAGGAAAGGATAATTAAAGGAAATAAATTTACCGAGCAAGTTAGGAATGCAGGAAAAGGAATGACAATAAATGTGCCAAAGATTCGGGAAGAGACAATGAAAGGAAAAACACCCTCGTTGCTATTTTGGGTCTATGACACCTAGAGTTATTCACAGGAAGGAACGACTCAATTCCTCACTTACTCAGCCAATTTGATCAGAAGCTACTATCTATGTTTAGTCGTGGATTGATCAGGGTGTTTACGCTGGTGAACCGTCTGCCTATTAATACAACTCACAAGGGATATTCCTTCAGACAAAAATATATATTTAATGCTTCACTCGCTTGACTCAAATGATCCGAATGCATGATGCCCCCTATTGTGATCAAAGTTGCCAACGTATCCTATTTGAATGTAGATGGGTGAGATGAATCATAGTGCACAGTTATAGAGTGACAAAGACCAGGGTAAAGAGACTCACTGACTTATAACGTCATCAAGATTTAGATTCACAGAATCCCCACAGTACAGAAGGAGGCCATTCAGCCCATTGAGCCTGCACCGACAATAATCCCACCCCTATCGCTGTAACATAAACACCAAATACTGCGGATGCAGCTCTGTCGAAGGGTCATCCAGACTCGAAACGTTGCCTCTATTCTCTCTCCACAGATGCTGTCAGACCGACTGAGATTTTCCAGCATTTTTCTGTTTTTGTTCCTATCCCTGTAGCTCTGTTAATCCCCCGATATGAAGGGGCAATTTATCATGGCCAATCAACCTAACCCGCACATCTTTGGACTGTGAGAGTGCTAACCACTGTGCCACCATGCCGCCCATTTAGGAAAAGGTCTGTTCATGGACTAGATGAGGAAACATTGCAAGAGCAGCTGTGTCTTAATCTCTCATGTATGATATCTCATCCCAATGGGGTGGCACGGTGGCACAGTGGTTAGCACTGCTGCCTCACAGCATCAGGGACCCGGGTTTGACTCCCGGCTTGGGTCACCGTCTGTGCGGAGTCTGTACGTTCTCCCCGTGTCTGCGTGGGTTTCCTCCGGGTGCTCTGGTTTCCTCTCACAGTCTGAAAGACGTGCTGGTTAGGTGCATTGACCAAATAGGCGTCGGAGTGTGGTGACTAGGGGAATTTCACAGTAACTTCATTGCAGTGTTAATGTAAACCTTACTTGTAACTAATAAAATAAACTTTACTTTAAAATAATTGTCACAGAGGAGACATACTTTCCGAGCATCATAATTCCATGATTCTTCATTTGTATTTGACTCCCCACTTGTGCTGCAAACATTTTTGATGCCAGATTTTCTTGTAAATCGGAGTGGGAGGGTGGTTCAAGTTATGTGTGATACACAATAGGCAGCAATCAGGGTTAAACTGAAGAAGAGCCGTATGGACTCAAAACATTTATCTCCTCTTCTCTCTCCACAGATACTGCCAGACCTGATGAGTTTTTCCAGCACTTCCTATTTCAGTAAAAAGAGGGCGGGGCCTTCTTTACTCCGCCTCCATTAGGCTTCGATGCTGGGCCCGGGTTAAAGCTGCGCTCCCTGGATCTTACCCGGCCTGAGTCAGGAAGGTCGGGTGAGAGAGGCACAGAAGAAAAAATTTGCACAGGTAAAAGGGCACAGAGAGGCAATCCGACGCTGAGTGTCAACCTGCGGAGGTTACGGCCCAAATGCAGGTCGAAGAATTATTTGTAAAAGTGTCAACTATTCCAAACATCTCCAACAGGCCCAGGTGGAAGCCAAGAACAAACAAATCCGAGCATCCCACTACCTGCTCCACCTGTGGCACAGTGTGTGGATAATACAGCACTGGTACTTTTTAGTCACTTCAGGACCAACAACCCCAGAGTGGAAGAAAGACATCCTCTGTCTCGAGGGACTGCCTAAGAAGAAAAAGAAGAAGTAAGTTTCCAGAATGACCCTTGCTGTAAAATCAATGTGATCTACAGTCAAACACAGAAATTGACAAAGTCGGGGACTTGGAACCCGACTGAATCTTTCAGCACCAAACTTTCCACTTGTGTCTTTTATATACTAAGGGTCTTAGCAATGTGAGAGTTATACATGCCATTGGTGACTATCAATCATAGGATCCCTACAGTGCAGAAGGAGGCCATTGGCCCATCGAGTCTGCACTGACCACAATACCATCCAGGCCCTATCCCCATTTACATGAGCTAGTCCCCTGACACTAAAGGGCAATTTATCATGGCCAATCGACCTAACTCACACACCTTTGGACTGTGGGCGGAAACTGGAGTCTCCGAAGATTTATTACAGTTCACACAGCCTTTCACCCTCTTGAGGTAGTTCAAATGAGTTCAATGTCTTAGGATTTGGGGAAATATTTTTGGTAAATATTTTTGAACACTTCTGACTGCTCAACAATTCAACAACAGACTGGTACTAAGAACAAAGAACAGTACAACACAGGAACAGGCCTTTTGGCCTATCAAGCCTGCACTGACTCGTGCTCCCTTTCTGAAGACCTTTTGCCTCTACACGGTCCATATCCCTCTATTCCCTGCCTGTTCACATTCTGTCAAGATGCCTCTTACTATATTGCAAGGAATCAAATATTTGGAAAGGGAGTGACTTCTTCTATTAATTTTCTTTCTCTCTCGATGGGTGGGATGTTCTGGTCCTCCCCGCTGTGTGACCGAACATTCCCTCCCAACGTCAACAGACCCTTTGCAGATTTTTCAAATTCCACCCCACCGTGATTGTTCCCTCAGTGGGCAGGACTGGAAAACCCCACCCTATTTGTCTTCCATCTCCAACCCCATCTCTGTCCCTTTTTCTGCTCCTTCCCCCCCATTCCCCCTTTCTCTAATCTTTTGCTTCTCCTTTTTTCTGTCTTTTTTCTCTCTCTACATCCCTTCCAAGAATTATGTTTCAGTAACTAGAACCAGAGTTTGTAAATTGCTGAGGAATGTAGTTGTTTTTATTCGTTCAGTTGTGGTTTCTGTCAACCACTTTCAGAATTATTGGTGTGGGTTTGCGCTTCATTTAGCTACTCATTTGGCCTGTTGAGGTTCAGTGTTTCTGTTACTGAACAGTGAGAAGATACTTATGACAACAATGCAACATCCTTCCATTCTTGCTCCAAATCCTAAGATATCCTAAGTAAAGTAACTATGACTGAAACATTCAAATTCGTTTCCATCATCATAATGCATTAAAGACATTATCTTTGCCTTTGCTCACTCAATCAAAACATTCAGCCAGGGACCCGGGTTCGATACCCGGCTTGGGTCACTGTCTGTGTGGAGTTTGCACGTTCTCCCCGTGTCTGCGTGGGTTTCCTCCCACAGTCCAAAAAACGTGCTGGTTGGGTGCATTGACCCGAACAGACGCCGGAGTGTGACGACTCGAGGAATTTCACAGTAACTTCATTGCAGTGTTAATGTAAGCCTTACTTTTGTCTAATAAATAAACTTTAAATCGCCAGCGCGTTCCCTCCATCCTGACTTGAAATAATGGGCAGGACTTCACAGCCTCACTCGACACAAGACCGGAAAATCCATCCCGAGGTCAATGGAGCTTCCCATTGTCCGCCCCTCGCCCACTCCGATTCCCAGGGCGGTAGAATTCCGGCTAATATCTCTGTTCTTTCACCGTCAAACTCTTGTCTATACCTGATCTGGGTATAACAACCCTAGCAATGTAGTTGACTCTTAACCCGAAGATGTTAAGGCACTCAGTTGTCAAGAAGGTTGCTCATCACTACATTGTCATGGACAATTAAGAGTGGGTGTTGGCCTTCAGTGATGCCCCCATCCTTTGAATTAATTAGAAAAAAAGCTGGTAGTAATGAAGGCTAATGGGTATGCTGATCATAGAATCTCTACTGTGCAGATGGAGGCTTTTCAGCCCATGAAATCTGTATTGACTCTCCAACAGGAAGCCTTTACCCAAGCCCAATCCCCCATATTTACCCCACTAATCCCCCTACCCAAACACACCTTGGGGCACTAAGGGGCAATTTAGCATGGCCAATCTACCTAACCTGTACATCTTCGGACTGTGGGAGGGAACCGGAGCACCTGGAAGAAACCCATGCAGACACGGGGAGAACATGCAAACTCCACACCAAACAGTCACCCAAGGCTGGAATTGAACCCAGGTCCCTGGCGCTGTGAGGCAGCAGTGCTAACCACGTGCCACCGTGCCAGGTATCCATACAGCAGGAGGAAGAAGAAAGGGAAGACCATCAGTGCAAATAACATGACATCCAACAGGCAGTGAGGCCACCATGACATTGTCAGCCCCTTGAGAATATGAAGGAACAATAAATGATTAGGTACAGGTTCCACAGGGAGGCTATGACTGAGGTGTTCAAAGGAGAACTAGAAAACAACATGCTATCAACTTCACGATGGTGATGACAAGCATTCTGTCAACTGCCACCCATGGGTATCGCTTTGGAATACACGGATGCACACGTCAAAGTCATCCATTT
Organism: Mustelus asterias; assembly: GCF_964213995.1. Taxonomy (NCBI): domain Eukaryota; kingdom Metazoa; phylum Chordata; class Chondrichthyes; order Carcharhiniformes; family Triakidae; genus Mustelus; species Mustelus asterias. Next base: position 12,932,792 of record NC_135804.1, read on the forward strand.
CTGCTTGTCATAAATTACAAAGTGAAATGGAATTCATCAGCTATTCTTATTAAAAAGATCTAGCGTTAATGCTGCCTTCACCAAACCAATAACATATCAAAAATCAGTGCCCAGGAAGATTAGCACAGCGCCATTTCAAGGTTTTCTTGATACTGGAACAGAAAATGCTGGAAAATCTCAGCAGGTGTTTGACAGCATCTTTTGAGACAGAATAGAGTCAACATTTTGAGTCCAGATGACCCTTCGTCAGACCTAAGAGCAAAGAAAATCAGACAAGATTTATACCATGGGGGGGAGGGGGTGGTTGGTCAGTGGGTGTAATAGGACAAAGGGAATATAAATAAGGATGAAGAAGGCTGAGAGAGGTGCTGAAAAGTTTTCTTGATGGTTGTTTTGTAAATGAACTGAGGTCTATTTATAACTAGAATAATCCTAAATTTGCGTCTGGTATGTGCTGAGGTGGCCAATTTCAACTAAGGAGTCAGTAGGAGTCCTACAAGTGGTCTAGGATAGGGAGGAAGGAAATGCCTCCACGGTCCTGAGTTGTGATGTGGAGATGCCGGCGTTGGACTGGAGTGGGCACAGTAAGAAGTCTCACAACACCAGGTTAAAGTCCAACAGGTTTATATGGTATCACGAGCTTTCGGAGCACTGCTCCTTCATCAGGTGACTTGGTATCACAAGTTCCGAAAGCTTCTTACTATTCCTGAGTTAGGAGGGGGGAAATTTCAGGTTCCCTGAACCTGATTAATATCCTGTGAAATCTGCTATTATTTGTGCAGATGGTGCTAAGGCGTGATTGGAGTGTAACGTGATGCTTCCCATGGGTTTGTCAGCAATGTCTCATAGCGATAAATAGCCTGTCAATGATTACTGACTCGGGTTATGTGGGAACAATGAGCAAAACTCTCTCTGGGTAATCACTGCCTGGGAAGGCGTGGAGTAGTGGTATTGTCGCTGGACTCGTAATCCAGAGACCTAGAGTAATGCTCTTGGGATCTGGGCTCAAATGGCACCATGGCAGACGGTTAAATTTGAATTCAATAAAAATCTGGAATTAATGTCTAAGGATGACCACAAAACAATTGTTGATTGTCATAAAAACCCATCTGGATCGCTAATGTCCTTTAGCAAGGGAAATCTGCTGTCCTTACCCAATCTGGCCTACATGTGACTCCAGATCCACAGCAATGTGGTTGACTCTCAATTGCCCTTGGGCAACTAGGGATGGGCAATGAATGCTGGGTCCAGCCCGTGACCCTCACATCCCATGAACAAATGAAAAAGAAATCATGTCAGTGTCTACATTAGCAACTTCAGAGAGAGGGACGAAAATTAGAAAGTGTGGGGTTGACTGGGGAGGGGGGATGGTATTTAGGGAATTAATACCACTCTCTCAGTTCAAACTCTCATTTATTTTGTGCCGTATCTCGGTTTTGTTAGTCGTGCCAAGTTCTAGTTTTGAGCAGCGACTGACATGACCCTCCCAAATGCCAGAGTTCAACCCAAATACTATGCATCACATCTGCAGCAACGCTCAACATCTGAGGTGAAATCTGTTGCAACGACATTAAACTGAAGGTGAAGAACTCTCAACAAATCAAAGGGTGCTCAAATGCCAAAGAAACCAGCTTGAAAAAAACAAGTTAAAACATCCCAAGGAAATGCTGATTGAAGATGATTTATTTCACTTGAGTTCCACTTGTCAACTAAAAATGAAACCATTGCAGAATGTGCTGCAAGGGTTTGAGAAATCAGTACGGGCTCCATTTGTGATATTATGCCCCCTTCTGTTTGTCTCGCTGCAAAATAATTTTAATTGTTAGATAGATACCCTACAGTGCAGAAAGAGGCCCTTCGGCCCATCGAGTCTGCACCGACCACAATCCCACCCAGGCCCTATCCCCATATCCCACCCACTAATCCCTCTAACCTAGACATCTCAGGACTCGAAGGGGCAATTTTAGCATGGCCAATCAACCTAAACTGCACATCTTTGGACGGTGGGAGGAAACCGGAGCACCCGGAGGAAACTCACGCAGACACGAGGAGAATGTGCAAACTCCACACAGACAGTGACCCAAGCCGGGAATCGAACCCAGGTCCCTGGAGCTGTGAAGCAGCAGTGCTAACCACTGTGCTACCGTGCCGCCCGTGTTGTTACTGTCCGGAGAGCTTACAGAGCCTTCCCTCTTCCCGATGCAAAACAAAACATGTTGAAAATGGTGTTCGGAAGCACAAAAAGTGAGGGGTAATAAACCAAGCAAGGTTTTAGTGAGCTGAGGACTTATTTTTATGTGGGTGGGATTGTGGTCGGTGCAGACTGGGCGCAATCTTACCGGCCGTTTGCACCTCGCTCCTGCTGAAGCGAGGTTGGAAAATATGGCACCCAGCCAAATCTCCATTCACTGCAGCGGGATGGGAAAATCCCGCTGGCCTGAACGGCCGTATTGTAAATTAACCTCAGTTGGATAAAAGTGTCATCTTGATTATTCTATGGAGACTGAATTTGTCAACTTGACATTTCTGCTTCAAAGTTTGACCAGGTGAATTTCACACAACAAAATGTATTTAATGGCTAGATGTTGATGAAGACCAGTAACATTTTTGTTTGGAATACAGAAAAACAGATATTTACTAGGCAGCACGGTGGCACAGTCGTTAGTGCTACTGCCTCACAGCGCCAGGGACCCGGGTTCGATTCCTGGCTTGGGTCACTGTCTGTGTGGAGTTTGCACATTCTCCCTGTGTCTGCATGGGTTTCCTCCGCGTGCTCCGGTTTCTTCCCACACTCCAAAGATGTGCGGGTTAGGTGGATTGGCCATGCTAGATTAACTCTAGTGTCAGGGGTAAAAACATGGGGTAATGGGAATAGGGCCTGGGTGGGATTGCGATCAGTGCAGACTCGATGGGCCAAATGGCCTCCTTCTGCACTGTAGGATTCTATGATTCTATACTAAAAGGACAAAGCCACAATGTTCACAGGTTAAAACAAAATAATTTTACTACACTAAAATCAAAGAACATGGATACTAATGACTACACTCTTTCTTAAATAATAAGTTAAATTAGAGATATTAAAAGTAGAATGAATACAGTAATTTATATTCTCAATGAACTTCCTAACTCAAACAACTCCAGTCTATATATAATTGTCTTACACCCTCAAAACTCAAGTCAGATCCTTATCAGCAGTTGAAAGATTACCCACTTGGTCTGAGCACTTTTTCAAAGGTTCATATAAGTGTTGAGATTTCTTCTGCCTACTTCCAGTAAGGTTGTCCCTTCAAATCTCCCAATCAAAATGGTTGTAGACTCTTTATTCTACATGGGCATTGTCAGCAACTTAAGTGTGTCCATCTTAGGTTAGAACTTTCCTGGTTCTAATATTCTTTAATTTAGCATGGCCAATCCACCTAACCTACACGTGTTTGAACTGTGGGAGGAAATCGGAGCACCCGGAGGAAACCCACACAGACACGGGGAGAATATGCAAACTCCATACAGTCACCTAAGATTGGAATTGAACCTGGGTCCCTGGTGCTGTAAGGCAGCAGTGCTAACCACCGTGTCACCGTGCCACCTTTACAGATAAGAGGATACATTTTGACCAATGGATGGCCAACCATTGGAACGCATTGATTTCTCACCTGGCAGAAGGCTCCATCCGTGAGGGTCAGACCTCACTACCATCCAGCAGACGCCTCACCACAGCCTCTTGACTCTAGTCAAGCCCAATATTGGACAGTCTGGCTCGCAGAAAGGTAAGGCTTGTGGGTAATGGACAGTGGACCATATTTTTCTCCTGTATTTTTGCAAAGACAACTGGATAATGATGAGGAGCAGGAACATAGATTAAATTCAACCCCCTCCCACTCTTTACCAGAAACACTGGGGCCCATTGAGTGTACCTCCAACTGAATTTGTATAGTTCAACACTAGGGGGAACCAACCTGAAGACCCTTCTCTGTGTATGTCCCACTTCAGTGGCAGTTTGCGCAAGTTTATAACGACAGTTACCAACCAAAAATAAATTGGGTGGACATTTGTCCATTTCTATCAAGGAATGTTTTCATGTACAGAGGATGCTCAATAGCTAGAACTGGTAGCAGGAAGGGTGAAAGATGACAGGGCACTGGACCTGCTGAAGAACGGGAAGCATTAGTATTTTGGAAGGGTGAGGTCAAATCAATTGAAGGCACTGCTTCATCCTGTTTTGTGATAATGTCGTCAAAAAATCGCCACAAATTTGTTAAAACAGACTTAGCAATGTTAAGACCGCTTCCTTTCCCAGAGGCAACAAAGGAAGACCTGGGGGAGGAAATCTGTTGGGGGGCGGGGGGGGTGGGGGGGTTGGTGTGGAGGAACATTAATAACGTTCACTCAATCTGCATGAGATAAATGGAGAAATGGTACAAAATGATGGAGGGCTTCCATTCAGGCTAAAGAGAAAGGGTAATCACCAAGAAGACATTGAATAACTCACTGCACAAAATGAGGAGGCAGTTCTCTTTATGTTTTTGAATATATATCCAGATGCAATCAAACTCACTTGTCTGTGACTCAGCTTTTATGCAAATTCTATTTGTATATCTGGTATACGCTGCAAACTAATTCCTTCACGTTGCCCAGAACATGAAGGTTACTATTTGTATGCGGCTCACATGGATGCAAATCTCAGTTGTAGTCACATCCGAGGAGGAATTGTTTGTGAACAGAGAGGATTTGCATCCGCATGAGTCTCATGTAAATGGTAAATTTAACATTTATGCAGTGCAAATTTGCTGTGCAAACATTTAAATTCGACTTTTTTATTTGAATATCACGACTATTCACTTAATTTGATTGAATGAATTAGTGCAATATTGGGAAATACGAATGTGTAAATTATTGTCTTAATTTTAATTAGCTCCAAGTCAAGTTGAACCTCTTACTCTTCCAGCAGCACACTCATAATGACCCTTTCTACCACCCAACACTACCCCTCAGCTTATTTTCTCTCCTACGTCCATCCCAGACTCAAATAGCTTTTGAATGGGTTCAGCGTCCCTAAGTGCCTGCCTTCACTTTTACCACTGTGCCTACTATAGCCCCTGAGGCTGGCTTCTACGCAACAACATTACTAACTGTCTCATGCTCTGGTTCCAGGCAATCACCTTGCACTCATTTTCACATCGAATCATCTGATCTATGCTTACCCTATGAAACCCCTTGATAATCTTTTAAAGGCCTCCGTTAGGTCACCCCTCAGCCTTCTCTTTTCAGTAGGAAAGAGCCCTAGCCTGCTCAGTCTTTGCGAATAGTCACCATTGAATCCCTACAGTGCAGAAAGGGGCCATTTGGCCCATCGAGTTGGCATTGACTCCCCAAAGGAGCCTCCCACCCAGACCCTAACACTGCAACCCTACATATGTTCCCCCTAACCAGGGACACTAAGCATGACCAATTAACCTAAGCCGTACAACTGTGCACGATAGGAGGAAACCGGAGCACCTGGAGGAAAGCACTGCCTCACAGCGCCAGGGACCCGGGTTTGATTCCCGGCTTTGGTCGCTGTCTGTGTGAAGTCTGCATGTTCTCCCCATTTCTAGGTGGGTTTCCCCCAGTGCTCTGGTTTCCTCCCACAGTCCGAAGGACATGCTGGTTAGGTGCATTGGCCATGCTAAATTCTTCCTCAGTGTACCCGAACAGGTGCTGGAATGTGGCTACTCGGGGATTTTCACAGTAACTTCATTGCAGTGTTAATGTAAGCCTACTTCTGACACTAATAAATAAACTTTAAAAAAGACTTTAAACCCACACAGACACAGGGAGAATGTGCAAACTCTACACAGACAGTCACCACGGCCGAAATTGAACCCGAGTCTCTGGCGCTGTGAGGCAGCAGTGCTAACCTCTGTGCCACCCTAGTTATGACATCTGAGTTCTGTTATCATTCTTGTATTTTTGTATCATCCCCAAGGTTTTCATATCCTTTGTGTAATAGGGAGACAAGAAATTTTGCACAATGTGGTCGAACCAAGCTTCTATATAAGTTTAATATAGCTACACCGATTTTCAATCTAACTCAGCTAAAAATGAACCCTGTGCTTTGCTTGCATTTGTATGCCCTTGTTAACCTACATGGCAAATTTTAATAGTTTGGGAATCTGTATGACGAGATCCAAGTTTGTTCTCCTCCCTATCATTTGCACCATAGTTTTCATTAGAAAAATGATTGGAACGGAGACTAGTTTGAGATACAGTTAATAGATGTAACCTTTTGAAAAAAACGACCTGACGTTAATTGAATAATTTTCAATGCAATTCATGGATACACGTAATGACTTATCTGATGAATTTGTAACAGTTGCCCGGAATTTCAGTCCCAATGTTTTTGGTTAGATATGGCTAAAGGGATCAAAGATTATAGGGGGAAAATGGGAACAGTTGGATGATCAGCCATAATCATAATGGATGGTGGAGCAGGCCCGAAGAGCCAAGTGGCCTACTCCAGAACTTCATAGACTCATAGAATCATAGAAGCTACGGCATGGAGACAGGACCTTTGGCCCAAACTGATCTATGCCCATCTAAGCTAACCCCATTTGTCTGCATTTGGCCCATATCCCTCTATAGGGTCGTAGAATCTATGGCATGGAGACATTATTTTCTTTGTTTCTATTTGATGGGGAATTCTGCGGCAGCCTTTGCTTACGTTCCATCCACTCCTCCATTGCTTTGGGATTTGCTACCATAAGTTCTACATGCATCAATTTCTATGGCCACATTGCCATGAATTGCAAATGGATGGGAATAGATTATGTAGCATATTCTGGGTGTTAGGAATATCTTAAATAAACATTATTTTGTTCCTGTCATACTTGCAATCCTTCCCTGACCCCTTCTTCCAGTACGTAGATGACTGTGTCGGTGCTGTAGTGTTTAATGGCTTCGTTGTTCTGTGTCTGATTATGTGAGTCTGGCAACTGAGCTATGCTCACTGCGCTAGATTAGTTAAGCCTGGTTGATGACTCAGAGGAAAAGTAAACAGACACCATAGAAGCGGTTAGAAGCATGAAAGGGTTAACGTTTAAAGCTTTGCATATAACTCTGTAAATAAAGTTTCTGCACACTTAGAAACCAGTGTCATTGCTGCATTGCTTTGAGGTAAATCAAATATATAAAATATCTGTAGTAATTCAGCCACTCGCTGGTCTCCTGTCACCAACAGCCTTTATTGTGCACCAAAGGAAAAGGCCCCTCCCGCGGCTTACAGTCAGTAGTCTTCACCTCGGGACCTACAGCTCCAGTCCGGGTAAAGTGACAGGGTTATAAACCCCTGCTGGCAGCTTCCCATTAAGTGAGCCTCCACTAGCTCAAAAAGGCAGCTCGCATTCCACTAAGCCCATGGGTAGATCTACTGATGATTCCCCTGAGGCCTTAGTGGTCATGAAAACAAGATATAATACGTGTTGCTTTCAGAATGAAGCATCTATGTGCATTCCATTCAATGTGACCATAAGATTAAAAGAAACAGGAAGAGAATTAGGTCTTTTAGCCCCTCCTCTGCATTCAATAGGATCATGGCTGGTCCAACATTCCTCATGTACACTTTCCTGCCCTTTCCCTGGAATATTTGATTCCCTTACTGATCAAAAATGTAGCTATCTCAGACTTAATATACACAAGGAATCTGCCCCCATATCTCTCTGTGGCAAGGAGTTCCAAAGACTCATAAAAGGAAGGTGGTGGTGCAGTGGTATTGTCACTGGTCTAGTGATCCAGGGCAGGATCTGGGGACCCAGGTTTGAATCCCATCATGGCAGATGGTGAAATTTGAATTCAATAAAAAATATCTGGAATTAAAAACAGTCTAATGATGGCCATCAAACCATTGTCAATTGTCATAAAAACCCACCTGGTTCACTAATGTCCTTTAGGGAAGGAAATCTGCTACCCTTACCTGGTCTGGCCTACATGTGACTCCAGACCTACAACAATGTGGTTGACGCTCAAATGCCCTCTGAAATGGCGGACAGTTAGGGACAAGCAATAAATGGTGGGCCCAGCCAGCGACATCCACGTCCCATAAATTAATTTTTAAAAACCCTCATCATCTCAATCTTAAATTGGCGTCCCTTGATTCTGAGACTATGGTGGGAGCATGAGGCTGAAAGTACAGGAATGGGGTTGGAGTTATGTGATCATTCTTCCAGGATTATAACACATCAGAGTTGGCAACCCTTCCAGGCAATAAAAAGTGTCAGGCCACACATACTGAGCTATTCTGAGCAGAACTTTGCTGTTACGTGCAAGAACGCTGCAAAGCCCAATCTGTTCACCCCCATGGGGTTTTACCCCCACTAAACATTACCCAAAACCTGGCGAGATTTGGGTGAACTTTGTATTAAACAACTTAAGGCGGCCAAAGGAACAATTGACAAAACTCCAAAATTGCACCAATAGTTCAGTAATTGTAGAATTCCTGGAGTTCTGCGCTCTATAAGATCATAAGATATAGGAGCTGAATTAGGCCATTTGGCCCATTGAATCTGCTCCCCCATCCAATCATGGCTGATATGATGCTCTAAATGGGCTAAAAACCATCAATACAATATTATCATAGAATCCCTATAGTTCAGAAGGGGGCCACTCAGCCCATCGAGTCTGCACCGACCACAATCCCACCCAGGCCTATCCCCACAACTCATGTATTTACCCTAACTAGTCCCCCTGACACTAAGGGGCAATTTAGCATGGCCGATCCACCTAACCTGCACATCTTTGGACTGTGGGGAGGAAACCGGAGCATCCGAAGGAAACCCACGCAGACACGGGGAGAAAGTGCAAACTCCACTCAGATAGAGACCCAAGCCGGGAATCGAACCCCATTCCCTGGCGCGGTGAGGCAGCAGTGGTAACCACTGTGCCACCGTGCCGCCCCAAATATTATGTCACTGTTTCTCTGAAGCGTTGGCCCTTCAGGTCCATGGGACAAAAGAATACCGCGGCTCAAATCACAATTGACAATCCATATGAGATGAATGCTTGAAGCTGCGAAGTACATTTACATAGAACAGTATAGCACAGAACAGGCCCTTCGGCCCACGATGTTGTGCCGAGCTTTATCTGAAACCAAGATCAAGCTATCCCACTCCCTATCATCCTGGTGTGCTCCATGTGCATATCCAATAACCGCTTAAATGTTCCTAAAGTGTCTGACTCCACTATCACTGCAAGCAGTCCATTCCACACCCCAACCACTCTCTGCGTAAAGAACCTACCTCTGATATCCTTCCTATATCTCCCACCACGAACCCTATAGTTATGCCCCCTTGTAATGGCTCCATCCACCCGAGGAAATAGTCTTTGAACGTTCACTCTATCTATCCCCTTCATCATTTTATAAATCTGCAACATTGTGCAGATTTCACCTTCTTCAGATGCGGACTCTTTGGAAACAAGCTACCCCGTGGTATTTCAACTGTGAGTTAAGGTGTTTCTCAGAGCACCACATCTGTTAAAATGCTAATTTAAAATTGAATTGTAAATTGCACCAGCTGAACTTGGTTGCAAAGGATTTTCTCAACCTGTTTTAACTGGGACTTTGTTTCAACATGCAAATTGAAGCGCCTTGGGGTACATTAAAGGCGCTATATAAATGCGGGTCGTCACATCACTGTGAATGTCAATTCTTGGCAGAGACAGGAATCTTTCACTGTTTTTTCAATACAATGTTGCCCTCAGATGGAAGGGTTTTATCCTCTATTCCAATCAGAGACTTCTATCAGCGGCAGCCTGGCAAGGTACTGAAGAACACATTTATTCTTTTGTTCAGTTACGAGCCCAGGAAAGGTTTTCTGAGGATGGAATTACAGTGCAAAGAGGTGGCAGGAAAATTGATCAAGGTTTGCATAGCAGCATAGTCGACACTTGAAGGTAACTCTGCTCACTTTGATGTCAACTTGTTTGACAGTCCTGCTACAGGAGATGTGAAACAGGACAGTTGCCCTTTTTGAGACAGAAGTCTACACTCTATTAAAATTATTCATGCCCGCTGCATAGAGGGAAATCATCAACTGAGACAAGCCTACGGAATACTGAAAGGCCTGGATAGAGTGGACGGGGGAAAGATAGTTCCATTAGTGGGAGAGACTAGGATCCGAGGGCACAGCCTCAGAATAAAGGAATGACCCTTCAGAACTGAGGTGAAGAAGAATTTCTTCAGCCAGAGGATGGTGAATCTGTGGAATTCATTGCCACAGAAGGCTGTGGAGGCCAAGCCATTGAATATACTTGAGACAGAGATCTATAGATAGGTCTTTGATTGATAAGGGGATCAAAGGTTATGGGGAAAAGATGGGAGAATGGTTGAGAAACTTATCAGCTATGATTAAATGGTGGAGCAGACTTGATGGGCCAAATGGTCTAAGTCTGCTCCTATATCTTATGGTCTTATGGGCTAATCAATCACTCTTATATATCTGGATCCCAATAAGGAGAGAGTCTGCCGGTGTCAGGATCAAGGTAACCCTCACCTTTGCACATATTTCAAGTGCCAAGGGTAAAGCTTTGGATGCAAGTCTTATCAAAGTTCATATTACTAGGAGGATTGTGCCTCCTAACTATCTAAATAGGACGGCATGTAGCCCAGTGGTTAGCACTGCTGCCCCACAGCACGAGGGACCCGGGTTAAATTCCGGTCTTGGGTGACTGTGTGGAGTCTTCACATTCTCCTCATATCTGCATGGGTTTCCTCCGGGTGCTCCGGGTTCCTCTCACAGTCTAAAGATATGCGGGTTAGGTGGATTGGACATGCTGAATTGCCCCTTAGTGTCTCAAGATGTGTAGGTTAGATGGATTAGCCATGGGAAATGTGTGAGGTTACGGGGATAGGGAGGGGGAGAGGACCTTGGTAAGTTCCTCTGTCAGAGAGTTGGTGTAGACTCGATGGGCCAAATGGCCTCTTTCTGCACTGTAGGGTTTCTATGATTCTATGATTTTAGGGAACGTAAAGGAGATGAATGAAGAAAATAAACAACAGAATTTGGTGGGAATGTGAGTTGTGAGGGTGCAGTGAGGCTTCAAGGGGATTTCGACAGGCCACATGAATGGGCAAGAACATGGCAAATGGAATATAACGTGGGAAAATGTGAAGTTTTCCACTTCGGTAGGAAGAACAGAAATGCAGATTATTAAATGGAAAGTGTTGATGTCCTAAAGGATCTGGGTGTCCTTGTTCATGAGTCACTGAAAGCTAACATGCAAATGCAACAAACAATTAGGCTGTTACTAGTGGGGTACGGCAAGGATCTGTACTTGGGTGTTCACAATCTATATCAATGATATGGATATGGAGGCCAAGTATAATATTTCCAAGTTTCTGAATGACACAAAACTAGGTGGGAATTTATGTTTTGAGGATGGTGCAAAGACACTTCAAGGGGATTTGGACAGGCTTAGTGAGTGGGCAAGAACATGACAGATGAAATATAATGAGGGTAAGTGTGAGGTGATCTAGGTTGGTAGCAGGAACAAGGGTGTGGAGGATTTCCTAAATGGTGAGAGTTTGGGAAGTGTTAATGTCCAAATGGATCTGGGTTTCCTTGCTCATAAGCCACCGAAAGCTGACATGCAGGTGCAGCAAGCAATTGTGAAGGCAAATGGTATGTTGGCCTTGTTGCAAGAGGATTAAAGATATCTTTCTGCAATTGTACAGAACCTTGGTTAGACTGCATCTGGAGTATTGTGTACAGTTTTGGTCTCCTTACTTAAGGAAGGATATACTTTCCATAGAGAGTGTGTAGAGGAGATTCACTAGACTAAGTGCTGGATTGGCAAGGCTGCCCTCTGAGGCAAGACTAAGGAGACTGGGCATCTAGTCTCTAGAGCTTAGAAGAATGCAAGGTGATCTCATTCAAACTTGCAACATTTCTAAGGGGCTAGACAGGATAGATGCATTTCCTCTGGCTGGTGGTCTACAACCAGGGGACACAATCTCAGAACGAGGGGCATGTCATTTAGGACTGAGATGAGGAGGAATGTATTCACTCAGAGGGTGGTGACTCTTTGGAAGTCTCTACCCCAGAGAGCTGTGGAGGATCAGTCATGGAGTTTGTCCGAAACAAAGATTGATAGATTTCTACATGCTACTGGCATCAAGGGATATGGAGGTAGTGTGGAAAAATTTGTGTTGAGGTAGATGATCAGCCATGACTTAGTTGAATGGTGAGCAGGTTCAAGGGACTGAATGGTCTACCTCTGCTCCTATGTTCCTATGTTGATTGTTGGCACGCAGAATGTATTTTCAGACGATCATTAACATTCTTTGGAAGGCAAGTCAGCATCCTGTTGACATGGACAGGACAGCAAAGCCCACACCTACTTCCTGCCATTCTGTTTTCCACAACCACTCGAAAAGAATGTGCAAACTGCACGGATTTTGTTGAGCTGATTTTCCTCAGATAGTCAGGTCTTCCTGAGCCCCCTGACCTGGATGTTGTACTCAGCCAGATCTCTACCAATGACAGCAGTTCTTCTCTCAGATCTGTTAGGCTGCTGGGTTGTTCAAGAGGGTATGCACGTTCCCAATGCCAATGGTGACTGATGTTACCCTTACTTTCTTTTTGGAGATCAAGTTGATGGAATCTGACTATCTGCAGCCTGCTGACCAAGGAGGTGAGTCAGCAACACAACCAGAAAATGCTGGAAAATCTCAGCAGGTCTGACAGCATCTGTGGGGAGAGAATAGAGCCAACGATGGATAACCCTTCATCAGAGCTGCTTAAGCCACTTTTTCTAGTCCCTTCCTCATACCTGAAAGGCTGCTCAGTCTCTCAGGTCGCCTTCCAGTGAAAAACAACTCTTTAGCCTGAGCCACCTGTGTGCAGGTTGATGGGTGAGGTTCTCAGTGAATCCACACCAAGTGCTACATCTCTTTCCCATCGCTACGGGACTTGGTGACAGAAGGATGAAGTGCGATGGATGACAGAAAGATGATGAACATGACTTGCCCGTGAATCAGACTTTGCATGGTGGAGTAGCCAACTCGCCATGTCATGGAGGGTAGGAGACTGGGGTATGGCTGCTGCCACATGCTAAAAACTACTTGAAGCTACAGATGAGAATTAGGTGATGGTGAGGATCAATACAGGATGAGCAACTCCAGACAGCGCAACAAATCCACCTATGGCAGGCACCACCTTTCCTTTACATCCATTACGCTATGGCTACCATAACAGGTAGATGGTGGGAACTCTGTGCTGAATAACCAGCCTCCTGACTCCCCAAAGTCTTTCGATGGTCTATGAAGCACAAGTCAAGATACTGACTTTGGTATAAATGTAGTCAAAGGGTGAGTTGGTTGTAACATAACATCCAGTCTCTAGCTTTCTCTTGTAGCACAGTGTGCCTGGGTGGCACGGTGGCACAATGGTTAGCACTGCTACCTCGCAGTGCCAGGGATCCAGGTTCAATTCCAGCCTTGGGTCACTGTCTGTGTGGAGTCTGCATGTTCTCCCTGTATCTGCGTGGGTTTCCTTCGGGTGCTCTGGTTTCCTTCCACAGTACAAAGATTGCAGGTTAGGTTGATTGGCCATGCTAAATTGCCCCTTTGTGTCAGGGAGATTAGGAGGGTAAATACCTGGGTTACGGGGATAGGGCCCTGGGTGGGATTGTTGTCGGTGCAGGCTCGATGAGCCGAATGGCCTCCTTCTGCCCTGTAAGGATTCTATGATTCTAAACTACACTGTTTGCAGGAATCCAGCCCTTGAGACCGCATGGTCACCCTCAACATTATAAATCCAGGGTAGTTTGTACTGGACAATACAGATGGGCATTTATTCCCATTAATTGTATTTGTTTTCAGAGAGCTTAACGCATAAAACAATTACGTGGACACTGCACAAATCTAAACAGAAATCTAAACATTGTCATTTCTCTTGATATCGTGTCAGGCTAATTTTTATCAAGAAACCAAAGGAGTAAAAGCTACGATCGTAAGTGCAGAAAGGAAATAACAAGAGGCACAGTTCCTTAAAGACTTTATTTTGCAGAGACTGATGCATCAATTTCATGTCAATTTATTCAACTCAGAAGAAACCATTCAGCAAAAGATCTTAGTGAAAGGGTACGACAGCTTTTACTCAGTACTTTTCCATTGCCCAGGCAGTTAAAATGTGCAACCGTTAACGACCAACAGTAGAAATGTAACTCTCGCCTTTTGTGCTGTGGGTTCTATGTGGTTTCACACAAGTTAAATGAACACCTCGCTCATCTGATTGACAGTAAACTTCTATTTCCTGTTCGAAAAAGATACAGTGTTGGTTTTTTTCCAACGATATATCCAAGTGGGTTAAATGGAAAATAATTATACTTGTTATTCTTCTTCTGCAAGATCATAGTTAGTCATCAGCTCATAATGATACTCTTTATGCAGAACCCCTCACCTAGATCTAGCGATGTCATTGGGACCTACTTGGGCCATTACCATAAGACATAGGAGCAGAATTAGGCCACTCGGCCCATCATCTCTGCTCTGCCATTCAATCATGGCTGATATTTTTCTCATCCCCGGTTCTCCTGCCTTTCCCCCATAACCCCTGATCCCCTTATTAATGAAGAACCTGTCTATCTCTGTCTTAAAGACACTCAGTAACCTGGCCTCCACAGCATCCTGCGGCAAAGAGTTCCACAGATTCACCACTCCACTGGATCCTTCGTCTCCCACTCCAAGTTACTTTCCAGCACTGAGCAGACGTTCCGAACCCTCGCGCTGGGCAGGCAACACAGCTATCTGGACTCTTGCTCTTTGCTGCCGAGAATAGTTTCAATCCCCCTCACTATCCCCCTCACTTTACTGCCCCCTGCTATTCCTTTTTGCTCCCCCCCACCAGTGGTTAGCACTGCTGCCTCATAACGCTGGGGCCTGGGTTCGATTCCTGGTTTGGGTCATTGTCTGTGTGAAGTTTACACATTCTCCCCGTGTCTACGTGGGTTTCCTCCGGGTGCTCCAGTTTCCTCCCACAGTCCAAGGATATGCGGGTTAGGTGATAAATTGCCCCTTTGTGTCAGGGGGACTAGCTAAGGTGCATGGGGTTGCGGGGACAGGGCCTGGGTGGGATTGTGGTCGGTGCAGACTCAATGGGCCGAATGGCCTCCTTCTGCACTGTAGGATTCTATGATTCTATGACTTGAATGGTTTCCTATACCACAGTGCCATGGCCAGTTTGCTCATTCACCCCACTCTCATCCAAACAAGCTGAGAAAACTGTAAACCTATTGGACTATTGCAAAGGCTGACACTCCTGCCCTCTGGGTCTCCTAAACTGCCTCACCCGCAGTCATACCCTCCTGCCCAGTGACCAAATCAGAAGACCCTATGCTAAGAAGTGTGGCTGCATCTTGGTACAAAGCATCCAGGCAACATTCCCCCTCCCTGTGTCGCAGTGTCTGCAGCTCAGCCTCCAGCTCAATGTCTTTGAGCCGAATCTTCTCGAGTTGTAGACACTTACTACAGATGTGTTTGCCCTAGATCACAATGGTATCCAGGAACTTTCACATGCTGCAGCCTTGACACGTCACCTGACCTGCCATCCTTAATGTGTTTTAATTAATTACATAATTAAATTATTATTTTTTTAAAACATATTTTATTACCTTTACAATTGGTTTAAATGCTATTTAAACCTTAGGACTAGAATAGACCTTACCGACTTACCAGATACTCACCAAACAGCTAGCTCCATTCCCTATGGAAGAGTAAATCATAGAATCCGCACAGTGCAGAAGGAGGCCATTCAGCCCATCGGGTCTACACGGACTGTCCAACGGAGTATTCCATCCCTGTAACCCCACATATTTACCCCACTAATCCACCTAACCTGCACATCTTTGGAGCATGGGAGGAAACTGGAGCACCTGGAGGAAACCCACGCAGGCACGAGGAAAACGTGGAGACTCCACACAAACAGTCACCCGAGGCCGGAATTGAACCCGGATCCCTGGCGCTGTGAGGCAGCAGTGCTAACCACTGTGCCACCGTGCCACCCAAGATGAAGAAATTCCTACATAGTGAAACATGTAGAAAAAGGAAAGGAACACTCCCTTCCCCTCCTTTCTCATCTCTCCCCACTCACAAAACTCCGAATGAATCACTCAGTTCCAAAGTTGCACTTGTTTGTAAAAGTTGCAGTAAAGAACTCTGATTTCATAATTAACTGAACTGGAGTAAGAGAAACCAGATTCAACCAGTTAGCTAGTTAACTACTCAGCTCTCTCACAAAGAGGGAGATAGGAATAAATAAGTAATACCTGATACAGCCATTACAGAGAAATATCTGCAAAATGACATAGATTGGGACCTGAATATTAAAGGGCATGTGACAAGCCGGGTGGCACAGTGGCACAGTGGTTAACACTGCTGCTTCACAGTGCCAGGGTTCCCAGGTTCGATTCCCGGCTTGGGTCACTGTCTATGTGGAGTTTGCACATTCTCCCCATGTCTGCGTGGGTTTCCTCTGGGTGCTCCGGTTTCCTCTCACAGTCCAAAGATGTGCAGGTTAGGTAGATTGGCCATGCTAAATTGCCCCTTAGTGTCAGGGGTCTAGCTAGGGTAAATGCATGGGGTTATGGGGATATGGCCTGGTGGGATTGTGGTCAGTGCAGACTTGATGGGCCGAGCGGCCTCCTTCAGCACTGTAGGATTCTATGATTTAGGAAGGACAGAAAGTGAGGAAAATGCAGAGAGGAAAGGTGTGAGGACCCAGCATTGGTAGTTAACTAAAAACATTGAAGGCGTAAAGAAAATGCATAAAATTGTGCAAAGATGGATGATTGCAAAGAATAAGAACCAGTAAAGAATGACGAAAAGATTGATAAGGAAGGGAAAAAAATAGAGCATGAAAGAAAGAAAATATGAAGATAAAGTAAGTCAAGTGTTTATTTACGAGAGTCACAAGTTGTAGTCTTCACCCCACCACCTCTCCACAAGACAAGAAATAAAGTGTTAAAGTTTATCTATTAGTGTCACAAGTAGGTTTACATTAACACGGCAATTAAGTTATAATGAGAATCCCCGAGTCGCCACACCCTGGCGCCTGTTCGGGTACACTGAAGGAGAATTTATCGTGGCCAATGCACCTAACCAGCGTGTCTTTTGGACTGTGGGGGGAAACTGGAGCCACTGGAATAAACCCATGCAGACACGGGGAGAACGTGCAAACCCCGTGCAAACACGTGTAAACCCATGCAAACACGGGGAGAACGTGCAAACCCACGGGGAGAACGTGCAAACTCTGCACAGACAGTGACCCAAGCGGGGAACTGAACCTGGGTACCTGGCACTGAGGCAGCAGTGCTAACCACTGTGCCACTGAGTGGTGAATTGAACTGGGATTTTGTATTGGTCTTCACTATAGAGGAACATAGAACATAGAACATAGAACATTACAGCGCAGAACAGGCCCTTCGGCCCACGATGTTGCACCGACCAGTTAAAAAAAAAAAAACTGTGACCCTCCAACCTAAACCAATTTCTTTTCGTCCATGAACCTATCTACGGATCTCTTAAACGCCCCCAAACTAGGCGCATTTACTACTGATGCTGGCAGGGCATTCCAATCCCTCACCACCCTCTGGGTAAAGAACCTACCCCTGACATCGGTTCTATAACTACCCCCCCTCAATTTAAAGCCATGCCCCCTCGTGCTGGATTTCTCCATCAGAGGAAAAAGGCTATCACTATCCACCCTATCTAAACCTCTAATCATCTTATATGTTTCAATAAGATCCCCTCTTAGCCGCCGCCTTTCCAGCGAAAACAATCCCAAATCCCTCAGCCTCTCCTCATAGGATCTCCCCTCCATACCAGGCAACATCCTGGTAAACCTCCTCTGCACCCTCTCCAAAGCCTCCACATCCTTCCTGTAATGTGGGGACCAGAACTGCACACAGTACTCCAAGTGCGGCCGCACCAGAGTTGTGTACAGTTGCAACATAACGCTACGACTCCTAAATTCAATCCCCCTACCAATAAACGCCAAGACACCATATGCCTTCTTAACAACCTTATCTACTTGATTCCCAACTTTCAGGGATCTATGCACACATACACCTAGATCCCTCTGCTCCTCCACACTATTCAAAGTCCTCCCGTTAGCCCTATACTCAACACATCTGTTATTCCTACCAAAGTGAATTACCTCACACTTCTCCGCATTAAACTCCATCCGCCACCTCTCGGCCCAACTTTGCAACCTGTCTAAGTCTTCCTGCAAACTACGACACCCTTCCTCACTGTCTACCACACCACCGACTTTGGTGTCATCAGCAAATTTGCTAATCCACCCAACTATACCCTCATCCAGATCATTAATAAATATTACAAACAGCAGTGGCCCCAAAACAGATCCCTGAGGTACACCACTTGTAACCGCACTCCATGATGAATATTTACTATCAACCACCACCCTCTGTTTCCTATCCGCTAGCCAATTCCTGATCCAATTTCCTAGATCACCCCCAATCCCATACATCTGCATTTTCTGCAGAAGCCTACCATGGTGAACCTTATCAAACGCCTTACTAAAATCCATATATACCACGTCCACTGCCTTGCCCCCATCCACCTCCTTGGTCACTTTCTCAAAAAACTCAATAAGGTTAGTAAGGCACGACCTACCTGCCACAAAACCATGCTGACTATCACCTATCAATTCATTACTCTCCAAATAACTATAAATCCTATCCCTTATAATTTTTTCCAACATCTTGCCGACAACAGAAGTGAGACTCACCGGTCTATAATTCCCGGGGAAGTCTCTGTTCCCCTTCTTAAACAATGGGACAACATTCGCTAACCTCCAATCTTCTGGTACTATACCAGAGGCCAACGACGACCTGAAGATCAGAGCCAGAGGCTCTGCAATCACTTCTCTTGCCTCCCAGAGAATCCTTGGATAAATCCCATCCGGACCAGGGGATTTATCTATTTTCAGACCCTCCAGAATATCCTGCACATCCTCCTTATCAACTGTAATACTGTCTATTCTACTCCCTTGCAACCCAGTGTCCTCCTCAGCTATATTCATGTCCCCTTGCGTGAACACCGAAGAGAAATATTGGTTCAATGCTTCACCAATCTCCTCCGGTTCCACACATAACTTCCCTCTGCCATCTATAACTGGCCCTAAACTTGCCCTAACCAACCTTCTGTTCTTGACATACAAAGAACTTCCCAGAGATATGGAAGGAAGGAAGGGACTTGGGAAAATAACATTCACCAGGGAAGTGGCACTGGGAGAATTCTTGGAGTTCTGGCTGACAAGTCTCCAGGTCCTGATGGACTTCATTCTAGGGTCTTAAAAGAAGTGGCTCCTGAGACAGTTGATGCATTGGTTACAATTTTCCAAAATTGCCTGGATTTGGGGAAAGATCCTTTCGATTGGAAAAATACTTAATGTGTTTCCCATAATTCAAAAAGGGAGGGAGACAGAGAGCAGGAAATTCTGGGCCAGTTAGCTAACATCTGTCAAAGGGAAAATGTTAGAAACTGTTATTAAACATATGAACAAGGAGCAGGAGTAGGCCATTCAGCCCCTCGAACCTGCTCCACTATTTAATAAGATCATGGCTGATCTGGTAGCAACCTCAAATGTAAAATCACGTACAGAAAGCAAAATAGAGGGAAAGAAGGATGGGATTAGAAGTCAGTGATAAGAGAGATAGAAAGAAAAAACAAAAAAGCAAAATGTTTGATTTTTTAAAATAAAATCACTATCACCAATTGAAATCTGAAGGAATGAGTCTCCACATTTATAAAAGTAAATTTTCAGAGTCTGCGAGGTTATTTGGCAGTAATTATATATATCACGCTGTTAAAAATTCAATAGCATCTGAATGCATCAGCAGCAACCTTTTCTATCTGTGTTGTGGGTAGCTGGTGTTAATACACCAGTCGGATAGTGGTTAAGTACAGCAACTTTAAATTTAAAAGTTTATTTATTAGTCACAAGTAAGGGTTACATTAACATTGCAATGAAGTTACTGTGAAATTCCCCTCGTCGCCACACTCCGGCGCGTGTTCAGGTCAATGACTGTGGGAGGAAACCGGAGCACCCGGAGGAAACCCACACAGACACGGGGAGAACGTGCAAACTCCACACAGACAGTGACCCAAGCCAGGAATCGAACCTGGGGTCCCTGGTGCTGTGAGGCAGCAGTGCTAACCACTGTGCCACCGTGCTGCCCTTCATTCCTTTATGCATTTTAATACCCACTCTCAATGAGGTACCAGCAAAACTTCTGAAGGAGCAAATCAGACAGTAAGTCTTGGTTTCCATGTTTAGCTGCTCATGTGTGGACATTGGAAGTTGCTGTCCAATTCACTGCTTAGCAATAGGGAACACTGATAACCTCACTGTTATTCTTTATTCAACAAGAAGTCTCACAATACCAGGCTAAAGTCCAGCAGGCTTATTTGGAGTCACGAGCTTTCAGAGCGCTCCTTCTTCAATAGGTGAGTTGTTCATCACCCCTTCATCATCTCTCACCTGATGAAGGAGCAGCGCTCCAAAAGCTTGTGATTCCAAATAAACCTGTTGGACTTTAACCTGGTGTTGTGAGAATCTTACTACCCCAGTCCAATGCCGGCATCTCCACATCATTCTTTATACAAAATCTGGGTCAGTATTAGCTAATTTTAAAAATAAATCAATAATGTTAAAGTGGATACAGGAACAGAGATCTAGCAGTTCACAGAAGATGATGAAATAGGTTGTTAAGGTCGCTACAAAATATGCATATGGAAACTTTGTCTTTATAAATGGAGGCAAAGAATGCAACGACAAAAATAACAATTAATTACACTTATATGGAGCCTTTAACATAATAAAATGTCCCAATGCATTTCCCAGAGATGTTAGATAACAAATTATATCGAGCCACATAAGGAAATATTAGGTCATAGATTCCCTACAGTGCAGAAGGAGGCCATTCAGCCCATCGAGCCTGCACCGACCACAATCCCACCCAGGCTCTATCCCCATAACCCCATGCATTTACCCTAGCTAGCCCCCCTGACACTAAGGGGCAATTTAGCATGGCCAATCCACCTAACCCGCACATCTTTGGAGTGTGGGAGGAAACCGGAGCACCCGGAGGAAACCGACGCAGACACGGGGAGAACGTGCAGACTCCACACAGCCAGTCACCCAAGCCGGGAATTAAACCTGGGTCCCTGGCGCTGTGAGGCAGTAGTGCTAACCACTGTGCCAGCATTCCGCCCGGTAATCTGGTAATCAATTTCCAATCCATGCCTTAACTGAAATTAAATACAGCCTTTCCATAGAACGGCCAGAATCTCCCATCTACGTTCATGGCTGGGATTTTCCGGAGTTTTGGCTGGAATGCTAAATTTTCCATTCTCGCTGACAATGGATCCCACCACGGGCAAGACCAGAGAATCCCACCTAAATGTCTGAATATGTCTTCAATTGACTTACAAAAGTAACTGCAACATGCTACCTTTGTGGTACTTGTACAACGATCTGTCACATTTACAAATGAATCTGGACCATCTGGAGTACAAGGTACCGAATGCACCACACACGCAGCATGTTGCAAGCCACTAACACAAATCCCATGACTGTAAGTGAGAGTAATCTTGATACCAAGACATCTGCTCTTTCAGAGCTTTATCAATCATCAGAGTGCATGGCACTCTGATAGAGATCTTTTAAATTCAGTCGAAGTGTTAAATGAAAACCAGTTGCATTCAGAATCGCACCTCCAGTCAATGTGAATGTTACCAAAGATCAGTGCAGTTTGACCCCCCCCACCTCATGGCTGAGAGAGGAGTCAAAGCACATTCAAATGAAACAAAAAAATGATATGACTTGCTTAGTGATGTGCGTGAATGGGGCGGCACGGTGGCAGTGTTTAGCACTGCTGCCTCACAGCACCACAGACCCAGGTTCGATTCCTGGCTTAGGTTAACTGTCTGTGCACGTTGTCTGTGTGGGTTTCCTCCAGGTGCTCTGGTTTCCTCCCACAGTCCGAAAGATGTGCTGGTGAGGTGCACTGGCCATGCTAAATTCTCCCTCAGTGTACCCGAACAGGCGCTGGAATGTGGCCACGGGGGGATTTTCACAGTAACTTCATTGCAGTGTTAATGTAAGCCGACTTGTGACACTAATAAATAAACATAAAAAAAGAATGACAGTTGCTTTTAAATTACAGCAGGTAATTATTCAAATCCATAACTATTGAGTGGAGACTGTTCAATTATTGAGGTCAAGAAAATTTCTGTTGGATTGTTTTTTGGTCCATTTAGCAAAGTTATAAAAAGGCAAAAAGAACTGCATATCTAATGCCCACCGTAAAATGATAGCTTAGCATTAAACATACAAATATTTGTATTCACCTTCCAAAGAGCTGGTATGTTATATGTATTATAAATAGATATGTATTACAGTTCTTCACTCGCTCCTTCATCTATTATTCAATACCATTGACAGCCTAAAATGAGCTCTGCTATTATGATGCTCTGCAATTCTTCACCCGAATGTGAAAGAGGCAGGTACAAGCCAGATCCATCAACAAACAAAATGTTACAGAAACATTTTCTGTGTGTCACCCTAGACATATAGACAAAGCTTACCTCGCTGTCAGAGCCAGTGACGGTATTCTTGAGGTCACCAGGAAGAAAGAATTCACTTACGCCAATGATCGAAAATTCAGAAGCTGAATTTCCCGAACTTTCTCAGGCTGAGGCGGGGAGGGAATTCCACCGGTCTTCTGTCAGAGGTCAGTTGAGATTTCTGTTGTGGAGGTTCTCTACTGTTTCGTCAGTTTTGTGGTTGCCTTGAAAGGATTAAACTTTCATTGGACTTTTTTAAAGGGGTGGAGTTCGGCCTGTGACCCCCAAAGGTGGGGTTCTGTGTTTCTTAGCCTGAATCTGGACCTTGTGCATCGATGCATTCCAGTAGCCCAGGTCAGTGGATCATGCTTCACAGAGGAGTATGTGGGGCCCATTGGTAGGGTCCAAGCCTGGACAATGGCCTGGAGCTCCGAACAGTGCATCTGAGCATCACAATAAACATATGGGCAAGGCTGTTAACATCAGAATAACAGTAACAGCTCTAATAGAGGCTGTAAATTGGGAGAGGGGAGTGTGCAGCGAGACCTGGGTGTCCTTGTGCACCATTCACTGAAGGTAAGCATGCAGGTGTAGCAGGCGGTAAAGAAGGCAAATGGTATGTTAGCCTTCATTGCGAGAGGTTTCGAGTACAGGAGCAGGGATGTGTTGTTGCAATTATACAGGGCCTTGGTGAGGCCACACCTAGAATATTATGTGCAGTTTTGATCTCCTTTTCTGAGGAAGGATGTTCTTTCTCTCGAGGGAGTGCAGTGAAGGTTTACTAGGCTGATTCCGGTGATGGTGGGACTGATGTATGATGAGAGATTGATTAGGTTAGAATTGTTTTCACTGGAGTTCAGACAAATGAGCGGGGGATCTCATAGAGACTTACAAAATTCTAACAGGACTAGACAGGGTAGATGCAGGAAGGATATTCCCGATGATGTGGGAGTCCAGAACCAGGGGTCACAGTCTGAGGATTCAGAGTAGACTATTTAGGGTGGAGGTGAGAAGACATTTCTTCACCCAAAGAGTGGTAAGCCTGTGGAATTCATTATCACAGGAAGTAGTTGATGCCAAAATATTGAATGTATTCGACAGTGGCTGGATATAGCACTTGGGGTGAACGGGATCAAAGGTTATGGGGAGAAAGCAGGATTAGGCTATTGAGTTGGGTGATCCGCCATGAGCATAATGAATGGCGGAGCAGGCTCGAAGGGCCAAATGGCCTCCTCCTGCTCCTATCTTCCATGTTTCTATGTAATACAGTGTCTTCTTATTATCTGGCCATTATTATCTCCCCAATGCCAAGGTATAATCTTTCATCTGGATAGGGTCAAGATGGATGCGGGATGATATTGGCATGTTCCTTAATAAAGGAATAAACTAGGATTGTTTTCACCAGAAAGACGGAGGCTGAGTGGAGACCTGTAGATACCTACAAAATTATGAAAGGCATAGACAAGGTGGATAGTCAGAGGCTTTTTCCTAGGGTGGAAGTGTCAATTACAAGGGGGCACAGGTTCAAGGTGAGAGGGGGAGAGTTTAAGGGACATGTGCAGGGGAGGTTTTTCATGCAGAGAGTGGTGGGTGTCTGGAACGCGCTGCCAGAGGAGGTGGTGGAAGCAGGCACATTAGCAACATTTCAGAGACCTCTAGATGGGTACATGAATGGGGAGGGAATAGAGGGATACAGACTGAGTAAGAGCAGAAGGGTTTTTTTTCAGTTCAGTTAGTGCATCATGATTGACACAGGCTTGGAGGGCCGAAGGGCCTGTTCCTGTGCTGTATTTTTCTTTGTTCTTTGTTCTGATCCGAAATAGATGGCAATTTTTTCTATTCATCTGCAGGATGACCATGAGGATACCTTCACTGGTCCTGACAGCGAGGTAAGCTTTGTCTACGTGTCCAGGATGACGAACAGAAAATGTTTCTGTCACATTTTGCGTGTTGATGCCAAGGCATTTATTATCTATCCTTAATTGTCCTGAAGAAGATGGTGATGAGCAGCATATTTGATTTTTCTTATTCTTCCACTGGATGTTGACACTGCTGGCTAGACCAGCATTTATTGTCCATCCCTAATTGCCCTTGACAAGGTGATAGTGAGCTGCTTTTTGAACCGCGGCAGCCTATTACAACCATTATATGGCTATTTTTTAGAGGGCAATTGGGCGGCACGGTGGCACAGTGGTTAGCACTGCTGCCCCACAGCACCAGGGACCTGGGTTCAATTCCCGGATTGGGTCAGTGTCTGTGCGGAGTCTGCACATTCTCCCCGTGTCTGTGTGGGTTGCCTCTGGGTGCTCCGGTTTCCTCCCACAGTTCAAAGATGCGCAGGTTAAGTTGATTGGCCATGGTAAATTGCCCCTTCGTGCCCCGGGATGTGTATGTCAGAGGGGTCTGCAGGGTAAATATGTGGGGTTTTGGGGACAGGGCCTGGGTGGGATTGTTGTCAGTGCAGACTCGATGGGCCGAATGGCCTCCTTCTGCGCTGCAGGGTTTCTATGATGCTTTGATTCACAGTCAATCTGCTTTGGGTCCAGAATCACATGAGGGCCAGGCTGGGTGATAATGGCAGATTTTCTCTCCTAAAGGACTACAGTGAACCAAATGTGTTTGCAGAACAACCTGGTAGCTTCATATTCACTATTACTGATGCTAGCTTTATATTCCAGGTTTATTTAATTAATTGAATTTGAATTCCCGACCTGCTGTGCTGGGGGATTTGAGCTCATATCTCAGGATTTTTGTTCTCGCTCTAGGTACTTCTGCTTGAGTTGTGTTGGTATCACAGACTAATGTCTGTATTCTGCCAACATTTATACGAGTAGCAGTGGATCAATCTGCTGAGAAGGTTGTCCTGATAATTAAACTTTTAAATGGAAATAATCTCAAGCAACTAGAAGACTTTGAGTGGAATTCTCCCATCCCACCTGTGGTAGTGGGCAAGAGCAGAGAATCTAGCAAGAGCCAAAACGTCAGGAATCCACCAGCATATAATCAGGTTGCGATTTTCCAATGGCGGCTTCATGGTGGATTGGCCTTCCTGATGGCTGGCGGCATGAATGCCATTTGCATTGATTTGCATCTCATGAATGCTCAACAAGGTTAGGTGGATTGGCCATGCTAAATTGCCCCTTAGGATCAGGGGGACGAGCCAGGGCAAATACATGGGGTTATGGAAATAAGGCCTGAGCAGGATTGTGCAGACACAATGGGCCGAATGGCCTCCTTTTGCTCTGTAGGATTCTATGAAGACAGCTGCCCATCAGGCCTTTTAATCAGCATGAAATTACGTTAGTCTAAAACCTGATTGCTAAAAAGCGGCATGGAATAGGTGGTCCTCAGTTGGTTAGAGACTTTGGGGTGAGGGCAACAATGCCTTTCTGCCATTGTGCTGCAGTGTTCCTGATGCACTGTTCATCACTCTGCCGGAATAGACCACTTCCTGCCCTCTATCTCCATAACGAGCTGGTCTCCATGGACAGCACTGTGCTGCTAGACCCACGGGCCCTCCTGTGTCGCTGAGTCGGATCAGTACAGCGCCTAGGGTTGGGGAGTACACGGGTCTTTTTCCCCCTGGTGCCACACAGCGCTGTGCTGTGGGACTCAAGCAGCCATCGCAACAAAGGTCCGAATTTCAACCAGGAGTAGAATGCAAGATGGGGCCAGGGGGTGGGGTGGCCTGATGAAGACAAGGGGGGGCAACGTGGAAGGAGGGCTACGCAAATGCCAGGAGGGGGGGGGGTGTGGAGGGTGGGCAGAGGGGGAGGGGGAGAGGGCGAGGGCTAATGATGGCAGGCAGAGGGGCAAGGAGGTGGATGAAGAACAATGGAAGGCAGAGGGAAGACCGAGAGGAGAGAAGCTGGATCCTGACAAGGCTGCATGAAAAGCTCATGAACAAGGTGGGGGTGGGGGGGTCAAAGAGATACCACATTGTTTACTGGAAGGAGAGGAACAGAGACTGCAGCTGCGGTGGGTAGAGGTTTAAGGTGGGTTATGGGCGCCTCACAGGTGATGGACTCGGGCATGTTGGTTGAATCTTCTTGAGGCTGCCAGCCTTTTCCCTCTGGGTTGCTGACATCCTGCACGGTCTGGTGAAGACAGGTGGGCTGGAGAGAGTGAGACGGGTGCGCTGGATTGGTGTTTAAATATGGCACTGGGACTTCAAACCCGCCAGCTGACAGCAGGTGGACGAATCAGCAGCTGACCCCCCAGGAGATTGGGAGGAGAACTCGCCTGTGCATAATTGCACAGCGCTGTTTCGGTGCAGGCTTGATGGGCTGAATGGTCTCCTTTGTACTGTAGGGTTTCTATGATTCTATGAATTAATAAGATTCCAAGCGCAGAATCTAACACGGGACCTTGCCATTCTCGCCAATGGGAAAAGTGCTGCCGGAACTCCCCGTCTCAGCACTTAAGTCCTGAAAGTAGAGAGTTCTGCCCTTTAAGCGATCATCTGTGACTATTTCCTTTGAAAGCTTGTCCCGCTTTGACAAGTCCCCCCTTGAGAAGAAAAATTCTTGGAAGCAGATGGTCTTTGCAGTTTGTGTGGATGTCCACCACGAGTTCTGTCATCGTCAGAGGATGCCAAGGCCTCAGGCCACTACCTGAGTGGAGTTTGCACATTCTCCCTGTGTCTGCGTGTGTTCCCTCCAGGTGCTCCGGTTTCCTCCCACAGTCCAAAGCTGTGCGGGTTAGGTTGATTGGCCATGCTAGATTGCACCTTAGTGTCAGAGGGATTAGCAGGGTAAATATGTGGGGTTATGGGAATAGGGCCTGGGTGGGATTGTGGTTGGTGCAGACTCGATGGGCCAAATGGCCTCCTTCTGCACTGTAGGGATTCTATGATTCATACTGATTCATACAGAATTGAGCAGCACTTTATTCGATCACTTCAATCTTATCTATATCCCTCGATATATAATGATCCCGCACACAGCTTGCAAACTCCAGGATTGGACGGACAAATGTTTGGTAAGCTATAACTCTGATATTTTTGTTGCAATACCAGCGATTTTTCCTCAGAAATCCAGGAACGCTGTTTGCTTTGGATGCTATCTGCTGAATGGCAAATCCCCATTGAAGATTTATTTCAGGTCAAGATGTGTATCAACCTGTTGGAGAATTTGATTACAAAACTTAAGCTAACTGTTGGTGGCTCCTTTTTGGTAGTTTATTTATTATGTACTTTTAAAGTCTGTTTTTATTAGTGTCACAAGTAGGTTCACATTAACACTGTAATTAAGTTACTGTGAAAATCCCCTAGTCGCCACACTCCAGCGCCTGTTCAGGTACACTGAGGGAGAATTTAGCATGGCCAAAGCACCTAACCTGCACGTCTTTCGGACTGTGGGGGGAAACCGGAACACTCGGAGGAAACCCACGCAGACACGGGGAGAACGTGCAGACACCGCACAGACAGTGCCACAAGCTGGCAATTGAACCATGTCCCTGGCGCTGTGAGGTAGCAGTCCTAACCACTGTGCCATGGTGCCACCCTACTCTCATTGCAAGACTTGAAGCCAGGTCATCAACGACCTGCAAAAATTTTGCTTTCGTAGATCCTTTCACTTGAAAGCCACGCTGACGATCCACTACGGTCTACATCAATGGGGATGAAGTAGAAAAGGTCAAGAGCTTCAAGTTTTTAGGGTCCAGATCACCAACAACCTGTTCTGGTCCCCCCATGCCGACACTATAGTTAAGAAAGCCCATCAATGCCTCTACTTTCTCAGAAGACAAAGGAAATTTGGCATGTCAGCTACGACTCTCACCCAACTTTTACAGATGCACCATAAAAAGCATTCTTTCTGGTTGTATCACAGCTTGGTATGGCTTCTGCTCTGCCCAAGACCGCAAGGAACTACAAAAGGTCGTGAATGTAGCCCAATCCATCACGCAAACCAGCCTCCCATCCATTGACTCTGTCTACACTTCCCGCTTCCTTGGCAAAGCAGCCAGCATAATTAAGGATCCCATGCGCACCGGACATTCTCTCTTCCACCTTCTTCCTTTGGGAAAAAGATACAAAAGTCTGAGGTCACGTACCAACCGACTCAAGAACAGCTTCTTCCCTGCTGCTGTCAGACTTTTGAATGGGCTTACCTTGCATTAAGCTGATCTTTCTCTACACCCTAGCTGTGACCCTACATTCTGCACTCTCTCATTTCCTTCTCTGTGAGCGGTATGTTTTCTCTGTATAGCGCGCAAGAAACAATACTTTTCACTATATGTTAATAAATGTGACAATAATAAATCAAATCAAAATCTAATTTACTGTGAGCTTCGGAGTACTTTATGATATGAGAATGAAAAACATGTTCAAGCAATCTGCGAGTGACACTGGTGGGAGATACTAGTCAGTAGTTTCTCACTGATTTTTATCACGTTTTTGAAAATGTCACAGACGTTAACTTGCCTCCAATGGGCTGGCAAATAGACGGTGTTAATTGTCTCTGGAAAGAGATTGGTCAATATTGGAGCCAGTTCATCAGCTGCTAACTTTAAAATCCAGGGAGGGATTTCATTTGGACCTGGAACTTGATTTGGATTTATTAATTAGCAATCAGTTCAAAACACCCTCTCTGCTTATAATGAGGTCGAATAGTAAGAAGTCTCACAACACCAGGTTAAAGTCCAACAGGTTGATTTGGAATCACAAGCTTTCGGAACGCTGCTCTTTCATCCACTCACCTGATGAAGGAGCAGCGCTCCAAAAGCTCGTGATTCCAAATAAACCTGTTGGAATTTAACCTGGTGTTGTGAGACTTCTTACTGTTCCACCCCAGTCCAGGAGATCGGGCTGCTGGGGGGAGGGGGGGGGGGGGGGGTGGTGGGAGGCGGGGGTGAGATCGAGGTGGGCTAGAGTGGTGGAGGGCAGATCAAGGCAGGCCGGAAAGGGGGTCGAGGCTGGCCCATTCATGTTCGAGCGGCCAGTAATCAAGAGATGTGGGGGGGGGGGGGTCACACAGCCAGCATTGCAGATCTGGCCAGCGATTGAGCTGGCCAGCAATCAGGAGGCCGGCGGTGCGGGGCTACTGTGCATGCTCAGATCTCAGCACTGACAGATCGGTGCATGCGCAGTGGCCCGCTCAGCACTATGCTGCCGGCCTCTCCAGCGGGAATAGGCCCCGTCCCCGGATTTTTTGCATGATTTACGTTAGTGCACAGAGTGCGGAAGATTCATTTTGAAACTGAAAAACCAGCGGGATTTCCTTCAGTTTTTACGCTAATTCGACACTTTCAATTTTTTTGTGAGAATCGGCCCCCTTGAATACTCAGGTGATGACCTCGTGGTATTATCGCCAGACTATTGATCGAGAAACTCATCTAATGTTCTTGGATCCCGTCACGGCAGATGTGGAATTTGAATTCTGTAAAAAATATCTGGAATTAAGAATCTACTGATGACGATGTTGATTGTCAGAAAAACCCACCTGGTTCACTAATGTCCTTTAGGGAAGGAAATCTGCTGTCCTTACCTGGGCTGGCCTACATGTGATTCCAGAGCCACGGCAATGTGGTTGACTCTTAACTGCATTCCAAGGGCAATGACCAATGGGCAATGCTGGCCAGCCAGTGATGCCCACATCTCATGAATAAATTTTTAAAAATTATTATTAAGGTCTTTTGCTCTGGCATCACAAGTTCGGTCCGACAAGCTAGTGGGAGCCCACCATAGCCATCTGTTTGCCTGTCTTTCTGAAAAACTGTACAACCTTCTTGGAGCACTTCAGTGTTGGCAACATCTGGTTGTAGCAATGTTTCTGTCCCACCAACAATATCTGGAGCATGTAGCATTATTAATACTTCCATATCAGCTATTTGGTTTCATGTGCTTTGAATGTTCATTGTTAGCATGCAAAGAGTTACTTCCTGATCTCTGGTGGCCTTGCCAGTGATGCCCACTTTCTATGAAAGAATAAAGAAAGAATAATGAACAACTACATATAGATTCAGTGAAGGAAAACAAAACCTTGTAAAACCATCTATCACATGTCAAAATTCAGTAATTCCATTTCTTGTGAACTCTTGGCTCCTTAGCCACAACTTCAATATTTCTCAGCAATGCCAAAGGCCATTGACTTTGGTGGGACATTGCGATCCTGCTGGCAACCAATGGCAAGCCACCTCCACCTCTGAAAAACCTGCCACGGGGGTAGGCCGCAAAAACATCGAATCCTACACTGCAGAAGGAGGCCATACGGCCCATCGAGTCTTCACCGACCTCAATCCTACCAGACCCTATCCCCTTAATTCCATGCATTTACCCTGCTATCCCCACCCCCTGACACTAAGAGATAATTTAGCATGGCCAATCCACCTAACCCGCACATCTCTGGAGTGGGGGAGGAAACCGGGGCACCCGGAGGAAACCCACGCAGACGTGGGGAAAACGTGCAAACTCCACGCAGAAAGTGATTCAAGCCAGGAATCGAACCCGGGTCCCTGGCGCTGTGAGGCAGCAGTGCTAACCACTGTGCCACCATGCCAACTGTGCTAACCACAGTGCTAACCACTGTGCCACCGTGTCAGTGGATAGAGCTGTGAAGAAAGCCTATAGTGTGTTAGCTTTTATTAACAGGGGGTTGGAGTTTAAGAGCCGTGGGGTTATGCTGCAACTGTGCAGGACCTTGGTGAGACCACATTTGGAATATTGTGTGCAGTTCTGGTCACCTCACTATAAGAAGGATGTGGAAGCGCTGGAAAGAGTGCAGAAGAGATTTACCAGGATGCTGCCTGGTTTGGAGGGTAGGCCTGATGAGGAAAGGTTGAGGGAGCTAGGGCTGTTCTCTCTGGAGCGGAGGAGGCTGAGGGGAGACTTAATAGAGGTTTATAAAATGATGAAGGGGATAGATAGAGTGAACGTTCAAAGACTATTTCCTCGGGTGGATGGAGCTATTACAAGGGGGCATAACTATAGGGTTCGTGGTGGGAGATACTGGAAGGATATCAGAGGTAGGTTCTTTACGCAGTGAGTGGTTGGGGTGTGGAATGGACTGCCTGCAGTGATAGTGGAGTCAGACACTTTAGGAACATTTAAGCGGTTATTGGATAGGCACATGGAGCACACCAGGATGATGGGGAGTGGGATAGCTTGATCTTGGTTTCAGATGAAGCTTGGCACAACATTGTGGGCCGAAGGGCCTGTTCTGTGCTGTACTGTTCTATGTTCTATGTTCTACGTTCAACCTGTTGCTGGACCATTGCTTAACAGATGCAGAAGTAGACCGTCTGGCCCATCATGCCTGTGCTAGCACTTTATAATTAATCCCAATCTCCTCTTTCCTCATATTCATGTAATTTTTCTCCTTCAATGATTTATTTCAGCCTCTTCTGAGTTTACTGTCCCCAGACTTTCAGGCACTCTTGCTTTGTAAAAAATGCTTTCCTCATGTCGCCGCTGGCTCTTTTTGCCAATCAGCTGAAATCTATGTCACTTTATGACTGATCCCTCCCTCCATTGGAAACGATTTCTCTTTATTTACTTTATCAGAATCACACAATATAACCCACAGGCACTGGGCTCTGGAATGTCAGTTCTTCCCCATTGCTATGAAGGCGTTAGATTTAGCAGGTTATTATCCGTAACCCATCCTATCAGCTCAGTAATTCAATTCATACAAAATATTCTGACAGGGAAAAAAATACATTCCTCTTTGAGGCACTAATGACAGAAAAGGTCCAGTACAAAAATAACTCTCTGCATTCTAAATCGCATCTATATTATAAAAACTGCCTTCTGCATCTGACGCCACTTCAGTTTAAAACATAGGATGGGAATATCAGTTGACAGCTGCCTGACAATAGGTTTACAGAGTTAGGCAGGTTAAGGTGACACAGGTTTCCAACACCTGCACGCTTCTTTCTCAGCCGATAGATTTAAACAAATACACAATAAAAGCAAATAGTCGCTGACTTGTTGTGGGAACTATATGGAAATAGCAGCTGCTGGTTTAACAGGATTACCAGAGGCCATTAACTAAATTGAGCCAGAATTTCAAGTAATTACCTTTGTACATTCTCAGGATTTCACAGCTGCTGGCAACCAGAGAACCAGAGAATCCTTACTCTAATGATAGTAGTACAATTGATATGTATATATTGTTTTTAAGGGGAATGTTTAAAATTCAGCTTTATTCTACAGGCAGTCAGTGGGCAGCCTTTTTACGGCCCCGCTCCTCCTGAAACCATAAACTCCCGCCTGAGGTCAATGGACCTTTCCATGTTCCGCCCCTCACCCGCTCCGCTTCCCGTGGCGGGTGGTGTGGTAAAATTCCAACCAGTATGTTTTTTTTAGTTGAAAGTTTATTTATTAGTATCACAAGTAGGATAATTTGTAGATAAACACTGCAATGAAGTTGCTGTGAAAATCCCCCAGTCACCACATTCCAGCACCTGTTACACTGAGGGAGAATTTAGCATGGCCAATGCACCCTAACCAGCACATCTTTTAGACTGTGGGAGAAAACCAGAACACCCGACGGAAACCCACGCAGATACGGGTAGAATGTGCAGATTCCGCACAGACATTGACCCAAGCCAGGAATCGAACCCAGGTCCCTGGTGTTGTGAGGCAGCAGTGCTGACCACTGTGCCAACGTGCCATACCACATCTGGATGGAATGAAACTCAGATACTGGGGGAGCAAGATGATTACTAATTTTAGACTTGCAAGTGGTTCTGTTAAGTAGAGTTAATGGACTTTTGTTTACTTGAGTTCCCGTGGAGTTTTTGATCAGAGTAATTGACGTGGTCATGTGACAATGTGGTTTATGTGCAGTCCTGGGTCTGTAGCAGAGAGAAAGAAGATTTTGCAGTTTAGAGTTGGAGTTCTAGCTGGGAATTGTTTGAAGCCAGAGGTTTCTACAAGTTGCTCCAAAACTCATTCTTCTCTCTGTAAGTTTCAAGACTGTCTAAAAGCATTATAGCAAGTATATTTCTGGTTGCTAATTGTATTTAAAATGGTATTCAAGTCTGTAAGATGAATGATGCTTATTTGGGACTGAAATAGTGATAAATTAGAAATTAAAGTTGTTTCCTTTTCATTTTTAAATATTGTTCAAATGTTAATCGTTAAGTTGCCTCATTTGTTAGAGTTATATTTAAACTGTGTTATTAAATAGTTTGTTTTATTATAAAAGACTCCTAATCTGTCAGTGGAATAATTTCTGGCAGGAAGTATCCTTCCCTCAGATTTATGCCAAAATAGAAAAATTATTAGGGTCTAGTCTGGTGTCGAATCTAATTTGGGGTTCTGGCCTGGATCCCTAACACAGTGGAAAAAGAGGTCATTCAGCCCATCTACATCGATTCTCTGAAAGAGCATCCCATCCAGGCCCTTTCCTCCACTCTATCTCCACAACCCCATGTATTTACCATGGATAATCCATCTAACCTACACATCTTTGCACATGAAGGGGCAACTTAACATGACCAATCCACCTAACCTGCACAATTTTGGACTGTGGGAGGAAACCAGAGCATTCGGATAAAACCCATGCAGACACGGGGAGATGTGCAAATGCCAGAATTTATTGCCCATCCCGTGTTTCATTTGAGAATTCCCTCTCAAATGATTGTTGCAGTCAGACATCATCAACAAGGATCCACCTCCGGGATTTCAGTCTCACCTTCCGATGTTCCTTTCCCTGGATCTCCGCTTACACTCAAGCTTCACTTTCTACTCACACTCTCAGATATTCAACCATGCCTAGCAGTAAGGAGTCCTCAATCTTTGGCTGTCTCCCCCCATCTTCTGGTTCCTCTCAAGCCCACTTTGCTTCAAGCCTGTGCCCACAGCTTTCCCTTTAACTCGGAGCCAATTGCACTGCTCCTTATTTTAACTTTACTTAACAAGACCTGTTTCACATTCCTGTCCTGATCCCTTTACTCGACTGTCTTCTTGGGACCTCTTTCAGTCCCACTGCCTGGTTTGCGACCTTCTTCTTGATCTTGGACCTGTTCCCTGCTACCCTTCCTTGGACATCTTCTTTGGAATGGTGCTCCTCTTCTATATCAGCGGACCTCAGTTTCACACCATTTCACTTCTGTTCTTCTGCTACATAGGCGCACAGGGCCAATTTCCAGCTGAAGAATAAGAAAAGCAAACTGTGCACATGTGCAAGGCCATTTATTAGCCTGAAGGCAGTAAAAATGTACCAACTGAGTATTAGTGGCCATTCCTCAGCCGGCCCCTGTGCAGAACCCGATGATCGTAAGAAAATTTGAACTTCGCATGTACGGCCATTCTCCAACTGGCGGGCACATAGCAGCCCCAAGGGAACTGGAGTTTCCAGCCTCGAAACCTCTGAATGTCTTGAACCTTCCCTCCCTAACAGCACTGTGGGTGTATCTACAATTCAAGGAAGGCAACGGTTCAAGCAGGTAGCTCATTATCACCTTCTCCTGAGTCACTAGGGATGGGCAATAAATGCACAGCTTAGCCAGCAATGCTCACATCACATGGAATAATTTTTTTCATCTTTGGCAGGTGTTTGTCATGGTATGGAGGATATTCGCTATGAGGAGAGATTGAATAAACTGGGATTGTTCTCCCTGGAAAGACGGAGGCTGAGGGGTGACCTGATAGAAGTTTATAAAATTATGAGGCGTATAGTTGCGGTGAACAGTTGGAAGCATTTTCCCAGGGTAGAAATGACAGTTACAAAGGGACACAAGTTCAAGGTGAGGGGGGAAAAGTTCAGTGGAGATGTGCAGGGGAAGTTTTTACATAGAGGGTGGTGGGGGCCTGGAATGCACTGCCAAGTGAGGTGGTTGAGGCAGATACGTTAGTGACATTTAAGACTTATCTGCATAGAAACATGAACAGATGGGAATTAGAGCGGTACAGGCAGTTGGTCTAGATAGGACAATATGATTGGCGCAGGCTTGGAGGTCTGAAGGGCTTGTTCCTGTGCTGTACTGTTATTTGTGTTATCCTCAACTTCTGGATCTAACCTCTGTCTTCTTCACCCTGCCTGTACAGCACCACTAGATGTGTCAGCTTCTACTCCTTTTTTACCTTTCAAGCCTCGTTCTCCCGAGAAGCTTTCATTTCCAATTGCAGTTTCAGTTTTCATTTCCTTAGAAACAGTTTGCTTTCTCAGTTTTTGTTTTCGGTTTGCCTTTTCAATTAGGGTCTGTCTCAAAAGAAATTCTCCACGTCTGAAACCAAGGAGTCCATCAGAACACATCCTTTAATCTTTCATGGGGTGTGGGCATCGCTGGCAAGGCCAGCGTTAGTTGCTCATCCCTAATGTCCTTGAACTGCATGGCTGCCTAGGCCATCCCCGAGGGCAGTCAAGAGTCAACCACATTGCTGTGGCTCTGGAGTCAAGCATATAAAGATATTTGCTCTGTTTGTGAACAGAATTCCCACTCACCTGAAGAAGGGGCTTGCAGCTCCGAAAGCTTGTGTGGCTTTTGCTACCAAATAAACCTGTTGGACTTTAACCTGGTGTTGTTAAACTTCTTACTGTGTTTACCCCAGTCCAACGCCGGCATCTCCACATCATGACCATTACTGAGACCAGCCATATAGTCCAGATTCTTTTGATTATTAATTGAATTTGATTTGATTTATTATTGTCACATGTACTTGCATACAGACCATAAGACCATAAGACACAGAAGCAGAATTAGACCACTCAGTCCATCGAGTCTGCTCCGCCATTCAATCATGGCTGATATTTTTCTCATCCCCATTCTCCTGCATTTTCCCCATAACCCCTGATCCTCTTATTAATCAAGAACCTATCTATCTCTGTCTTAAAGACGCTCAATGACCTGGCCTCCACAGCCTTCTGCGGCAAAGAGTTCCACAGATTCACCACTCTCCGGCTGAAGAAATTCCTCCTCATCTCTGTTTTAAAGGATCGTCCCTTTAGCCTGAGGCTGTGCCCTCTGGTTCTAGTTTTTCCTACTAGTGGAAACATCCCTCCACGTCCACTCTATCCAGGCCTCACAGTATCCTGTAAGTTTCAATATGATCCCCCCTCATCCTTCTAAACTCCAACGAGTGCAGACCCAGAGTCCTCAACCATTCCCCACACAACAAGCTCTTCATTCCAGGGATCATTCTTGTGAATCTCCTCTGGACCCTTTCCAAGGCCAGCACATCCTTCCTTAGATACGGGGCCCAAAACTTCTCACAATACTCCAAATGGGGTCTGACCAGGGCCTTATACAGCCTCAGAAGTACATCCCTGCTCTTGCATTCTAGCCCTCTCGACAATGAAAAGTATTGTATCTTATGCGCTATACAGACAAAGCATACCGTTCATAGAGAAGGAAAGGAGAGAGTGCAGAATGTAGTGTTACAATTGTGGCTAGGGTGAAGAGGAAGATCAGCTTAATACAAGGTAAGTCCATTCAAAAGCCTGATAGCAGCAGGGAAGATGCTGTTCTTGAGTACACGTGAGCTCAGACTTTTGTATCTTTTTCCCAATGGAAGAGGTGGAAGAGAGAATGTCCGGGGTGTGTGTGGTCATTAATTATGCTGGTTGCTTTGCCGAGGCAATGAGGCAGAAATTTAAATTCCACCAGCTGTCTTGATCGGAACCCCACTCCTCACGTTAGCAATGGTGTCCGGTATTACCCTCGTCACTCCAGCTGGTATGGATGAAGGAGCGGCGAACCAGGATTCTGGATCTCCGTTCCTGCTGCAGATGATGTACGTTATTGGTGGGTGAGCTGCAATTGTGTAAAATGTGAAACTGAGGCAATCCCATGTGTTCATCCCATTCTCACCACTCCTAATTCCTGCTCATGTACCACCATGTTCCAAACACAATATGCCTCTGAATGTAATACGCGTTCCGGTTTTCATGAATGGAGAGTCAAATTTTCCTTATCGCCATGCATAGTGACCGGTGGCATCTTCGGGTCTTGCCCATTGGTGGTGCGGGGTGCAGCCAAGGGACCAAACGATCCCTTCCTCCACTGGTGAACGGTGGGCTGCCTCCCGCCATGAGAAACACACCGCGGGGCGGGCAGAGAAACCCTCCCCATCCCATGGTCGACAGGCTGCGAGAAAAAACTTTGATTTGTTACCATGTATAATACGCAGCTTAACTTCAAGATGAAATTTCAGGGGAAAATGTGCATTCTATTTGGATAATTAGGATGAATTGGCCATTCGAGATTGCTCGATGCTGAATTATAAATGTAAGCAATTTCAAAGGACCAATGAGAAAATTGATACATTAATATTTGTTAAAATCATTTTTAGCCAATTCCCCTTGTGTTTTTTCAATCCACTTTGGGGCAATTGTTTAAATTCTCTTTTCCACTGTCATTGTTAGAGTCAGCGATGCATTTCTTATAGGAAATCTCTATATTTGAAGAACTTAGAAACATAGAAACATAGAAACTAGAAGCAGGAGGAGGCCATTCGGCCCTTCGAGTCTTCTCCGCCATTCATTTTGATCATGGCTGATTACCAAATTCAATATCCTGATCCTGCCTTCTCCCATATCCCTTCATCCCTTTAGCCCCAACAGCTATATCTAATTTCTTCTTGAAATCACACAGCGTTTTGGCCTCAGCTACTTTCTGTGGTAGTGAATTCCACACATTCACCACCCTCTCAGTGAAGAAATTTCTCCTCACCTCTGTCCTAAAAGGTTTACCCTTTATCTTTAAGCTATGACCCCTAGTTCTGGACTCCCCCTCTATTGAGAACATTCTTTCTGAATCTACCCTGTCTAACCTCGTTTCTGTGAGATCCCTAACCCTGTTTATAAGTTTCTATGAGATCCCCTCTCACTCTTCTGAACTCCAATGAATATAATCCAAACCGATTTAGACTCTCCTTATATGACAGACCTGCCATCCCAGGCAGAAGAAAGAGAAGGCAGGAGAATGAGGATGAGAATCATATCAGCCATGATTGAATGGCGGAGCAGATTCGATGGGCCAAATGGCCTAATTCTGCTCCTATATCTTATGGTTTTATGGTCTAAGAGTACGTAAGTGATGTAACCAAAGTCTGATTGTACAAGAAGTCCTCTGTGCCCACCCACCCACATCGACAGATGTGAACATATCTAATTTTGGAAGTTGATTAGTGCACATTCACGACAAGATGGTTGCTGCTGCTGGTGGAGTAGAGATAGGGAGCAATGTACAGTGGGGTGGGCTGGTGTTGGTGAGTAAAGGGTGGAGGCAGAGACATAGCTATCAAGGAGGCAGCACAGTTAGGGAGGGGACCTAATCTTTGAACCATGGCCTATTATAATTGTCATCTTTCAAAGAAATTTGGCTTCAGTCTTGAGGAAGTAAAGCCGCAGTCACGGCCCTTAGCTTTTACCTTATTGGAGTCTTCAGTATTTCTTTTACAAACTTGGTGTTTTTTTTAAAAAAACTTTCTAATGGTAACTGTATCCACAGAGGCTGCCTGCCCTCAATCGCAGGATGGTTATAGCATAGAGGAGGCCATTTGGCCCGTTGTCTCTGTGTTGGCCCTCTGCAAGAGCAAGTTATCTGGCACCACTCCCCTGCCTTTTCCCCAGAGTCCTGCAAGTGTTTCCTCATGTTTAATCTAATTCTTTGTTGAAAGCTACAATTGATTATGACCCAACCACACACTCAAGCTGCTGGCCTCATGTTGCCATCGCTCCTTTTGCCAATCATCTTAACTCAGCGTCCTCTGGTTCTCTCACTCCTTCCGCCAGTTGGGAACTGTTTCTCACTATATATTCTGGTGAGCTCAGTTGACTAGCTGTGTGGTGCATATTTTCCAGCATTTCCTGTTTTTATTCCAGCAGCAGGGAGGGGGGAGCGGGGCAGTGGTTGGGCGGGGGGGGGGGGGGGGGGGTGGCAGAGTGGGGAGGAGGGGGGGTGCGGCAGGAAGAGGAGTCCCTCAAATGACTGAGCTCAGCTGAGTGTTTTTAACAGAAGGTATCAAGTGGATTGGCTGAGTTGGAAAACGGAAGGTCATTCCGATCCGTATAAGGCCCAGACGTCTCAATCTGCCCATGCTAGACACATCTGCACAGGACACCTGCGCAATCGCTTTTCATAACATGGTGACTGGTGTGCGCCAGACCCTAAGTGCTCAGGGTTGGCGCCTGACTAGTTTTTTTCCCCAAACCGGCTCCTGGAGCTGTCACTACTACCACTCTCCGGAGCCCAATTTTTCAGCCAATAAGTTTACTTGCGAGCAGGCTAGAATATTTCCAACTTACGTTGCAGTTATCTTTAACTTTTGGTGACAGTGTGGAAAAGGCCACATCAGATCAATTACCCACGAGACACCTCTCCGCATCTGTGGTGAACCATCGTTGGTTACCACTGTGGGGTTATTCTAATGTTGCTGTTGGGCTAGGGTGTTCACACTGTGGGGTTGTTATAATGTTGTTGTTGGGCTAGGGTGTTTACACTGTGGGATTAATATACCTGTGGTGGATGCTGTTGTGGCACATCCCAGTCGGGCCCCGCCTCCTGGGAGAGGTATAAGACCCTCTGCTCAGGCGGGACCCCTCCAGTCTGGAATGGTGTACTCGTGTTTAAATAGTTCCATTGTTAGACAATAAAAGCCTTCAATTACTGAAGCCTTGTGTCTCGTGCTCGATTGTCGCGCATCAATTTTATTGTCTAACACGAAACTCTCGACAGAAAGGAGAGTATGGAACAAATGCTAAAGCCAGAGCGTCTGACGCTGGATCCACGTGCGG
The DNA here is from genome assembly GCF_964213995.1 of Mustelus asterias. Lineage (NCBI taxonomy): Eukaryota > Metazoa > Chordata > Chondrichthyes > Carcharhiniformes > Triakidae > Mustelus > Mustelus asterias. The sequence goes on from NC_135804.1 coordinate 12,973,094, forward strand.
TCGGCGCCTCTAACACCTTCGAACACTGGCTGAAGTGTTTCGAGGACTACCTGGCAGCCTCTGCAGCAGTCACTACGGATAACGACAGACTCCAGGTCCTCCATGCGAGGGTAAGCGACACTGTCTACCTCGCGATTCGTGCGGCCACCACTTACCCGAGGGCCCTCGAGCTTTTGAAAAAGCGATACACGAGACCTCCCAATGAGATCCACGCTCGTTACCTCCTCGCTACACGACGTCGGCAGTCGGGCGAAACCATGGAGGACTACGCCAATGAGCTCTTGCAGCTTGCCAGGGGCTGCGACTGCAAAGCTGTGTCGGCTGAGCAGTACATGTACGACCTCGCCCGAGATGCGTTTGTGGCCGGGGTCGGGTCTTCGTACATCCGGCTCAAGCTGTTGGAGAAGGGGAATCTCAACCTGACCCAAGCTATGGAGATGGCTGAAATGCTGGAGGCGGCGTCGAAAAGCTTGGCCCTGTATCCGGAGGACCACGTGGAGACAACGTGGCAGGAGCAGTCACAAATCCCTCCTCGCCCCACGGGCTCGCGCTCCCATATCGACCCGACGACGGCGGCAGCCCCAGGCGGCCCGCGGTGCTATTTTTGCGGAGGAGCCAAGCATCCACGGCAACAGTGTCCTGCTAAAACGGTGGTCTGCAATCAATGCGGTAAAAAGGGGCACTACGCGAAAGTCTGCAGATCGAAGCCCAAGAACGGCAGTGCAGCCTGTGACCCTCCAGAACGGAGATCATCTCCATCGGCGTCGCAGTACCCACGAGGTCCGTCCACGTGCAAGCCCAGGACGACGCCATTGTGGCTGGCGGAGGAGGAGGATGACCACCAGGGGTCGCTACGCTTGGCGCCCTCAACCATGTGCGATTCATGGGGGCGGCCATCTTGGTCGACGATGACCAGGAGCGACCAGCAGGGGTCCTCAGCATCAACCTCGGCTGCCTGCAGTGACGTCCAAGGGCCAACGGTGGCGTCGATCACCCTGGACCAGGCTAAGCATCACAGGCTTGACTGTTCAATGATGAACATTAAGGTAAACGGTCGTACTGTGTATTGTCTGTTTGACAGCGGGAGCACTGAGAGTTTTATTCACCCTGACACTGCAAAGAGGTGTGGACTCCGGGTTCTACCTGCCAAACAGACAATTTCTATGGCATCACGGTCCCGGTCTGTACCGATCCAAGGACGTTGTGTGGTAACTCTGGAAGTGCAGGGCACAATTTACGAGCGATAAGGCTCCTTGTGTTGCCGCATCTTTGCGCGCCAATTCTCCTCGGACTAAACTTTATGGTCCACATGAAGAGTGTGATCCTACAGTACGGTGGGCCACTCCCTTCGCTGACAGTAGGGAATCAGCCGCAGCCTCCAAATCGTCCAAAGCGCCCCGCATGCAATCTTTCCACACTAAAGATCACCACACCCTCTTTATTTAAGAATCTGGTACCAGGCTGCAAGCCCATCGCTACTAAAAGTAGGCGTTACAGTGCTGAAGACCGGATCTTCATCAGATCTGAGGTTCAGCGGCTCCTCAAAGAAGGGATCATACAGTCCAGCGTTAGTCCGTGGAGAGCACAGGTCGTGGTGGTTAAGAGCGGGAACAAACCCCGGATGGTCATCGACTACAGTCAGACCATTAATCGATATACGCAGCTGGATGCGTATCCTCTCCCGCGCATATCTGATATGGTCAATCAGATTGCGCAGTACCGGGTGTTCTCCACCATAGACCTTAAGTCCGCCTACCACCAACTCCCCATCCGCCCAGAGGACCGACAATACACGGCTTTTGAGGCGGATGGTCGTCTGTATCAGTTTCTTAGGGTTCCATTTGGTGTCACCAATGGGGTCTCGGTCTTCCAGCGTGCTATGGACCGAATGGTGGACCAGAACGGGTTGCGGGCTACCTTCCCGTACCTGGATAATGTCACCATCTGCGGCCATGACCAGCAGGACCATGACACAAACCTCCAGAACTTTTTGCGCACTGCATCTCGCCTGAATCTGACCTACAACAGGGAGAAGTGTGTATTCCGTACGCGCAGGTTAGCCATCCTGGGATACGTGGTGGAAAACGGGGTCATTGGCCCTGATCCAGACCGTATGCGCCCCCTTACTGAACTTTCCTTGCCCGCTAGCGCAAAAGCACTGAGGAGATGCCTCGGCTTCTTCTCCTATTATGCGCAGTGGGTCCCCAACTACGCGGACAAAGCCCGTCCGCTTATCAAGTCCACGACTTTTCCACTCACGCCAGAGGCCCAATTGGCCTTCAAGGCACTGAAAAGCGACATTGCGAAAGCCACGATGCACGCGGTGGATGAATCCATCCCTTTTCAGGTGGAAAGTGATGCATCTGATTTCGCCCTGGCCGCCACACTAAACCAGGCAGGCAGGCCCGTCGCGTTTTTTTCCCGCACCCTTCAAGGTCCCGAAATTCGGCATTCAGCGGTGGAGAAGGAGGCCCAGGCCATTGTGGAGGCCGTCAGACACTGGCGCCATTACCTGGCGGGGAAGCGGTTCACCCTGATCACGGACCAGCGATCCGTGGCGTTTATGTTCAATAATACGCAGAGGGGCAAGATCAAGAATGACAAGATCTTGCGGTGGAGAATTGAACTCTCCACCTATAATTACGATATTATGTATCGTCCAGGGAAACTCAATGAGCCCTCGGATGCCCTCACGCGCGGAACATGCGCTACTATGCAGGAGGACCACTTGAACGCCCTCCATAATGACCTGTGCCATCCTGGGGTCACTCGGCTCTACCACTTCATCAAAGCCCGCAACCTGCCCTACTCGGTGGAGGATGTCAGGTCAGTAACAAGAAGCTGTCGGATTTGCGCGGAGTGCAAACCGCACTTTTACCGACCTGACCGGGCACAATTGGTCAAGGCCACTCGCCCCTTCGAGAGGCTGAGTGTGGATTTTAAGGGCCCCCTTCCCTCAACAGACCGGAACGTGTACTTTCTTAACATCATAGATGAGTACTCCCGGTTCCCGTTTGTTGTCCCCTGTGCGGACACGTCGACTGCCACGGTGATCAAGGCATTCCGTGATCTTTTTACCCTGTTCGGGTACCCCTGCTATATACATAGCGACAGGGGCTCGTCGTTCATGAGTAACGACTTGAGGCAATTCCTGCTCTCATACGGGATTGCCTCTAGTAGAACCACGAGTTACAACCCTAGGGGCAACGGACAGGTGGAGAGAGAGAATGCTACAGTCTGGAAGGCTGTCCTATTGGCGCTGAAGTCCAAAGGCCTTCCAGTCTCCCATTGGCAGGAGGTCCTCCCAAATGCGCTTCACTCCATTCGCTCCCTCCTGTGTACGGCAACCAATGCTACTCCCCACGAGAGGATGTTCTCATTCCCTCGGAAGTCGTCCTCGGGGATATCTTTACCAGCCTGGTTGACGTACCCAGGACCCGTCCTTCTGCGGCGACATGCAAGGGCCCGCAAGTCCGACCCCTTGGTCGAACCGGTCCACCTCCTCCACGCCAACCCTCAGTATGCCTATGTGGCATATCCTGACGGGCGAGAGGACACAGTCTCAATCTGAGACCTGGCGCCCGCAGGGGACGTAGCAACTCCTGTCGCTCCCATACCCCCAGTCACGAATCCCCTATCGCTTATTTCTCCCCCGGACGTGGCGCGGTCAGCACCGGGACCAGTGCATAACAGTTATACTCCCATGTACAGCTTGCCTGAGACTCGGAGATCGGCGCCACCGCAGAAGGTACCGGGATCCCCTGCACCACCGCTTCACCTGGGTCAACCGGCCCGTGAGTCCTCGAGGGGACAGCCGGACGCTGTTTTGGAGAGAACGCCACCGCAAGCACCTGCTCCGGTGTCACAACCGGTATTGAGGAGGTTACAACGACGGTGCGGTCCTCCAGACCGTCTGGACTTGTAGATTTTTTTTGTATATATGTAGTGTGTTTTCGCACCCCGCCGGCCTTTGTTTTCAAAGGAGGGGTGAATGTGGTGAACCATCGTTGGTTACCACTGTGGGGTTATTCTAATGTTGCTGTTGGGCTAGGGTGTTCACACTGTGGGGTTGTTATAATGTTGTTGTTGGGCTAGGGTGTTTACACTGTGGGATTAATATACCTGTGGTGGATGCTGTTGTGGCACATCCCAGTCGGGCCCCGCCTCCTGGGAGAGGTATAAGACCCTCTGCTCAGGCGGGACCCCTCCAGTCTGGAATGGTGTACTCGTGTTTAAATAGTTCCATTGTTAGACAATAAAAGCCTTCAATTACTGAAGCCTTGTGTCTCGTGCTCGATTGTTGCGCATCAGCATCATCATTCCCACTGACTCGGAAAGAAAATCTATAATAGGCATTCGATTTCACATTTCACTCTGTCACAAGAACTTAAAATTACCTGCAACAGTCTAGAACAGGGATTCCCAAACTTGGATCCGCGGACCACCGAAGGTCCGTGCGGAGCCTCCATCTCCAGGAGGTCCACCAAGCTGGTGGCTGCCAAGTGACCAGCAAACGCTGGTTCAAACACACAAAGTTTAAAAATAATTAGAGAAATCAAATAAAGCCAGAGTGTGTGCGATAGAAAGAGGGGTGAGTGAGTGTGAGAGTGGTAGGGACGAGTGGGAAAGGTGTGCATGAGAGTGGTAGGGATGAGTGGGAGAGGTGAATGTGAGAGAGAGAGGAGTGAGTGTGTGTGTGAGTGGTAGGGGTGAGTGGGAGAGGTGTGTGTGTGAGAGAGAAGGGTGAGTTTGTGTGTGTGTGTGTGTGAGAGAGAGAGGGGTGAGTGTGTGTGTGTGTATGTGAGAGAGAGGTAGGGATGAATGGGAGAGGTGTGTGTGATGGAGATAAGTTCATGTGTCCAATATGAGAATCATCTTTCCAGAATTATTCATAGAGTCATAGAAAACGCCTTGAGTCTGGACTGACAATAACTACCACTAAAGGCACGCTAATCTCAGTTTCCTGCACTTGTTCCACATCCTGGAATGTTATATTTCAAGTGCTCATCCAAATATTTTTTAAAGGTTGTAAGGTTTCCAGCCTCTACTCCCTTCCAAGGCAGATTCCCACCCCCTCCAAGTGAAAATGGTTTTCTCTCAAATCCCCTCTGAATCTCCAGCACCTTAACCTAAAATATTACCCTATACCATGCCTGGTGAGGATATAAGAGTCCAAAGAATGAGCGGCAACATAATATCCCACCCGGAAGGGTGTTGATCCCTAGCCCAAACATGTTCCAACATGAATTGCTGAATATCCATGAGGAATCATGGCTGGCTGTTCCCTTTGTCAGTCTGGAATACCAACGCTGTACACATAAATGACCTTATCACTCCCCTGGCTGTGATCAGTTCACTCAATCCAGACCAGAGTTAGTCTCCGGTAGCTTTCTCATTTGTTTTGCCCTGTTTGTTTACTTATTGTGAATTTGCAGGTTCTGAAGTGTTTTTTTTAACCACACAATTTGAGATTTGATGGTATCAGGTTTCATTTCATGTCTCTTCCTGCACTTCCTTCCTGCTGTTCAGTGCTCTATAATGTGTTATTAGTTGAGTAACAGTTCCTTTCTTTTTCCTTGATTCTAACCAGATAGATTCAGCTTTTGCACAATCCCCAATATCAGATTGATCTTCTGTTTATCCCTCTGTGCAGACAAAGGGAGAACTCCACACAGACAGTGACCCAAGCCGAGAATCGAACCCCGGTCCTTGGCATTATGAGGCAGCAGCGCTAACCACTGTGCCACCATGCCTCTCAAGTGGTGCCCCTCAAGTTACAAGACCTTGGCTACAAACTAGGGACCTGCTCCAGGGGAACAGATAAAAGTCTATCTTTTGTGTACCCCTAGGTGAGGGAAGAAAATTGGAATGGAATCTAAATTGTGAGAAAATAGGGATGACCAAGGAAGAAAGGTCTGAAGTCCAAGTACACAGGTTATTCAAAGCCGGTAGGCACGTGCAAAAAGCAAGCAAGAAAATGTGATAGAATGTTAGTCTTTAACTCACAGGAGCTGAAATGTAAAGAGGAGGAATTAATACTTTAGTTGTCTAGACCTCATCTGGGGTACTGCACCTCAGGTTGGATGTATTGGCCTGGGGGTGGATGCAACTCATATTCATCAGAATTATATTGGGGTTTGAAGGATAACATGATGAGAACAGGTTGTGTCAGTTTGTCTTGTAGTCCTTATGGATGTTTATGGAGAGATTGGAACAATGTGTTTAAAATGTCATAAAAGCAAAATACGTTGGAAAAACTCAGCTGAATGGCAGCATCTGTGGAGAGTGAAACAGAGTTAACGTTTTGAGTCAGTGTGACTCCTCTTCAGAGCTAAAGAGTTTAAAATGTTAAAAGGGTTTGCTAGGGTCAATATAGAGGAACTATTTACCTCTGGTTCTTTTTCCCAGGGTTGAAGAGTCAATTACTAGGGGGCATAGGTTTAAGGTGCGAGGGACAAGGTTTAAAAGAGATGTACGAGGCAGATTTTTTACACAGAGAGTGGTGGGTGCCTGGAACTCGTTGCCGGGGGAGGTAGTGGAAGCGGATACGGTAGTGACTTTTAAGGGGCACCTTGACAAGTACATGAATGAGATGGGAATAGAGGGATATGGTCCCCGGAAGCATAGGGGGTTTTAGTTAAGTCAGGCAGCATGGTCAGCGCAGGCTTGGAGAGCCGAAGGGCCTGTTCCTGTGCTGTAATTTTCTTTGTTCTTGTTCTTTGTTCTTTGGTTTTGAGGTTTCGTAACCTCAAAAATCAGAGTAGGATCATTTAGGAAGGAAATCAGGAAGTGCTTTTTGCCCTGAAAGAGAAGTGAAAATCTGGAATTCTAGCCTGAAATCTTTAGGACAATTGGAGTTTTCAAGGCCGATAAGAATATTTGCTTGCTCTGTAAAAGGAGGGATACGGATTAAAGGCGGGTAAATGGAGTAAAAAAAGATGATCCATGATCTAACTGAATGATCTGTGCCTATTTTTAACACTCTTTTGTTCAAAATTCCATCAAGTTAATAAAACATAATCCCGCCATCACAAATTGATTTTGACTTTCTGACCCATCCATCACTTTCATGTGTTTGTTGTTTAATTCTACTCTTTACCAATTTTCCTAACTCATTGCCTGGGTTATCCCTCCTTTTTAATGGGGGCGTAATCTCGATGACACTCCAGTCATTTGACACAGTTCCAATCTTTAATACGTGGTTAATTTTCCATTAACTCCTGACTGAAAATCTTGCAGTATTCTCGGCTACGAGGCATCGATTGCGCATATCTATTTCTAGCATCTTGTACCCCTGAAGAACCATTTCCGAATTCGCTCACAACTATTTTTGCTCTCTACTTCCTCATTTACACAAGCCTGCGAAGATTTCCTTCACATTCATCAAAAATACCAGGCAAAGTATTTATTAAACAACGGTCATTCCCTTTTCTGCCATTGTAGCTTTGCCATATACATTTTTTTTTCGAGCCTCTGATACTTTTCTTTATGTTAACTGCAAGTTTCTTTTCCCCCTGCATTCCCTTCAGCACCCCTTTATCTCCTCTTGGTGCAGTGCTCTGATAATGGTATTTCTCACAGACTTTGTGCCACTTATAGCTTCAGCTTTTCATAAGCTTCTTTGTCAGACTTTATTATTGGAATAATCTTATTATTCATCCATGAAACCACAATCCCAGATGCAGATCTTGTTTCTTTGTTCGAACGTTTCTGTGTGGCGCTAATCTTGCATTTCAATATTTCCCATTCTTCCTCCATTGTTTTAACAGCTGATTTTTCTCTCCAAATTCTTCCAGACTAAGTCCTCTTCCAAATCTACACATTTTACAATCAGTAAGTTTTATTTTTGATGATATTTTTGCAATTTCTAGTTAAATATTGAATGTCCTGATGGTTTATTGCTCGTTTATTTTCCATTTTCATCCCATTTGATAGCTCATCTACGTTAGCACCGCTGCCTCAAAGCTCAGGGACCCAGGTTTGATTCCTGGCTTGGATTACTGTCTATCTGGAGTCTGCACATTCTCCCTGTGTCTGCATGGGTTTCCTCCGGGTACTCTGGTTTCCTCCCACCATCTGAAAGACGTGCTGGTTAGGCACATTGGCCATACTAAATTTTCCCTCAGTGTACCCGAACAGGCGCTGGAGTGTGGCGACTAGGGGATTTTTACAGTAACATCATTGCAGTGTTAATGTAAGCCAACTTGTGACACTAATAAATTAACTGAACTTAAACTCATCCCATCTAAGTATTGAGGTAGTTTTAAAATATTCTTCCTGGCAACCCATTCTAACTGCCTGGTGTATAATGATGTACCTTCCCCTATCCTAAACTTACCCTTCAATACCTGGATCACAGCTTGAAGTCTCACAACACTGGGTTAAAGTCCAACAGGTTTATTTGGTATCATGAGCTTTCGGAGCACTGCTCCTTCATCAGGTGAGTACTCACCTGATGAAGTGCTCTGAAAGCTCGTGATAACCAAATAAATCGGTTGGACTTTAACCTGGCGTTGTGAGACTTCTTACTGTGCCCACCCTAGTCCAATGCTGGCATCTCCACATCATGAATCACAGCTTGTTTGTCTTGTTACCTTAGCATCTCTGGAAATATTGTTGCGGATTCAGTTTCTTTATTTTGTTTAAATTTGCATCTCTCCTTTTTTAATATATTTCTATTGGGTTCAGATCTGTTAGTCACTAAGAAATCTAATTAAGAATTCAGGAAAACTTCTTTACTCGGAGAAAGCTGGAAAACGGAACTTGCCACCACATAATGATTGGAGCAAACAGCATGGATGTACTTCAGATCAAACTGCATCCGTACACGAAGGAAAAAGGAATAGAATGAAACGTGGATAGGGTGAGAAGAATTAAATTGGGTGGGAGGAGGTACGTGTGAAGAACAAACACAAGTTGAGATTTGTTTGGCCAAACAGCCATTGTCGGCACTGTTAGTTCTGTGCTCTAACCTTACATCACAGAACCGCGGCACAGAAGGAGGCCATTTGGCCCATCACGTCTGCACCAGCTCTCCAAACGAGCATCATGACTAAGTGCCATTCCCCTGCCTTTTCCCCATACCCCCGTATCTATTCAAGTAATCATCTATTGCACTCTTGAATGCCTCGATTGAACTTGTCTCCACCACACTTCCAGGCAGTCCATTCCAATCCCAAACCATTTGCTGTGTAAAAAAGTTTGTACTCTGTGGTGAACCATAGATGGTTACCACTATGGGTACTGAACCATAGATGGTTATCACTATGGGTACTTGTACATATGTTACTCTTGTTACTGTTGGGGTTAGGGTTGGGGTGTTCCACCTGTTGGCATTGTTCTGTGGTACACTCCGGTTGGCTCCGCCTTCCTATAAGAGTATCAAGGTCACTGCACTTCCTAGTGACCCTTTAGTCTGGGATTGTATTGTTAAGCAGTATGCTCTATTCTTGTTGCTAATAAAAGCCTTTATTTCCCGGGTACGATCCAGCCTCCCGAGTGAATTAATCGCGCATCATACTCAAATCACATTTGCTTCTTTTGCAATTCATTTTAAATCTGCGCTCTCTCATTCTTGACCCTTTTACGAGCGGGAACAGTTTCTCCCTATCTACTCTGTCCAGCCCCCTCATAATTTTGAACATCTCTATCAAATCTCCTCTCAGCCTTCTTCTCTCCAAGGAAAACATTCCCAACCTCTCCAATCTATCCTCATCACTGAAGTTTCTCATACCTGGAACCATTCCTATAAACCTCTTTTGCATTCTCTCCAATGTGTTCACATCCTTCCTATAGTATGGCGGCCTGAACTGTGCACAATATTTCAGCTGAGGTCTAACTAGTGTCTTGTATAAGTTCAGCATAACTGACTTGCTCTTGTACTCTATGCTCCTATTGAGCCCAGAATGCTATATGCTTTATTAACTGCTCTCTCCACATCTCCTGCCTCTTCAATTATCTAGGCGCATATACCCCCAGGTCCCTCTGCTCCTGCACCCCTTTAAGAATTTGAACCCTTATTTTATATTGTCTCTCCACATTCTTCCTACCAAAATGCATTATCTCACACTTCCCCGCATTGAACTTCATCTGCCACCAATGTTCCCACTCCACCAACTTGTCTCTGTCCTTCTGAAGTACTACACCAACCTCCTCACACTTTACAATACAAGTTTTGTATCATCTGCAAACTTTAAATTTGTCCCCTGCACACCAATATCTAGGTCATGAATATATGTCAGGAAAAGCATGGGTCCTAATACTGACCCCTGGGGAAAACAACGACAAACCTTCCTCCAGCCTGAAAAATATCCATTGACCATTACTCTCTGTCTCTATTCTTCAACTAATTTTGTATCCATGTTGCTACCACCCTTTTATTCCGTGAGCTGTAACTTTTCTTACAAGTCTGTTGTGTGGCATTGTATCAAATGCCTTCTGAAAGTCCATGTACACCGCATCAACAACATTGCATTATCGACCCTTTCTGTTACCTCCTCAAAAAAATCCAGCAAGTTAGTTAGACATGATTTCTCCTTTAGAAATCCATTCTGGCTCTTCCTACTCAACCTACATTTTTCCATTTGACATTCAAGCACGGTACGGTACGGTAGCACAGTGGTTAGCACTGCTGCTTCAAAGCTCCAGGGACCTGGGTTTGATTCCCGGCTTGGGTCACTGTCTGTGTGGAGTTTGCACATTCTCCTCGTGTCGGCGTGGGTTTCCTCCGGGTGCTCCGGTTTCCTCCCACAGTCCAAAGATGTGTGGGTTAGGTTGATTGGCCATGCTAAAATTGCCCCTTAGTGTCCTGGGATGCATAGATTAGAGGGATTAGCAGGTAAAATATGTAGGGATATGGGGGTAGGGCCTGGGTGGGATTGTGGTCGGTGCAGAATTGATGGGCCGAATGGCCTCTTTCTGTACTGTAGGGTTTCTATGAATACTATGATTCCTTTAACCTGGATAATTGTTTCTCGAAAGTTGTCAACCACTGATGTAATGGTAGCCCCAGCAATCTGTAATTGCTGGGGCTACCATTACAACATTTTTTGAAGAAGGGTGCAACATTTGCAATTCTCCAGTCCTTTGGCACTTCCACTAAGTCTAGAAAGGACTGGAAGATTATGGCCAGCACCTCTGTGATTTCCATTCTCACTTCCTTCAATATCCTTGGATGCATCTCGTCCAATCCTGGTGCTTAACAACTTTCAGTACCGACAGTCTATCCAACACTTCCTCCTTATCAATTTTGAACCCCTCTCGGGAGATTCTTCATCTGTCACCATATCCTGGGTAGCATCTACCTCCTTGGTAAAGACAGGCGCTATTCATTTAATACCTGCTCCCAGCCTCCATGTATAAATTCCCTTTTAAGCCCTACTCCTCCTTTTACTATTTGTATGTCTACAGAAGGCTTTGGGATTCCTCCTTGTGTTAGCTGCCAGTCTTTTCTCATGATCCCTCTTTGCTTCTGTAATGGGCTTTTTCACCTCCTCTCTGAAGCTTCTATCGTCCTCCTGGTTCCCAATTATATTTTCCATTGACACCTGTCATAAGCACATTTTTTTACCTTTATCTTAATTTCTATTTCCTTTTTCATCCAGAGAACTCTGGAACTGTTTGCCCTACCTTTCCTTTTAAGGGAATACACCTTGACTGTGTCTGGATAGTTCTGTTTTGAAGGTAGCCCATTGTTCAGTGACAGTTTTTCTCATTCCAGTCGAACTGGCCCAACTCCATTCTTGCCCTATTGAATTTGGCTCTCCCCAGTTAATTATTATCTTTTTCTATCATCATCTTAAACCTTACAATACAATGATCACTGTCTCCTAAGTGTCACCCTATTGACATTTCATCTACTTAGTCCACCTCATTTCCAAGAACCAGCTCCAACAGTGCTTCCTTTATTGTCAGACTGAACACGTACTGTGGTAAAGAATTTTTCTGCGCAAAATATAGAAATTTGTGCCCTTCTCAGTCCCTTACACTAACACTGCCTCTGTCTACATTTGGCAGCATGGTGGCACAGTGGTTAGCACTGCTGCCTCATAGCACGAGGGACATGGGTTCGATTCCCAGCTTGGGTCACTGTCAGTGCAGAGTCTCCCCGTGTCTGCTTGGGTTTCCTCTGGATGCTCTGGTTTCCTCCCACAGTCTGAAAGACGTGCTGGTTAGGTGCATTGGCCATGCTAAATTCTCCCTCAGTGTACCCGAACAGGCACCGGAGTATGGCGACTGGGGGATTTTCACAGTAACTTCATTGCAGTGTTAATGTAAGCCTACTTGTGATTAATAAATAAAGTTTACTTAAAATTTTACATTTGCGTAATTAGTGGCACAGTGGTTAGCACTGCTGCCTCATAGCGCCACGGACCCGTGTTTGATTCTAGCCTTGGGTCACTGTCTATGCGGAGTCTGCATGTTCTCCCCATGGCTACGTGGGTTTTCTCTGGGTGCTCTGATTTCCTCCCACAATTCAAAGATGTTCTGGTTAGGTCGATTCCCATGTTAAATTTCCCCTTAATATCCAACGGTGTGTACATTAGGTGGATTAGCCATGGTAAATTCACAGGTTTCAGGGATAGGGTGAAGGGGTAGGCTTGGATAAAATGCCCTTTCATAAAATTGGTGCAGACGCGATGGGCTGAATGGCCTCCTTCTGCAATGTAGTGATTCTATGGATTCTATTGTTAATTAAAGCCCCCATTAAAACTATTCGATAATGTTAGCAAATCTTTGAAATTTCCCTGCAGATCTTTTCTTCTCCGACATTCTCACTAGTTGGCAGTCTATAAACTACACGAGCAATGTAATTGCACCCGTTTTGTTCCTTAACTCGAGACAAATTGATTCTGTCTTTGAACCCTCTGGGACATCCTCTTTCTCCAGCACCTCAATTCTCTCCCTAACCAATACTATCACCCCTCCCTCTTTCCGCCCTTTCCTATCTTTTTGGAACACCCTCTACTCAGGAATATTTAACACCCAGCCCGACCCTTCCTCCAACCAAGTTTCTGTTATCACCACAGCATTATATTTCCACAATGCAATCTGGAGGCTGCAACTCCCCAATTTTATTCACTATATGCAGTGCACTCACACACATGCACAGTATCCCTGATTTAGAAGGACTTACTTTCTTCCTTACCCCGATTTCACATCTTTACTTACTATTCCACATATTGGTGCTTCATGTCCCCATGAGTATTTTTTGTATCCTGGTATTTCTCTCCTATATTTCCTCTTTTTTTCCCACTTCCCTACAGAGTCAGTTTAAAGCCCTCCTGACAACACTAGCAAAACCATCCGCAAGGAATTCAGACCCAGTTCTGTTCAGATGCCGCCCAACCAGCTCGTACAGCAACCATCTCACCCAGAGCCAGTCCCAGTGTCCCTGGAATCATAGAACCATAGAATCTTACAGTGCAGAAGGAGCCATCTGGCTTCCTCATGTTAAGCTCATGTTAAGGGTTGTGAATGTTGCCCAGTCCATCACTCAAACCAGCCTCCCATCCATTGACTCTGTCTAGACTTTCCACTGTCTGAGAAAAGCAGCCAGCATAATCAAGGATTCCAAGCACCCCGGACATTCTCTCTCCCAACTTCTTCAGTCGGGAAAAAGATACAAAAGTCTGAGGACACGTACCAACCGACTCAAGAGCAGCTTCTTCCCTGCTGCTGTCAGACTTTTGAACGGACCTACCTTATATTAAGTTGATCTTTCTCTACACCCTAGCAATGACTGTAACACTATATTCTGCGCTCTCTCCTTTCCTTCTCTATGAAAAGTATGCTTTTTCTCTATAGCACGCAAGAAACAATACTTTTCACTGTGCTAATAGATGTGACAATAAAAAATCAAATTCAATCAAATCAAAAAAGAGATCCCTCCCACCCAAACCCTATCCCATAACCCCATGCATTTACCCTAGCTAGTCCCCCTAAGGGGCAATTTAGCATGGCCAATCAACCTAATCTGCATATCTTTGGGCTGTGGGAGAAAACTGGAGCACCAGTTATACAAAGGATAATGAATGGTACTGGTCGATCTTCCTGGTGTTATCAGTACTGTAACGCCAGGAATGGCTGCCGACACCAAGGATATAATTTTTAGCATAAGCAAGGCTTACATGCAGAACCCTAATGCCATTATCCTTTGGATCCAAGATGGTTCAGTAGATGATGAACGCGGTATTGTAACTGACTTGGTGAGCCAGATGGACCCACAAGGCAGAAGGACCATCTTTGTGTTGACCAAAGTGGATCTAGCTGAGAAAAGCCTAGCCAGTCCAAGTCGGATTCAACAGATTGTGGAAGGCAATTTGTTTCCAATGAAGGCTTTGGGTTACTTTGCAGTTGTTACCCGGTAGAGGCAACACCAATGAAGGTATTGATTCCATAAAAGATTATGAAGGAGAGTTCTTTCAGAATTCAAAATTGTTGAAGACAGGGATGCTGAAAGCACGTCAAGTGACAACTAAGAACTTGAGCTGAGCAGTTTCAGACTGTTTCTGGAAGATGGTGTGCGAGTCTGTGGAACAACAGGCTGATGCATTTAAAGCTACTCGCTTCAACCTTGAAACTGAATGGAAGAACAACTATCCTCGGCTGAGGGAACTCAACAGGAATGAACGATACGAGAAGGTGAAGAATGGAATTCTGGATAAAGTGATCAGCTTAGGTCAGGTTACTCCAAAACACTGGGAAGAGATTCTACAGAGGAAACTGTGGGAAAGAGTCTCTACACATGTGATAGAGAATATTGACCTTCCTGCTGCCCAGTCTGTGAATTCAGGCACATTCAATACCACAGTGGACATCAAGCTCAAGCAGTGGACTGACAAACCGTTGCCTCACAAAGCAGTAGAGGTTGCTTGGGGAACCTTGGAGGATGAATTTGCTCGATTTATGTCAGAGCACAAAGGGAAAGACCATGATGATATCTTTGACAAACTAAAACATGCTGTTAAAGATGAAAGTATAAAACGTCACAGATGGGATGAGCAGGCTGAAGACAGTCTGCGAGTCATCCAGCACAATGCTTTAGAAGATCGTTCCATATCTGACAAACAGCAGTGGGATGCAGCTATCCATTTCCTGGAAGAAACCTTGCAAACCCGTCTTCGAGATACTGAATCTGTAATTCGTGATATGGTGGGGCCAGATTGGCAAGAAAGGTGGTTCTACTGGAAATCACGGTCTCCAGAACAGCATGTTCGAAATGAAACCAAAACCGAACTGGAACGGCTGCTAAACATCACTGAGGAACATACAGCTTATCTTGCTAACGATGATGTTACAACAGTTCGTAAAAACCTGGAGGCCAAAAATGTAGATGTGGACGCCATTCTTATTAAAGATACTTGGCATCAAGTTTACCGAAAACACTTCCTAATGGAATCGCTGAACCATTGTAATCTTTGCAGGAGAGGTTTCCACTATTATTAAAGGCATTTTGTAGATTCTGAGCTTGAATGCAATAACGTTATCCTGTTCTGGCGCATTCAGCAAATGTTAGCTATTACAGCAAGCACACTCCGACAACAGCTAACAAATACTGAAGTGAGACACCTCAAAAAGAATGTGAAAGAAGTGTTGGAGGGTTTTGCTGATGACAATGCTAAAAAAATTCAACTGTCGACAGGAAGGCGAGTTCAACTAACAGAGGACCTCAAAAGGGTTTGTGAGATTCAAGAGAAGTTAGAAGTATTCATTGAAGCTCTTCATCAAGGAAAATAACAGTCTCTCGTCACACACTGCCATATATCCCCCCATCTTCCCAACCCCCCCCCCCCCCCCCCACAGAGGATGATCCGTCACACCCCCTCTCCTCCTCCCACCTGCCCCCACCGAGAGGATGATCCGTCACACCCCCTCTCCTCCTCCCACCTGCCCCCACCGAGAGGATGATCCGTCACGCCCCCTCTCCTCCTCCCACCCCCCCGCTCCCCCCCAGATGATCTGGGTCAGAGAGCCGCTCTCTCTGCTTTTTTCTCCCCGTCCGGGCGCGCTGCTTCAGATTTTTTTTCGAACTGTGCATGCGCAGTTCAGGGCTTCGATCGGTCCGGCAGCGCTAAGCCCCGCCCAGTGCGCGGTTCGGACTGGGGCCAGCAAAACGCGTATGGGCGCGCTGGAAAGAGGATTCCAGGCTTGGATCTATTTGACGCCCAGATTCGGCACTTAGACTCAAAATGGTCAAATCAGGCCCTATGAATGAGTTATATTTAACATTTCAAGTTAACTGCTCTGCAATCAGCACATGACATTGCAGAACATTTTAGCCATCCTGCTATTTGATTAAGTTGTGCCTCAGTCACCTCACTCAAATTTAATTTTCTAACAGGGTAATATTTGTAACCCACTGAGAGACGGTAAGAGCTGGGGTGATTGACATGTTGTCTGTCCTCCTAAATTAAAGGATTGAAAATAAAATTGAGATTGTAAAAGCTGGAATAGTGGAGCCAATGCAGCAGAACAACAAGTTGGAATCAGAAGGAAAGTTGCACGTCACTCAGATAGATAAAGATGCCAGCCTTGAACAAAAGCCGAAGGCTGTACTATTTCCATAGCAGTAAACATCAGGTTTGATGTAAAGAAAGTAACTGCACAGATAATTCACTGTCGGTCCATTATTGGCAATACAATAAGCAAGGAAACAAGTTTCTTTGAACCTATTGACGTTTATTCTATCCCTTCCCCATAACTGTCCTCTCTGCTCACCACCCTAACTCAGCCTACAGTACGGCTCCAAATAAGTTGCCAGCGACTACTCCTGCACTTTACACAGGCGACCATGTATAATTTACAAGCCTTAATGTTGAATGCTGACAGGCTCATTAGCACGAATGTGAACTGGATATTCACCGAGGTACACTTTCCACCAGAACCACACGAGCCACGGCTGATAACGTCCCCTGTTCTTCACAGAGTCGCTGAAACAATGTGTAAAACATCCTCCCACTCTGCACCATTTACCACTTTATTAGAGCTAACACTGTTTACTTTGGGTGTAACCCTTCGTGTGGGCTTTCTCTTTTCCTTTCAGATGAGTTTGGATGAAAGGTCACACCGTGATTATCAACGCTACTTTCTCCTTCTGTGCTTTCAGAATTTTCTGTTCACATTTCAGAATGCAACATATGCATTGGTCTATTCAATCTCCTCTGTGTTTCAATTTGGTGCTTTGGCTAAATGCGTTTGGGGTAAAAATGAGAATAAGACATTGTTGTAATTTTGTGTCCAGAATTGGTAAATTCTGCTGTCTTTTCTTGATGCTAAATCCAAGCTAATATATAGCTTGACATAGTCAATTGGAAATAATCTTCCTTCATTTGTGCCTGCTCTGTTAAAGTTTACAGTAATTTGGTGATTTGCATTTGATATTCCCCCCTCCGCCCCCATTTTAGGGCAAGGGGAGAATATAGTACATAATGGTGCACAAAAAAATCCATTTTTTATTAACAACCTTGGCTATTTATTATTTGCAATAACTTAACATTTTTCTGTATGTTTGATTTTTTTCAGCTAACAAGTTGCACCACTCTTCCAGACTCCCCTGGGGCCATGGCTTTGTTCCTCCATATACTATGCATCGGTGAACATAATGCAATCACTTATGTGAAAGCTAACAAGGATGCAGCAGGTACAGGCTGGGGTTACAACACTTGATGATGTGATTAGTAGGTGTTATTGCTCTCATTCTTTCATCCATTTTTAATACTGCACAAAAATAGATAATTGAACCTTTATCAAGTGCAAAATGCACTGCTGAGCACAGACCATGGCATTGGGGAACTCTCTTGCTTGTCAAGTGCGTAACCTACTGCTACAAGGCAAGCAGAATCCCACTTTACAGCTGTCCCTGGGACACCATTGTTCCTGTTCCCAGAGGACTCTACTAATCAGTTCAATCATCGTTTGGAGGGGAGACAGTGGTTTGTGGTAATGTCACTAGACTAATAATGCAGAGACCCAGCCTAATTCCCTGGGAAGCATGAGTTCAAATCCTACCAGCTGGTGAAATTTAAATTCAATTTTTTAAATCTAGTTTAAGAATTGGTGACCATGAAACTATTATCCTTCGTCAAAAAAAATCATCTAGTCTACTAATGTCCACTTATTATTCATTCACAGGGTGCAGACATCACCAGATAGTCCAGCATTTATTGCCCATCTCTAATTGCCCTTAAAAGGGCGATGGTGAACCACCTTTTTGTAACCGCTGCAGTCCATGTGGTGTAGGTACACCCACAGTGCTGAAAGGGAGGGAGTTCCTGGATTTTGACCCAGCGACAGTGAAGGAATGAGAATATAGTTCCAAGTCAGGATGATGAGTGGCTTTGAGGTGATCTTGCAGGTGGTGGTGCTTCTATGCATCTGCTGCCCTTGACCTTCTAGGTGGGTTTAGAAAGTTCTGTCAAAGAGACCTTGAAGAATTCGCGCAGTATATCTTATGGATGGTATGGACTCCTGCCAATGTACTCAATGTTGGAGGGAGTGAATGTTTAAAGTATTGGATAGGATACCAATCAAGAAGGCTGCTTTGTCCTGGATGGTGTTGAACTTCTTGGATGTTGTTGGAGCTGCACCCATCCAGGCAAGTGGAGAGCATTCCATTGCAGTCCTGGCTTGCGCCCTGTAGATGGGGGAGTCAGGAGATGAATTACTCACCACAGGGTTCCTAACCTCTGACCTGCCCGTGTAGTCATAGTATTTATATGGCTGGTCCAGTTCAATTTCTGGTCAATGGTAATCCCCAGGATGTTGATAGTGGGGGATTCAACAATGGTGGCCAATGAATGTCAAGGGAAGATGGTTAGATTCTCTCTTGCTGGAGACGGCCATTGCCTGGCACTTGTGCAGCGCAAATGTTATTTGTCACTTATTAGTTCAAGCCTGAATGTTGTCCTGGTCTTGTTGCATTTGAACATGGACTGATCTGTAGCTAATGAGTCATAAATGGTGCTGAACATTGCACAGTCATCAGGGAACATCCCTAATTTCGGCCTTATGATGGAAGGAAAGTCATTGATGAAGTAGCTGAATATGGTTGGGCCTAAGACACTATCCTGAGGGACTCCTGCAGTGATGACCCAGGACTGAGAAGATTAACTGAAAGGATTGACCTTTGACTAATAATGACGTCAACCAGTGGGGGAAATTTCCCATTGATTCCCATTGACTCCAGTTTTGCCAGGGCTCCTTGATGCCACGCTCATTCAAATGAAGCCTTGATGTCAAGGGCAGTCACTCACACCTCACCTCTTG
This sequence comes from Mustelus asterias, assembly GCF_964213995.1. Lineage (NCBI taxonomy): Eukaryota > Metazoa > Chordata > Chondrichthyes > Carcharhiniformes > Triakidae > Mustelus > Mustelus asterias. The sequence continues at coordinate 12,992,360 of NC_135804.1, forward strand.
AGTTCACCTCTCATTTTTTCCACGTTTGAATCAAGGCTGTAATGAGATCAGTAGCTGAGTGATTTTGGTGGAACAGAAAGTGAATGTCGATCATCAAACAGCCCGCCACCGCACTCTCACCATATTGGTCATCCAACATGTTCATTCTCGATTCTTAATGCTTCATTATCTGATTGAGTGGTTTTTGACAACTTTAAGGCAGGAAAGCTTGCATCCTTACCTGGTCTGGCCCCCATGTGACTCCAGATCCACAGAATTATGGTGGATTCTTAACAGCCCTCTGAAATGGCCAAGTGAAGCCACTCGGTTCAAGGGCAATTAGGGATGAGCATCAACCTTGCCAGCAATGCCCACATCCCATCAAAGAAGAAAAAGAATGATCAAAAACAACATTGCATTGGTTCATGTGAATTACTTTGCCCAAAGAAAGAGCTCCCCCCTCTCTAAATTTACTAGGATGTTATCGGGACTTGATGGTTTGAGTTATAAGGAGAGGCTGGATCGACTGGGACTTTTTTTCCTGGACTGTAGGAGGCCTAGGGGTGATCTTATAAAGGTCTATAATATAATAAGGGACACAGATCAGCTAGATGGTCAACATCTTTCCCAAAGGTAGGGGAGTCTAAAACCAGAGGGCATAGGTTTAAGGTGAGAGGGGAGAGATACAAAAGGGTCCAGAGGGGCAATTGTTTCACATAGAGGGTGGTGAGTATCTGGAACAAGCTGCCAGAGGTAGTAGTAGAGGCGGGTACAATTTTGTCTTTTGAAAAGCATTTAGACAGTTACATGGGTAAGATGGATGTAGAGGGATATACACAGGCAAGTGGGGCCAGCTTAGTGGTTAAAAAAAGCAGCATGGACAAGTTGGGCCGAAGGGCCTGTTTCCATGTTGTAAACCTCTATGACTCTATGACCCTAAACTTGTTTGCTTATTTTTTTTAAATGATTCCCTGATCTCCCCTTGTGCCGCTTACGGTTGCAACGTCTCTTTCTGTTTTGATATGTTTCTGCAGGTTGCATCAAATGACATCTTGCCTCTAATAACTTACCACTACACTCCCACCATTAGTCACTCTGCCCAACCTGTCCTGTCACAATTCTCAATGCTTCATCACCGCATAACTGACTGGAAGATTTTTCACAACCAAAGTCTTTCTTTCTCAGTGCTGGTATGCTTATAGGTAGTGGGCGAAAGGGTTGCAAAAAACCAAATAGAAACTCAGTTATGATTAATGTCCATGAATCATTTTTCTCCAAGGTGGCTCATAGATGTGTCCTCGAGGTTGGTTGTTAAATTCTCAGACAATCCCAGCAATCACACCACAAACATCAAAGTGTGGGAAATAGGTTTTGTCTCTGCAAGTTTCCCCATGGCTAATGTTGGACTGATTGGCCTAAAATTGCAAGGTTTATCCCTCTCCCTTTATTTGAACCGGGTATAACATTCGCAATTACAGAATCACACAGTGCAGAAGAGGCCCTTCGGTCCATCGACACGTGACAAACACCTGACCTACCTACCTACTAATCCCATTTACCAGCACTCGGCCCACAGCTTGAATGTTCTGATGTGCCAAGTGCTCATTCAGGTACTTTTTAAAGGAGGTGAGGCAACCCTCCTCCACCACTCTCCCATCATCCAATCCTCTGGCATCACTCCATATCTAAGGTAGATTGGAAGGTTGTGGTCAGTGCCTCTGCAATCTGAACCTTCAATCTCCTCAGCAACCCAAGATATCTTTCCCATCCAGACGAGGTAACTTTTTTATTCTGTGCTGTGATATTTTATGATTCTATGACCATGGTTTAATCAAGTTATCAGTGAACTGGAATTTGGATTAGTACGTGCAGTTCTGGTCACCACACCACCAGAAGGACGTGGAAGCCTTGGAGAGAGTGCAAATAAGGTTCACCAGGATGTTGCCTGGTCTCAAGGGTGTTGACTATAAGGAGAGGTTGAATAAATTAGGATTGTTTTCACTGGAAAGCCAGAGGCTGAGAGGAGGCCTGATCGAGGTCTACAAAATTATGAAAGGCACGGGCAGGGTGGATAGTCAGAGGCTTTTTTCCCAGGGTGGAAGTGTCAATTACAAGGGGCACAGGTCCCAGGTGAGAGGGGGAAAGTTTAAGGGAGATGTGCGGGGCAAGCTTTTCACACAGAGAGTGGTGGATGCATGGAACGCGCTGCCAGAGGAGGTGGTGGAAGCAGACACATTAGCAACATTTAAGAGGCAGATTGGGAGGGAATAGAGGGATACGGACCGAGTCAGGGCAGAAGGTTTTTTTTTAGTTTAGTTAGGGCATCATGATGGACACGGCTTGGAGGGCCAAAGGGCCTGTTCCCGTGCTGTACTTTTCTTTGTAACTATATCAATAATTACCATTTCTGTAATTAAATGTGAAGGACGGAGTTTGACTTACTTCAATCGATTAGAAGGAGCTGCTCCCTTTGGGAAATAACATTCCTGATAAAAAAAAGAACATCACTAATATGCCAGGTTTTAGAATTGAAATGATTCTCTTCATGAACTTTGAATGAATGAGCAAGTTAAGATTGAATTGAGCCATTTATTATTCTGAGTTAAAAACGGGAAATGATAAATTTTGCCAGTCACAGACTGTCATCAATTTTCAGTTCAAAGTGTGGATGCTGAAATAACAGAAAAAGTTGGAAAACTTCAGTAAATCTGGCAGCATCAATTTTTAGTTGCTTGTTAATCTGTTATTTCATATCACCAGCTTTTTCAGACTTATCATTTCTCTTCTGAGCTTGGTGATAGTGTTGTGTGCCTTCAATTAAAAACTGATATATATAAAATTACAATTTTTATTTAACTTGTTTTCAGGCTGACAGCAATATCATTAGGATCACACAAACTGGGGTCAAACAGCGTGGCGTCATCACATCAACGTTCTTCTCCATCTTCCTCGCAGCCACACTCCACCCCATCACACTGAAGCTGTCCACTAGAGTGGAGCTAACCCACTGGACACTGTTCAATCTCTGACACCTCCAGGCCAGAACCAAGGCCACTCCAATCTCTGTCATCGAGCTGCCTAACGCAGATGACGCCTGCGCGTGCGTGCACACATTCAGAGGCTGAGCTACAAACCATCGTTGACACATTCACCTGAGAGAATGGGCCTCAGACGAAACATCCGGAAAACAAACGTTCTCCGCCAGCGCGTTCCCGCCACACAAAACTGCCCACCCCCCCCCGACCGTCACGATCCACGGTGAGCCCTTGGACAATGTGGATCATTTCCGACATCTCGGGAGCCTCCTCCCGGCACGGACAGACATTGATGATGAAATCCAATGCGCCAGTGCAGGCTTCGGACGCCTGAGGAACAGAGTGTTTGAAGTCCGAGATCTCAAATCAAGCACCAAGTTCATGGTCTACAGAGAAGCCATGGTGCCCACCCTCCTGTACACATCAGAAACATACAGGATCTTTCACCCCTATCCAGTCCACATCACTCTATTCCCTGACTATTCATGTATCTGTCAAGATGCCTCTTAAACATTGCTATTGTATCTGCTTCGACTACCTCCTGTGGCAGCGCATTCCCAGCACTTACCACCCTCTGTGTAAAAAACCTGCCTCTCACATCTCCTTTAAACTTTCACCCTTTTACCTTAAAACTATGTCTCCTTGTAAATGACATTTCTATCCTGGGAAAAAGACTCCGACTATCCATCTATCCATCCCTCTCATAATTTCGTAAAATTCTTTCAGGTCGCCCCTCAGCCTCCAAAGTTCAAGTCAAAACAAACCAAGTTTGTCCTATCCCTCCTCATAGCCAATACCCTCCAAACCAGGCAACATCCCAGTAAACCTTTTCTGTACCCTCTCCAAAGCCTCCACATCCTTCTGGTGTATAATGACCACTATAGTGATTGGATATCATCTGTTTTGATGTAAGGCTACCCTGTACCATTCAGATTTCAGTTTAATTCTTTCAGTGCCATAGAGGATTGATTCCTTTTCAAAGGCATTGTAAGGTGAGAGCAGTATCATTTACCCTCAGTGCTCAGGGGAAGAAAATGTCATGCTAATCTGGTTGCTATAATTATGTAAGAAATAACTATGATTTGAAGTTATCTGGTAGCTTCTTGATTTCACGAGTGCCTTAAGATTGCCAAATCTTCTGAGGTCCCTCTCTGTTTTACTTGGATATTGATTAATAAATAAGACGATTATCTTCATGTATCTGAACTACTTTATGGATATTTCCCCTTGGCTATAACTTTACTGTGTTATAGACATTATTGTACTTGATTTTTTTACATGTTTGAATTTTTTCTCTGGTGAAGTTTACCATTACATTGACAGAATCTACGTTCATGTTAACCAATATCTATAGGGGTTAAGGGGCTGGTGTTCGGAACAACTAGTAATTCTTAATAACATTATTTGTGCCATAGATTGTACTCGTGGCGGGAAACTTCAACCTTCATCAAAAAGAGGAACTCAATATCCTACTACTGACTGTGGTGTCTAATAAAGAACAAAGAACAGTACAGCACAGGAACAGGCCCTTCGGCCCTCCAAGCCTGCACCGATCATGATTCCTGCCTAAAATAAAACCGTGTGCACTTACGGAGTCTGCATCCTTTCATTCCCATCCTATTCATATATTCGTCTAGTTGCCGCTATCGTACCTGCTCCCACCACCTCCGCGAGCAGTGCGTTCCAGATATTCACCACCCTCTGTGTAAAAAACTTGCCTCGCATATCTCCTGTAAACTTTTCCCACGCACCTTAAACCAATGTCCCCTCGTACTCGACTTTTCTACCCTAGGAAAGAGAGTCTGACTATCCACTCTGTCCATGCCACTCATCATCTTGTAAGCCTCTATCAGGTCACCCCTCAACCTCCGTCATTCCAGTGAGAACAAACTTAGTTGATCCAACCTCTCCTCATAGCTAATACCCTCCAGACCAGGCAACATCCTGGTAAACCTCTCCTGTACCCTCTCCAAAGCATCCACATCCTCTTGGTAATATGGTGACCAGAATTGTATACAATATTCTAACTGAGGCACAGCTGCAGCATGATCTGCCAATTTTTATACTCCATATATATATGTTACAACCACAAAAAAAGGACTAATACAGTTGCAAGGTCGGTTAGTTCAGTTAGCTGAACAGTTGGTTCATTATGAAGAATAATGTCAACAGCGTGGCTTCAATTCCCCTACTGGCTGAGGTTTTCCATGAAGACCCCTCACCTCTTGTTGCACTGATTACATTTTGAGATCACTTACTACCCCATCAAACATATCTGCACCTTCTGTGAGCTGCTTGAATATTCACTCGCCTTCTGCCCCGAGAGATTGTGCAAGTATCAATTTCTTACAGATTGCTGCTACACCTGGGCCGTCCATCCCTGTAGCAAGCAAGGAGGTCTTGAGCCCCAAAATCCATCAGTCCTACAACATGGGGGGTTCTCCTGGCAATGAACGAAATGACTCTTGTGCTGGTAAAGTTAAACTTTTCTCAGACATCCTCATTGCCAGTTTTTGTTGTGTATTTGCCAGGTTGCTACACATCTTATATTTCTGACCCATCGCAGAGTAATGCAAGGATACAGCTGGTTTATTTACAGTACTTCAAAACATCTCAGAAATTATAGGATTTTCTATACACAAGCACATGGTCTTAGCCCAAAACCCAAATCCCTTCTGGGATTTTTTCAGATTTCTTCACTTTTTAGTTCCACTCCCCTGCACACTAAAAACAGAACCAGGGAGCATATAATAAAGGAGAAAATATTTCAGATGTCAGAAATCTGAAATATAAAGCAGAACCAGGGAGAGAAATCATGGACTCTAGTGCTCCAACTGTTTCCAGGCCTCTTATCCACCCACCCCACCCCCTAACCTCCCCCTTCCACCCGCCCACCTCACCCCCTTCATCCCTGTTCACCTTCCCCAGCACATGCTTCGGGTGTCCAAAATTTGGAACCTTAGTCACAGTGGGGTTGACCTGTTCCATATAAGTTTAGCCAAAATATCTTGGCTTTTGACCTCTATGCCTCTGTTTATAAAGCCCATTGAAAGCTCAGATTTCACTATGACACCCTTTATAACACGGCTTTGTCAGATAGTTACACCCAACTTGATTGTTCATATCTTGCAACCAGCTTGACTTCTTTGAACCTGACCCTATGCAATATCCAGAGAGCAATTTCAAAAAGGCCTGAACCTCATAAGTACCGCAAGCAATGATCCCATCTAACATTTGAGTATATCTTGAACTAGCAGCCTTGTATTTTATTGGTGTATGACTTCTGGATTCACTTCCAAATTTAAAAATAGCGAAACCTCCCAGTGAACTAGCACCAGCCAATTCACTTGCAGTAATGTCTATTTCTATTCATGCAAGTGGGCTTTGTCAGCACCTTGAGTGATAAATATTTTCGCATTTGAAATTGAAACTAACCTCATTTAAAAAGGCCCAGCATGGTGCATGTAATAAGGGAGAAAGTATTTCAGATGTTGGAAATCTGAATTAGAAACAGAAAGAGCTGTAACTACTCAGCTCGCCAAGTAGCATCGATGTCCTAGTGTCTGAATCACAAAAGGTACAGCAAGTAATTAGGCAAGTTGATAGAAAGTTATTGTTTATTGAGAGGGGAATTGATTACAAAGAATGTTATGCTACCGTTGTACAGGGCATTGACAAGACCACACCTGGAATATTGGTCTCCTTATTTAAGGGATTATTTAGAGTATGAGAGGAAGCTTGCGGGGAACATAAAAACTGATGGTAAAAGTTTCTTTGGGTATGGGAAGAGAAAAAGGTTGGTGAAGATGATGTAGGTCCATTACAGTTAGAAACAGGGGAATTTATAATGAGGAACAAAGAAATGGCTGACCAACTAAATACATACTTTAGTTCTGTCTTCACAAGGAAGGACACAAATAACCTACAGAAATGTTGGGGACCACAGGGTTTAGTGAGAGGGAGGAACTGAAGAAATCAGTATTAGTGGAGGAATGGATTTTGGGAAATTGATGGGATTCAAGGCCGATAAACCCCTGAAGGGGATAAAAGAGCCTGATAATCTACATCACAGAGCCCTTACTGAAGTGGCCTTAGTGGATGCATTGGTGGCCATCTTCCAAGATTCTATAAAATCTGGAACAGTTCTGAAAGATTGAAAGGTAGCTGATATAAACCCACTATTTAAAAAAGGAGGCAGAGAGAAAACAGAATTACAGAGCAGTGAGCCTGACATCAGTCATCGGGAAAATTCTAGGGTCTGTTATCAAGGATTTTATAGCAGAGCACTTGAAAACCAGTGGCAGAATTGGACGGAGTCAGCATGGATTTACGAAAGATAAACCATACTTGACAAATCTCCTAGAATTCTTCAAGGAGGTAACTTCATAGAATCAGAGAAACCCTACAGTGCAGAAAGAGGCCATTTGGCCCCTCATGTCTGCAACGACCACAATCCCACCCAGGCCCTACCCCCATATCCCTACATAATTTACCCGCTAATCCCTCTAACCTACACTTCCCAGGACACTAAGGGGCAATTTTAGCATGGCCAATCAACCTAACCCGCACATCTTTGGACTGTGGGAAGAAACCGGAGCACCAGGAGGAAACCCACACAGACACGGGGAGAATGTGCAAACTCCACACAGACAGCGACCCGAGCCGGGAATCGAACCCAGGTCTCTGGCGCTGTGAAGCAGCAGTGCTAACCACTGTGCTAACGTGCCACCCATCAACTACATCAGCTTGTAGAGTTGATGAGGGGAAGCCAGTGGATATGGTTTATCTGTACATTCAGAAGGCTTTCACCAAAGTCCCAAAGTTGGTGGGGGAGATGTGAACCAGGGCCATAGTCTAGGGATAAGGGGTAAATCTTTTTTAGGAACAACAGGAAGAGAAATTTCTTCACCCAGAGTGTGGTGGGACTATGGAATTCACTACCACAGTGAGCAGTTGAGGCCAAAACATTAAGAAGGAGTTGGATATTGCTCTTGGGGCAAAATGGATCAAAGGATATAGCGCCAGGGACCCAGGTTTGATTCTCTTGGGCCACTGTCTGTGTGGAGTTTGCATATTCTCCCCGTGTCTGCATGGGTTTCCTCCGAGTGCTCCGGTTTCCTCCCACAGTCCAAAGATGTGCGGGTTAGGTGGATTGGCCATGCTCAATTGCCTTAGTGTCAGGGGGACTGGCTAGTGTAAATGCATGGAATTATGAGGATAGGGCCTGGGTGGGATTGTGGTCAGTGCAGACTTGATGGGCCGAATGGCCTCCTTCTGCACTATAGGATTCTATGACTATGATATGGAAGAAAGCAGGATGAGGCTACTGAATTGGATGGTCAGCCATGTTCATACCGAATGGTGGAGCAGGTTCGAAGGGCTGAATGTCCTATTCCTATTCCTATATTCTATGTTTCTATGAAGGATGTAGACATGTTAGACACAGTTGGGAGAAGGTTTACTAGACTAATTCCAGGAATGGACGGGTTATCTGATGAGAAAAGTTTGGAGAGATTAGATTTGTATCCATCAGAGCTTCGAAGAATAAACTGGAACTTGATCAAAACCTTCAAGATTGTTAAGGGTGTGGAGAAGATGTTTCATCTTGTTGGAGGATCTGGAACTGGGCGTCACTGTTTTAAAAATAAAGAGCCACTGATTTAAGATGGAGATGAGGAGAAATCTCTTCCTGCAGAATGTCGTGACTCTCTGGAACTCTCTTCCTCAAAGGGCAGTGGAAGCAGAGTCTTTGAATCTTTCTTAAGGCAGAACCAGAGAGATTCACCACAGAAAGCATTCTTTCTGGTTGTATCACAGCTTGGCATGGCTCCTGCTCGGTCCAAGACCGCAAGAAACTACAAAAGGTCATGAATGTCACCAAATCCATCACGCAAACCAGCCTCCCATCGATTGACTCTGTCTACACTTCCCGCTGCCTCGGCAAAGCAGCCAGCATACTTAAGGACCCCATGCACCCCAGACATTCTCTCTTCCACCTTCTTCCATCGGGAAAAGATACAAAAGTCTGAGGTCACGTGCCAACCGACTCAAGAATAGCTTCTTCCCTGCTGCTGCCAGGCTTTTGAATGGACCTACCTTGCATTAAGTTGATCTTTCTATATCCTAGCTATGATTGTAACACTACATTCTGCACTCTCTCGTTTCCTTCTCTTTGAAGGGTATGTTTTGTCTGTATAGCGTGCAAGAAACAATACTTTTCACTGTATGTTAATACATGTGACAATAATAAATCTAATCAAATCAAAAGATTTTTGATTAAAATGGAAGGCTGAAAGGTTGTGAATGGTAGGTAGGAATGTGAGGTTGAGGTTACAATCAGATCCACAATGATCTCATTGATTGGCATATGTTTGTGTGTAAACTAAGTCAAGGTCCACAATCTGCACTCATTCTGATGAAGGGCCGCTCTGAACAGATACCACCAGATGTGCTAAGCATTTCTAACATTTCCCATTTCCACTGGGGCAAAAATAACCCCTTTCACCAGCCCTCCAAAAAGCAATTACACTCTCGTGAGCCTCACTCTCCCCTCCAGCAAGAAACCCAACAGCAGCTGGCCAAGGTGTGGTTTAGCACAAAGTTAAACATAGAACATAGAACATAGAAAGCCACAGCACAAACAGGCCCTTCGGCCCACAAGTTGCGCCGATCACATCCCCACCTCTAGGCCTATCTATAGCCCTCAATCCCATTAAATCCCATGTACTCATCCAGAAGTCTCTTAAAAGACCCCAACGAGTTTGCCTCCACCACCACCGACGTCAGCCGATTCCACTCACCCACCACCCTCTGAGTGAAAAACTTACCCCTGACATCTCCTCTGTACCTACCCCCCAGCACCTTAAACCTGTGTCCTCTCGTAGCAACCATTTCAGCCCTTGGAAATAGCCTCTGAGAGTCTACCCTATCCAGACCTCTCAACATCTTGTAAACCTCTATCAGGTCACCTCTCATCCTTCGTCTCTCCAGGGAGAAGAGACCAAGCTCCCTCAACCTATCCTCATAAGGCATGCCCCCCAATCCAGGCAACATCCTTGTAAATCTCCTCTGCACCCTTTCAATGGCTTCAACATCTTTCCTGTAATGAGGTGACCAGAACTGCGCGCAGTACTCCAAGTGGGGTCTAACCAGGGTCCTATAAAGCTGCAGCATTATCTCCCGACTCCTAAACTCAATCCCTCGATTAATGAAGGCCAGTACGCCGTACGCCTTCTTGACCGCATCCTCCACCTGCGAGGCCGATTTAAGAGTCCTATGGACCCGGACCCCAAGGTCCTTCTGATCCTCTACACTGCTAAGAATGGTACCCTTCATATTATACTGCTGCTTCATCCCATTGGATCTGCCAAAATGGATCACCACACACACCACCACACATGAATTTTAAAAAACCAGTTTCAAGTTGATTAAAATGTAAACAACTTGCTGAGCAAAAAAAAATAAATGTCAAAGCAATAAAATGATAATTTTTAAATGATAATTTTAAAAAGAATTACCAAACATAACCATTAAAATGTGTCAAGAAACATAGCCGTCTAACAAAGCCTCTTGTGCCCTTTCACTTAAGAAAAAGAGTTGGAGAGAGAGGCAGATTAGGCCCAAGGCCTATCCTCAGGGAAGAAGGAGGTGACCAGGGCAAAGCTAAAGAGTTGGGTTTGACTAACACTGATCTTTGCTCGTCTCTGGTAACACACACTCTGAGCTGGCACTCGCTCACACATCCCACAGGATCCAGGAGGTTTGGAGATTAATATCAGAGGAGGATTTCGGGATGGCTGTGAAGATGGCAAGACACACTTCATCTTGGATCTATCTAATGCTCTAAACTGCCCCGGGCCTCACTGTTTCTGCATTCACCGCTCCTCCTTCTGGCCCACTTTGCCATCTTGACTCCTGTTGCCCTCTAGTAGGCCACTTACTGTCCGCGAGGGCAAGAGCTTGGCCAAGGGTGAACGACATCACCCAGAATGCACCCTGACTGTCTAAATAAATGGCCACCCAATTTCAGGCTCTCACTCCCAGATAATTGCGTTTCGAACACAGGAACTTTGCCCCAGAGCATAGCACCCATAACACTCATATTTGCGAGCACAATCAGATATGAGGCAGACACTTGAGAGAGGGCACAGTGCTGCCCGAGGCTGGGTCCTCCAAAGACATGAACCCCGATGATTAGCATCATTCGCAGCTCCCTCTCCTGGGCACTGCAATCAATTCTAGTTAACACAGATCAGAAAGCAGAGCAACATAATCAAATACAGATCAATCAAATCATTAAACACTGCAACAGGTAACATTCATGTCACACAAATGCCTTCTTCACCAAGAGGGAGTCTAACCATGCCGCTGGACATCTTTTGGCATGATTGCCAAAGTACCCATATCAACATCCTGAGGGCTACCATTGAGCAGAAACCTAATTGAATCGGCCAGATAATGAGCGGTGAGAGCAATGCCCACCTCGTTTGAATTGGTACTTGTTCTAAAAAAAAACCTGAGTAAATATTTATAAATGAGAATCGACAGTGTCCTGGAAAGAGTGAGTGCAGTATAATGAAAGTGTTTCATTTTTCCAAGGATTTAACAAGTCCTCCAGATATTAAACAGCCAATCAATGAGTATCTCAAACACTTTCAAGTTTAATTCAGATAGCCAGGATTATCCTTGCTTTTGATGATGCAGCATCTGATAAGAAAACTCACGGCTTTCTCATTCATGTTAGACTTTTACGAATGACTTGAGGTCTAAATCCTAGAAATAGCAGTAATGTGTCAAAGCTGAAATGTTAACTTTTCTTTCTGTTCTTAAAGACCCTGACAAAATTGCTGTATATTTTCAGCAATTTCCGTTTTTATTTCAGATTCCTGGCGTTTGCTTTCCTTTCTAATTTTTGCATACTTGAAAAACGAAACTTTGCATAACGTTAAGTTAATGATGATCGTCTTTGTGTCTGTAATACAGTTGACATTAGCACTGACATGCACCTTAACTTAAGACCAGGTGTCAGGATATGATAGTGTTAGAGCTGCAACATGTTTGAATATTAATCGCAACCTTTGCCCTTAAGCTTCTAATGTTTGGATAAAACATCAATGGAATTTATTTATAATTTGATAATTGCATATGCTAATGAGGATAGCTGGCTATCACATTACACGGATACACAACCAAGAGCTGATGGTATGAACAATCTGACACATATAATTAAGGCAACACAAAACAGTCCTGCACATAAACCCCAAAGGCAAACACAATCTGAAAAGACAGAGCCAATTTTTTTTCTTGAAGCTTGTTAGTTGAAGATTTTTTTCTGTGTTATTTGTGGGAATAGTTATACTGCTACGGGTCAAATGCTTCAAAAATAACATCATGTGCTTCTGCTAAATATGACCGAGTTTTCTCAGTAATCCTGTATTATATCACGCCATGAGACAGGACCTGTCTTTGTTAAAGAATAGTATACAGGCTCTATAATCCTACAACTCAGCACAGTGGTGCAGTGGTTAGCACTGCTGCCTCACAGCGCCAGGGAGCAGGGCTCAATTCCGGCCTTGGGTGACTGTCTGTGTGGAGTCTGCACCTCCCTGTCCCTGCGTGGGTTTCCTCCGGGTGCTCCGGTTTCCTCCCACACTCTAAAGATGTATTGAAAATGATTGTGCCAGACTCTGACGGCTGAATCAAATTGACTGTAGGCATAAGATTTAGAGAAAAGTTAGATCACGCAAATCAGAACGAAAATATTTGTTACTGTACAGCTAACCAGCCATGTTGAGATACAGCTGACTGTATATTGAAGTGCAGCAATTTGTTGTATTTTCTCAACTCAGGACCTGTGAAAGTACAAAAACATTTCAGAATATTCAGACAGATATTTTGTTCTTTTATCGAGGAATGTTGGATCACCCAGATATAGAAATTACAAGAAGGTTGGGTGGTCACAGTGGCACAGTGGTTAGCACTGCTGCCTCACAGCGCCAGGGACCTGAGTTCGATTCCGGCCTCGAGTGACTGTGTAGGAGTTTGCACATTCTCCCCGTGTCTGTGTGGGTTTCCTTGGGTGCTCCGGTTTCCTCCCACAGTCCAAAGATGTGCATGTTGGGTGGATGGCCATGCTGAATTGCCCCTTAGTGTCCTAAGATGAATAGGTTAGGTGGATTGGCCGTAGTAAATGTACGTGGTTACGGGGATTGGGTGAGCCTCCCACAGTCCAAATATGCGCATGATGGGTGGATTGGCCATGCTGAATTGCCCCTTAGTGTCCTAAGATGAATAGGTTAGGTGGATTGGCCGTAGTAAATGTACGTGGTTACGGGGATTGGGTAAGCCTGGGTAAGATTCTCTGTTGGAGAATCGATGAAGACTCGATGGACCAAATGGCCTCTTTCTTCACGGTAGGGATTCTAAATGTCCATCACTAATGTGCTATCATCATTCTCTGAGTTAGTCTGACCCTGTGGGAATTCATTATTGGATGAGGAAGAACAAAAACGAAGGAGGAACCTACCTGACTTTATTATGTAAACATTACCTCTCTTTCCTACAATCTCTACCACCAAGAAGGACAAGAGTAGAAATATTCGAATGTGATCACCTCCAATGTACCTTTTTAAGTCACACACCATCCTAACTTGTCCATATTCCTTCAATGCAACTGGTTCCATACCCAGGAATACTGACTATCAGTATTGGAGAACCATCATCAATCAATCTGCAACAGTTCAAAGAGAAGGTTCACCTCTACTTTTACAGGTAATGAAGCAAAGCAAACAATGCAGTCTGGTGGACTTTGTTGGCGTTTTGTCCTCCCCCTACATGATTTACCTTTATGCATTGTGCCCATGTGATCCAACAGACCCAAGAGCAAAAACTTTACCCAATTAGTTTCACTAAATGAACTAAAACAGCACAGAAAGCTCATTACTGAAACTTGAACAGACCCGCACATTAAATAAAAATCCAACAATACTTTAAAATTGGGGCAGCACGGTGGCACACTGGTTAGCACTGCTACCTCACAGAGCCAGGGACCCAGCTTCAATTCCGGCCTCGGGTCACTGTCTGTGTGGAGTTTGCACTTTCTCCCCGTGTTTGCATGGGTTTCCTTCGGGTGCCCAAGTTTCTCCCCACAGTCTGCGGATTGGGTTGATTGGCCATGATAAATTGACTCCAGTGTCAGGGGATTAGCAGGGTAAATGTGTGGGGTGACGGGAATAGGGCCTGGGTGGGATTGTGGTTGATACAGACTCGATGGCCGAATGGATTCCTTCTGTACTGTAGGGATTCTATAAGTCAATTCTATGCAAATATGAAATTGATCTGTGTTTATTGTCATGGAATATAAGGCATGATAAATTGCCAATTTGACATCGGGAACGAGCATCATGGGATAGTTGGCATTTGTGGCTAACTATAAAGCTTGCAAAATGCCTGAAAGAGAAGTTGTAGTAGATATTGGAGTAGATCAGAAATGTTAGGGTTAAAATAAATGTATCATGGAAAATGCTAGAACGAAATATTCTTGGTTAGACTGGAGAATGATACAGCAGTTAGAGGCTCTGCGCCCAACAGGTGATGTGACCTACCGTAAAAATAGACAGAACTGCTTTAATTTATGGTTTGACACAAGATGCAGGGGTTACATCACATCTTGTCACCAAGTGGATGTATCCAAGTAAAAAAAATAAATATACTAAGTGTCATGTATAACTAATTTGTTAGTCAAGGCTGAAAGCCACCTTGGATTGGAGTAGATCTTAGATCCAATGGGTATCCCACTAATGAGTATATAGATACATTTTTTGCTTGCATTAATGTGGTGAACCATAGATGGTTACCACTATGGGTACTTGTATATATGTTACTCTCGTTGCTGTTGGGGTTAGGGTTGTTGGGTGTTCCACCTGTTATTACTGTTTATGCGGTACACTCCGTTCGGCTCCGCCCAGGACTCCGCCTTCTTACAGGAGTATAAAAGTCACTGCTACTTCCTAGTAGTCTTTGGTCTGGGATAATATTGTTGAGTAGTGTGCTCCTATTTGTAGTGAATAAAAGCCTTTATTCCCGGGTACGTTCTAGCCTCCCGTGTGAATCAATCGTGCATCAATTAGTCCCTTAATGTTCATAAGAACATAAGAACTAGGAGCAGGAGTAGGCCATCTGGCCCCTCGAGCCTGCTCTACCGTTCAAAGGGATCATGGCTGATCTTTTCTTGGACTCAGCTCCACTTACCCGCCTGCTCACCATCACCCTTAATTCCTTTACTGTTCAAAATCTATCTATCTTTGCCTTAAAAGCATTCAGGGAAGTAGCCTCAACTGCTTCAATGAGCCGGGAATTCCACAGATTCACAACCCTTTGGGTGAAGACGTTCCTCCTCAACTCAGCTCAATAAATTTCTTGCAGTTAACCTATATCTAATTATTTTGTGAATAATTGTATTAGTGTTGGTATAAGCCAACCAGGGAGCTAATCACCAATCTTTGATGATGTCTCCTTGTCTTACTTATTACCATTTCACAAATCACTCTTGACTATTAACCTTCTGGCTTTAAGAATTAATATAATGTGATGTAAGAATATTTAATAATTAATCCATGTAATTTTCAACAATTGTGCGAACAATGTATGATTTCTAGATCTCCATTTGCCGAATCCCTACACATTAAAGAACCATTAAAAAATATCAGACAATATATTGCTTTCAGGAGACAGGTAAGTTTTTAATAAATGCCTACTAGTTTTGACAAATAAAATAAATATTGTTTCAAATGCATATCCATTGATGTAAAACATCTGCGTTAGGAAAGCTGTGAGAGATTTAAATTGTATTCTTGAAGGAAAGGAAATGGGTGGAAATAAAAAGCAATTACTTCCAAGGGCATCATTTCCTTTGTAAGCATAATGGTTAAAGCATTCAGATAACATTCCATTACGCACAATTTTAAATCAGACATTAACTTGTTTTTGAAATGAAGTAGTAATGATATAAGTAAAGCCAAGGGATGAGAAAAGCCCATTCGACCCATCAAATTCTATAATTTGCTAAACCTGCATTATAGCTGCATTTTGAACATCCCTAATGTTTTTGATTCCATTTGCCCAACACGCAGATTTAAAACAATTTGACTAAAGGAATTATTCTAAAATGTCAATTTGACATTTACTTGCAACAATGGAAAAGTATGTCCTTTGGTCCTAATCTTTTGTGAGATAGGGTAAGGGGAGGAACTTATTCGATTTAGTTTTTTAAAGTCTTCTAAAGTTCTAAATTTAAAGGGTTTAATCATAGCAGGAGAGCTCAAACCTGTGGTTTGCTCATCCTGCTCTACGTGGGAAGTTGGGCACACTTCCAGTGCCGAGGACCAGCATGTGTGCAGGAAGTGTGTCCAGCTGCAACTCCTGGAAGCTTGGGTTTCAGAACTGGAACGGCAGCTGGATACACTGTGGAGCATCCGTGAATCTGAGAGCATCATGGATAGCAGAATAGGGATACAGCATAATACAGTGATACAATCAAGTCAGAGGGGGTATAGCTGTATTAAATTTCATGGGAGTAAGGCAAGGCTGGATGGCCTCTACATTAATGCAGTAAGAAGTTTAACAACACCAGGTTAAAGTCCAACAGGTTTATTTGGTAGCAAAAGCCACAAGCTTTCGGAGCCTTAAGCCCCTTCTTCAGGTGAGTGGGAATTCTGTTCACAAACAGGGCTTATAAAGACACAGACTCAATTTACAGAATAATGGTTGGAATGCGAATACTTACAGCTAATCAAGTCTTAAAGGTACAAACAATGTGAGTGGAGAGAGCATTAGGCACAGGTTAAAGAGATGTGTTGTCTCCAGACAGGACAGCCAGTGAGACTTTGCAGGTCCAGGCAAGCTGTGGGGATTACAGATAGTGTGACATGAACCCAATATCCCGGTTGAGGCTGTCCTCATGTGTGCGGACCTTGGCTATCAGTCTCTGCTCAGCGACTCTGCGCCGTCGTGTGTCGTGAAGACCGCCTTGGAGAATGCTTACCCGAATTTCAGAGGCCGAATGCCCGTGACCGCTGAAGTGCTACCCAACAGGAAGAGAACAGTCTTGCCTGGTGATTGTCGAGCGGTGTTCATTCATCCGTTGTCGCAGCGTCTGCATGGTTTCCCCAATGTACCATGCCTCGGGACATCCTTTCCTGCAGCGGATCAGGTAGACAACGTTGGTCGAGTTGCAAGAGTATGTACCGTGTACCTGGTGGATGGTGTTCTCACGTGAGCTGATGGCATCTGTGTCGATGATCCGGCACGTTTTGCAGAGGTTGCTGTGGCAGGGTTGTGTGGTGTTGTGGTCACTGTTCTCCTGAAGGCTGGGTAGTTTGCTGCGGACAATGGTCTGTTTGAGGTTGTGCGGTTGTTTGAAGGCAAAAATTGGGATGTGGGGATGGTCGTGGCGAGATGTTCGCCTTCAAGAATGACATGTTGAAGGCTCCGGAGGAGATGCCGTAGCTTCTCCGCTCCGGGGAAGTACTGGACGACGAAGGATACTCTGTCCACTGTGTCCCGTGTTTGTCTTCTGAGGAGGTCGGTGCGGTTTTTCGCTGTGGCGCGTCGGAACTGTTGATTGATGAGTCGAGCGCGATATCCTGTTCTTATGAGGGCATTTTTCAGTGTCTGGAGGTGTCTGTTGCGATCCTCCTCATCCGAGCAGATCCTGTGTATACGGAGGGCTTGTCCGTAGGGGATGGCTTCTTTAACGTGTTTAGGGTGGAAGCTGGAGAAGTGGAGCATCGTGAGGTTATCCGTGGGCTTGCGGTACAGTGAGGTGCTGAGGTGACCGTCCTTAATGGAGATGCGCGTGTCCAAGAATGCAACCGATTCTGGAGAGTAGTCCATGGTGAGTCTGATGGTGGGATGGAACTTGTTGATGTCATCATAGAGTTGTTTCAGTGATTGTTCACCATGAGTCCAAAGGAAGAAAATGTCATCGATGTATCTAGTGTATAGCATCGGTTGAAGGCCTTGTGCAGTGAAGAAGTCTTGTTTGAACCTGTGCATGAAGGTGTTGGCATATTGAGGTGCGCATTTGGTCCCCATGGCTGTTCCGTGTGATTGGATGAAGAACTGGTTGTTGAAGGTGAAGACATTGTGGTCCAGGATGAAGCGGATGAGTTGTAAAATTGCATCTGGAAACTAGCAGTTGTCGGCGCTGAGCACTGAAGCTGTTGCAGCACGGAACAGCCATGGGGACCAAATTCGCACCTCAATATGCCAACATCTTCATGCACAGGTTCGAACAAGACCTCTTCACCGCACAGGACCTTCAACCGATGCTATACACTAGATACATCGATGACATCTTCTTCCTTTGGACTCATGGTGAACAATCACTGAAACAACTATATGATGACATCAACACGGATAACCTCACGAAGCTCCACTTCTCCAGCTTCCACCCTAAACACATTAAGGAAGCCATCCCCCACGGACAAGCCCTCCGTATACACAGGATCTGCTCGGATGAGGAGGATCGCAACAGACACCTCCAGATGCTGAAAAATGCCCTCATAAGAGCAGGATATGGCGCTCGACTCATCAATCGACAGTTCCGACACGCCACAGCGAAAAACCGCACCGACCTCCTCAGAAGACAAACACGGGACACGGTGGACAGCGTACCCTTCGTCGTCCAGTACTTCCCCGGAGCGGAGAAGCTCCGGCATCTCCTCCAGAGCCTTCAACATGTCATTGATGAAGACGAACATCTTGCCAAGGCCATCCCCACACCTCCACTTCTTGCCTTCAAACAACCGCGCAACCTCAAACAGACCATTGTCCGCAGCAAACTACCCAGCCTTCAGGAGAACAGTGACCACGACACCACATAACCCTGCCACAGCAACCTCTGCAAGACATGCCGGATCATCGACACAGATGCCATCATCTCACTCTGAGAACACCATCCACCAGGTACACAAAGAACAAAGAACAATACAGCACAGGAACAGGCCCTTCGGCCCTCCAAGC
The DNA here is from genome assembly GCF_964213995.1 of Mustelus asterias. Taxonomy (NCBI): domain Eukaryota; kingdom Metazoa; phylum Chordata; class Chondrichthyes; order Carcharhiniformes; family Triakidae; genus Mustelus; species Mustelus asterias. The sequence goes on from NC_135804.1 coordinate 13,011,397, forward strand.
CCGCACCGCTCCCTGGTCCAAACTAGACCATTCTTTTGTATCCCTCCATTCCCACTCCGTTCTTGTGGCTATCTAGATAAGTCTTAAATGTTCCCAGTGTGTCCGCCTCCACCACCTTGCCCGGCAGCGCATTCCAGGCCCCCACCACCTTCTGCGTAAAATACGTCCTTCTGATATCCGTGTTAAACCTCCCCCCCCTCACCTTGAACTTATGACCTCTCGTGAACGTCACCACCGACCTGGGAAAAAGCTTCACACGGTACATACTCTTGCAACTCGTCCAACGTTGTCTACCTGATAGGCTGCAGGAAAGGATGTCCCGAGGCATGGTACGTTGGGGAAACCATGCAGACGCTGCGACAACGGATGAATGAACACTGCTCGACAATCACCAGACAAGACTGTTCTCTTCCTGTTGGGGAGCGCTTCAGCGGTCACAGGCATTCGGCCTCTGATATTCGGGGAAGCATTCTCCAAGGCGGCCTTCACGACACACGACGGCGCAGAGTCGCTGAGCAGAAACTGACAGCCAAGTTCCGCACACATGAGGACGGCCTCAACCGGGATATTGGGTTCATGTCACACTATCTGTAATCCCCACAGCTTGCCTGGACTTGCAGAGTCTCACTGGCTGTCCTGTCTGGAGACAATACACATCTCTTTAACCTGTCTTAATGCTCTCTCCACTCACATTGTTTGTATCTTAAAGACTTGATTAGCTGTAAGTATTCGCATTCCAACCATTATTCTGTAAATTGAGTCTGTGTCTTTATAAGCCCTGTTTGTGAACAGAATTCCCACTCACCTGAAGAAGTGGCTTAAGGCTCCGAAAGCTTGTGTGGCTTTTGCTACCAAATAAACCTGTTGGACTTTTACCTGGTGTTGTTAAACTTATTACTGTGTTTACCCCAGTCCAATGCCGGCATCTCCACATCATGACTCTACATTAATGCCAGGAGTATTACAAGATGAGTTAAGGGCAAGGATTGACACGTGGAATTGTGATATAGTAGCCATCACAGAGACTTGGTTGAGGGAGGCGCAAGATTGGCAGCTCAACATTCTGGATTATAGAAGCTTCAGGCGAGACACAGGAGGAAGTAAAAGAGGATGAGGCATTGCATGATTAGTTGAGGATTCAGTTACTGCAGTAAGGAGAGATATCTTGAGTGGTGGAGGCAGGTTGCCTTATTTTTTAAAACGTACCTGGATGAGCATTTGGCACGTCATAACATTCAAGGCTCTGGGTCAAGTTCTGGTAAAAGGGATTAGAACATAGAACATAGAACATAGAACATTACAGCGCAGAACAGGCCCTTCGGCCCACGATGTTGCACCGACCAGTTAAAAAAAAAACTGTGACCCTCCAACCTAAACCAATTTCTTTTCGTCCATGAACCTATCTACGGATCTCTTAAACGCCCCCAAACTAGGCGCATTTACTACTGATGCTGGCAGGGCATTCCAATCCCTCACCACCCTCTGGGTAAAGAACCTACCCCTGACATCGGTTCTATAACTACCCCCCCTCAATTTAAAGCCATGCCCCCTCGTGCTGGATTTCTCCATCAGAGGAAAAAGGCTATCACTATCCACCCTATCTAAACCTCTAATCATCTTATATGTTTCAATAAGATCCCCTCTTAGCCGCCGCCTTTCCAGCGAAAACAATCCCAAATCCCTCAGCCTCTCCTCATAGGATCTCCCCTCCATACCAGGCAACATCCTGGTAAACCTCCTCTGCACCCTCTCCAAAGCCTCCACATCCTTCCTGTAATGTGGGGACCAGAACTGCACACAGTACTCCAAGTGCGGCCGCACCAGAGTTGTGTACAGTTGCAACATAACGCTACGACTCCTAAATTCAATCCCCCTACCAATAAACGCCAAGACACCATATGCCTTCTTAACAACCTTATCTACTTGATTCCCAACTTTCAGGGATCTATGCACACATACACCTAGATCCCTCTGCTCCTCCACACTATTCAAAGTCCTCCCGTTAGCCCTATACTCAACACATCTGTTATTCCTACCAAAATGAATTACCTCACACTTCTCCGCATTAAACTCCATCCGCCACCTCTCGGCCCAACTTTGCAACCTGTCTAAGTCTTCCTGCAAACTACGACACCCTTCCTCACTGTCTACCACACCACCGACTTTGGTGTCATCAGCAAATTTGCTAATCCACCCAACTATACCCTCATCCAGATCATTAATAAATATTACAAACAGCAGTGGCCCCAAAACAGATCCCTGAGGTACACCACTTGTAACCGCACTCCATGATGAATATTTACTATCAACCACCACCCTCTGTTTCCTATCCGCTAGCCAATTCCTGATCCAATTTCCTAGATCACCCCCAATCCCATACATCTGCATTTTCTGCAGAAGCCTACCATGGTGAACCTTATCAAACGCCTTACTAAAATCCATATATACCACGTCCACTGCCTTGCCCCCATCCACCTCCTTGGTCACTTTCTCAAAAAACTCAATAAGGTTAGTAAGGCACGACCTACCTGCCACAAAACCATGCTGACTATCACCTATCAATTCATTACTCTCCAAATAACTATAAATCCTATCCCTTATAATTTTTTCCAACATCTTGCCGACAACAGAAGTGAGACTCACCGGTCTATAATTCCCGGGGAAGTCTCTGTTCCCCTTCTTAAACAATGGGACAACATTCGCTAACCTCCAATCTTCTGGTACTATACCAGAGGCCAACGACGACCTGAAGATCAGAGCCAGAGGCTCTGCAATCACTTCTCTTGCCTCCCAGAGAATCCTTGGATAAATCCCATCCGGACCAGGGGATTTATCTATTTTCAGACCCTCCAGAATATCCTGCACATCCTCCTTATCAACTGTAATACTGTCTATTCTACTCCCTTGCAACCCAGTGTCCTCCTCAGCTATATTCATGTCCCCTTGCGTGAACACCGAAGAGAAATATTGGTTCAATGCTTCACCAATCTCCTCCGGTTCCACACATAACTTCCCTCTGCCATCTATAACTGGCCCTAAACTTGCCCTAACCAACCTTCTGTTCTTGACATACCTATAGAACGCCTTAGGATTCTCTTTAACCCTATCCGCCAAAGTCTTCTCATGTCCCCTTTTAGCCCTTCTAAGCTCGCTCTTCAACTCCCTCTTAGCCAATCTAAAGCTTTCTAGTGCACTACCCGAGTGCTCACGTCTCATCCGAACATAAGCTTCCTTTTTCTTTTTAACCAACAAAGAAACTTTTTTGGTGCACCACGGTTCCCTAGCCCTACCAATTCCTCCTTGCCTGACAGGGACATACCTATCACAGACTCGCAGTAGCTGCTCCTTGAAAAAACTCCACATGTCGGACGTTCCCAGTCCCTGTAATCTCCTAGTCCAACCTATGTTTCCTAATTCTCTCCTAATAGCCTCATAATTACCCTTCCCCCAGCTAAAACCACTGGCCCGAGGTTCATGCCTATCCCTTTCCATCACTAAGGTGAACGTAACCGAATTGTGGTCACTATCACCAAAATGCACACCAACTTCCAAGTCTAGCACCTGGTCTGGCTCATTTCCCAGCACCAGATCCAATATAGCCTCACCTCTAGTTGGCCTGTCTACATACTGAGTCAAAAAACCTTCCTGCACGCTTTGAACAAAAACTGACCCCTCTAACGAGCTAGAGCTATAACAATTCCAGTCAATATTAGTCAAGTTAAAATCCCCCATAACAATTGCCCTATTACTTTCACTCCTAAGCAGGATTGACTCCGCAATCCTTTCCTCAACCTCTCTAGAACTTTTAGGAGGTCTATAAAAGACTCCCAACAGGGTGACCTCTCCTCTCCTATTTCTAATCTCCGCCCATACTACCTCAACAGATAAGTCCTCATCAAACCTCCTCTCTGACACTGTGATACAATCTCTGACCAATAATGCTACCCCTCCCCCTCTTCTACCTCCTTCCCTACTTCGACTAAAACATTTGAACCCCGGGACCTGCAGCATCCATTCCTGCCCCTGCTCTATCCATGTCTCTGAAATAGCCACAACATCGAAGTCCCAGGTACTGATCCACGCTGCAAGTTCACCCACTTTATTGCGAATACTCCTGGCATTGAAGTATACACATTTCAAACCCTGCTCCACCCCACCTCTGCAATGCCGTGCATTGCAGTCCCCATCCATGCATCCCTCACTTTCAGCCCCACTACTCAGGATCCCTCCCCCCCCCCCGAATCAGTTTAAACCTCCCTGCATGGCCTTAGCAAATTTACCCCCCAGGATATTGGTCCCCTTCTGATTAAGGTGTAGACCATCCTTCTCATAGAGGTCACACCTTCCCCAGTACGAGCCCCAATTGCTTAAGTACCTGAACCCCTCCCTCCTGCACCATCCCCTCAGCCATGAATTCAAACCTTCCCTCTCCCTATTTTTTAGGTGGGTGTTCAGGTGCAGACTCGATGGGCTGAAGGGACTCTTCTGCACTTTGTGATTCTGTGATTCTGTTTTGATGTGAAGTAGTATATGGGTTTGCCTCTATCTACAAATTAATTTTTATTTCCATACTTTTTTATATAGAATGCCGTTGTGTCTAAGCGTACCCTAGTCATACCCTAAGCGGCACAGTGGCACAGTGGTTAGCATTGCTGCCTCACTGTGCCAGGGATCCGGGTTCAATTCCAGCCTTGGGTCACTGTCTGTGTGGAGTTTGCACATTATCCCCGTGTCTGCATGGGTTTCCTCCGGGTGCTCCGACTTCCTCCCATAGTCCAAAGATATGTGGTTTAGGTTGATTGGCCATGTTAAATTGTCCCTTCGTGTCAGAGGAATTAGCAGGGTAAATATGTGGGGTTACGCGGATGGGGCCTGGGTGGGATTGTTGTCGGTGCAGGCTCGATGGGACAAATGGCCTCTTTCTGCACTGTAGAATTTTATGATTCTATGATTGCGCAAATTAGAGGCAAACCCATATATTGCTTCACATCAAAACAGAATCACAGAATCACAAAGTGCAGATGAGGCCCTTCAGCCCATCAAGTCTGCACCTGACCTCCCACCTAATCCCATTTACCAGCAACTTTGACTCGACTAAAATCTTACACTTGAAATTTCCCTGGTGGCGTCTCCTGACCAACCGCTATGGAAGATCGATGGAAACCCATGTATGTTTGTGTTTATCCAGGGGTTCGTGGTGACCTCCAGACAAAGTTGTGGTAACTAATTGGGACAATTCGCAAGGAAATCCCCAATGTATGTCTTCTTTCCTTCTTCCTACTATAGCGTTCTGCACAACAGCTATTATATTTAAGAAGGAATTAGATACTTAAAGAGGAACTATGTTAAAAAGCCTCGAGGAAAGATGGCTGTGATATGGAAGTTCGGACTGGTGTGCTGGGTGAATGGCCTCTTTCTGTGTAGAAATTTCTGTTATTGTTTGATAGCAATAAAGGAGAAGTATCCTACAGAGTGATAGATAAACGCCATAAAGGAATTTCTAAATTAATTTATTGATAATCTTCAAATCTACTTTGTTACTGAACTTTGGACAGTAGGTTGGGGCATTCACTTTGTAAAGAATAAAATCTCCATTCACATTCATAAACAACTGTCCACAAAGCTGACTCTGTTTATGATAAAAACTTTATTACATGAAATCAGCTTGAAGATAGCTTCAACACGCCTGTCTCTTAGTGCCACGAACCACCAGTTCTAAAGAACAAAGCAAGAGAATGCAGGGAAATGGAAAGATATATGCATCTAAATAAATGAATAAGTTGCATTTATATAGCAACTTTCGCAATCTCTGGATGTCCCAAAGTGCTTCACAGTTTTTTAAAATTTAGTAATTCATGGGACATGGTTGCTACCAAATAAACCTGTTGGACTTTAACCTGGTGTTGTTAAACTTCTTACTGTGTTTACCCCAGTCCAACGCCGGCATCTCTACATCGTCACTGGCTTGCCAGCAATTATTGCCCATCTCTAGTCGCCCTTTAAACTTGACAGACAATTTCAGAGGGCAGTTGAGAGTCTCCAACATTGGTGTGGCTCTGGAGTCACATGTGGGCCAGACCAGGTAAGGACGGCAGATTTCCTTCCCTAAAAGGGAAATCGACAATGTAACAGATTCTTAATTCCAGATCATAGAATCCTACAGTGCAGAAGGAGGCCAGTTGGCCCATCGAGTCTGCACCAACCACAATCCCACCCAGGCCCTATCCCCATGACCCCATGCATTTACCCTAGCTAGTCCCTTGACACTAGGGGCAATTTAGCATGGCCAATCCACCTAACCCGCACACCTTTGGACTGTGGGAGGAAACCCCCACGCAGATATGGGGAGAATGTGCAAACTCAGACAGTGACCCAAGCTGGGAATCGATCCCGGGTCCCTGGCCTTGTGAGTGCTAACCAATGTGCCGCCCAAAATTTTGGATCATTTTTTATTGAACTAAATTCTACCATCTGCCATGACAGGGTTCGAACCCAAGTCTCCGGAACATTTAGCTGAGTTTCTGGATTAATGATTTAGTGATAATACCACTCGGCCATCACCTCACCTAATGCCTAGGCACTGTAACACATCAGAAAAAGGTGATAGGAGCCACAAAGAGCGATGAGGTAAAGACCAGGAGACTGACTATCTTTCTCAGGGATTTTGACTGAGCGTTGAGGGGGTGGGGTGGTAAATATTGGCTTAGCCACGAGGGAGAATTCCCCAGCTCATCAGTGAAACATTGCTGTGGGATCTTTTACATTGCTACAAGCACCATAGATAGCGTTAAATTTTAAAGAGATAATTGAACACCCAGTGATTAACTGAGAGAAATTACACCCCAAGGTTTCACATTTTTAAACAAAACTAAACTTTACACCAAATGAAAAAAATAAACAAGGCAAGCATTACTAACTCAACATTACCCTTTATTCAGACTAAGGCAATAAGGGGCACGCGAGGAGACAGGAAACTACATCGGAGCAAGGTGGAGACCAAGGCCCAGATTTTACCCGCACGGCCACCCGAGACTCTTAATAGCATGCCCGAGGCCAATGAGGAATATCGTTCTGTGAGCATCGCCCGTCCCGATTTCGGGGCAGCCGTGCCGGTAAAATCAGGGCCTGAGCCTCTGGATGCCAAGTCGGTCCGTGACAAACATGTCTGCAGAAAGTGTAAGCAGCTGGAGGCATTACAGATCAGGATTATTGATCTAGGAGCTGAATTGTAGACACCACATGGTCGCGCTCACCCAGAAACTGGAACGTCCCGCCCCAAGGTCAATGGACCTTTCCATGGTCCGCCCCTCTCCCACTCTGATTCCTGTGGCGGGCGGAAGAGGAAAATTTGCCCCAAGGGAGAAATACCCGGACACCTTATTCCACAAGAAGGCCACTCCTCTTCCAATAAGTGGGCCTGTTTTGGTCAGCGGTGAGAGACAGCCGGATGCGATCATGAGGGAGAGGGAATGAGGAGACAGTCATGGAGGAGCCTTCGATTTTGCAATTGTCAAAGGGTTTAGAGTTGCTCACAACCTGTGTGAACGAAAGCAAGGCCTGCAAGGTGGATGAGCTCCGACATCCTACAGCTGCAACGTTAGACTTGTCCTTCCATTGTTACTTATGTTATTTTGTTAACTTAACTGAATTACTCACTTAATTAATTTGGAATAATTTTTATGTATGCCGCAGCTCTTCCTCCCACATGAACCCAATTCTCTACTCAATCCATCTCCATTTCACTACAGCGCAATTGCCTGTCTCCTTGTGCACCCTTTACTGACGGTACAGTTTGACAAGCCCAACTGCATTAAAGACTCTTTGATGAGTCACTAGTTGGTTTAACTTCCTGCAACACTCTGGTACAGGAAGCCATTCAAAAAGGAGGAGCAAATAGGAATGTGGTGGTAGTAGGGGACAGTATAGTGAGGGGGGTTGCCACTGTTCCCTGCAGCAAAGAACTAGATTCCAGGTGGCTCTGTTGCCTGCCCAGGGTTTGGGATGTCTGCTCAGGGCTGGAGTGGAACTTGCAATGGGAGGGAGAGGATCCAGTCGTCATAGTGCATTTAAGTACCAACGACATAGAAAGGACAAGGAAAGAGATTCTGCATAGTCAGTATGAGGAGTGAGATGCCAAGCTAAGAAGCAGAACCTCAAAGGTAATGATCTCTGGGTTATTACCTGAGCCACATGAAAATTGGCAATGCACAATTAAGATTAGAGAGATGAGCGCATGCCACAAAGACTGGTGTGGGAGAAGTGCATTCCAATTCATGAAGCACTGGCACCAGTACTAGGCAAAGTGGTAGCGAACTGTTGGGATTGTCTGCACATTAACTGTGCTGAGATGTGTCCTACTCGGGAAGAAGGAAGGAAATTAAATTTAAGAAGGCAGGTGAGGGATCAAGCTGAGTGGATGTAGCAAATCATAGGGTAGATTCATGGCAAGACCGGGAGTGGGTGCCCCCCTGCTAATCCTCTGATACTAGGGTCAATTTAGCATGGTCAATCAACCTAACCCGCCCATCTTTGGACTGTGGGAGAAAACCGGAGCACCCGGAGGAAGCCCACACTGAAAGGGGAAAACATGCAAACTCCACACAGACAGTGAGTCAAGGTTAGAATTGAACCGGGTCCCTGGTGCTGTGAGGCAGCAGTGCTAACCACTGTGCCACCATGCCGCCCCTCTTGAGAGTCATTCAGTTCTCCTGCTGAAATCAAGCCAAGTTTGCCACAGCTTTCAGGAATTCACTTTAATTTTTGCTCAGTGTTCCAGTTATACTCTATGGTTGATCTCATGGGCATCCTTCCAGTAGCTATTGCCTAAGCAATCCTCAAACTTTTCTTCAGAATCTCAGCAGTGTGGACTGCTCAGCTCAAGCTTGGGCCTCACTGCATTTGTGCTTGGTCAACAACACCCCTAGTTCCAAAAGGCCTCCATACTACTGGTCCTGGTTTTGGACGGACACATACTGCTGCCTCCCGGTCTGTTCCCACAGCTCCTGTTCAATTCTTGGCCAAGCTGACTGCTTTTCACTTAGGGTCACTGTGCTTTTCTTCCTCAAGCTCCAACCGAGACAAATCTTTCAGCATCTTTTCCCCTCATGAACTCTGTCTCCACATTCCATGCAGTGAACAACAAAGTGAGTATTTTCTCTTCTCCAGGTGCAGGCCTGGCCAACATTTATCTCTTTTTCTCCCTTGCATTGCCAAAACATTGAATGTATTCAAGAGGCGGCTAGATATAGCAGCTGGGGCAAACCGGATCAAAGGTTATGGGGAGAAAGCAGGATGAGGCTATTGAGTTGGATGATCAGCCATGATCTTGATTAACGGCGGAGCAGGTTTGGAGGGCCAAATGGCCTCCTCCTGCTCCTATCTTCTATGTTTCTATGTTTCAACGTTTCTATGCAAACATCAAACATAAGAGCAAAGCATCAACTGGCTCTATCTGTCCTCAAGCTGAACTACTTGATAACTGTTGGGGAAAAAAATCAGACAAAAATACAAAAGGTTATCTCCTCTGTATGACTCCATAACAACAATGTCCTTTCGGGAAGGAAATCTACCACCCTTACCTGGTCTGGCCTACATGTGACTCCAGACCCACAGCAATGTGTTTGACATTTAAATCCACTCAGGGATGGGCAATAAATGGCCCAACCAGAGATTTCCATATTCTATGAATGAATAAAAACAAAGGCATGCTTGGGAATGCTCCAGTGGAAAGATATATTAAATATGTTTTATCTTCAACATAGCCTAAGCATTCTGTCTGGTTGTATCACAGCTCAGTATGGCCCCTGCTCTGCCCAAGACCCCAAGGAATTACAAAAGGTCGTAAATGTAGCCCAATCCATCACACAAACCAGCCTCCCATCCATTGACTCTGTCTACATTTCCCACCGCCTCGGCAAAGCAGCCAGCATAATCAAGGGCCCCACGCACCCCGGACATTCTCTCTTCCACCTTCTTCCGTCGGGAAAAAGATACAAAAGTCTGAGGTCATGTACCAACCGACTCAAGAACAGCTTCTTCCCTACTGTTGTCAGACTTTTGAATGGACCTACCTTGCATTAAGTTGATCTTTCTCTACACCCTAGCTATGACTGTAACACTACATTCTGCACTCTCTTGTTTCCTTCTTAATGAACGGTATGCTTTGTTTGTATAGCGTGCAAGAAACAATACTTTTCATTGTATATTAATACATGTGACAATAATAAATCAAATCAAATCAAATATTCTGTGACCGACATGAATAAGATAATAACTCCAGGAGTCGGCTGTGAAAGAACCATGCTTTATTGCACAAACTGAAAATAACCAATAACCACAAGTCTGTGGTGAACACAACAGGCCCCAACTGGGACTAAAGGGTTAATGACACACTCAGGGTCTTAGAACAAAGAACACAGAAATGTGCAGCACAGGAACAGGTCCTTCAGCCCTCCAAGCCTGTGCCGATTATGATACCCTAACTAAAAAAACTTTCTGCCCTTACCCGGTCCGCATCCATCTAGTCCCTCCCTATTCATGTACCCATCCAGATGACTCTTAATTGTTGCTAATCTGCCTGCTTCCACCACATCCTCTAGCAGCGCGTTCCAGGGACCCACCTTTCTCTGCGTGAAAAACTTTCCCCGCACATCTCCTTTGAACTTTCCTCCTCTCACCTTGAACCTGTGTCCCCTTGTAATTGACACTTCCTCTGACTATTCACCCTGTCTATTCCTCTCTTAATTTTGTAGACCTCTAACAGGTCTCCTCTCAGCCTCCATTTTTCCAGTGAAAACAATCTTAGTTTATTCAACCTTTCCTCATGGCCGTCACCCTTGAGGTCAGGCAACATCCTGGTGAACTTAACTACCTTAATTCAATTTAGGATTCTCAACACTTCCTCCTTTGATATATTGACGTTCTCAAGAGCGTTCCCACACCTAAACCTGACCTCAACATCCGTCAGGCCCTTCTCCTTGGTGAATGCTGCTACAATGGACTGTATTCAGGGCTCAGTATCTGAGCTCTACCTGGTTGGCTAATTTCCTATCCCCAGGGAGCTCATATTCAATGAACTCAACTGGAAGGTCAATAAGTGATTCCCCATGCAGATCATGGGGGTTATCACAAATAGTTAATATCTTGCATGGGGTTAATGGCCCGCTTTCCAGACTTGTTTCCACCAAGAAATACAGTCTGTCATGGCCACTTGCAGTTTGCCACCATATATATCAAGGATCCCGATGTAAACCTCAAGGAATCTGCTTCTATACTGAGCAAGATATTGAGAATGATGAGGGTTCTGGCTGAGCACAATTACCTGAAGTTTATTACTGGCAACAACTGTACACAGCTCTGTACAGGCCTCACTCTCACCTGGATTCTAACAGTTACACATGTTGATTACTTGACAACATGTCTGACTCATAAGGCATACATAAACTCTTACTGTTACAGAGCCACAGACAATAGTGAACATCTGGAGTCGAGATCAATGACAATACTGAACATCCAACACGGAGGTTGTAGCTTTTATCCTCCAGCCTTACACATGGTGATGTCTGAGCAGTGTCACGATGCAGCTTCTTAAAGGTATATCTCATTGTCTGTATTGGCGTGCAGACAATATCACAATGCAGTCTAACAATAGGATCCATTGTAAAATTCTAGATTAATATGGCTGCAGGAAGCTCAACTATTGTCTCATTAGCAAGTCAAATAGGGATTGAGATCAATCACCCGGCAGGAATTTGCCCCTTTGTGAAGATTGCCGCAAATTTTGATTCCACTTTCCCCTTTAGAATGTAGAAATAAATTGGGTAAAGTCAAGCATTATTATTTACATTTTGCCAAGTGTATGAAAAATCCCATATAAATCAGAATCAAAATACAAGTCATGGCTTCAAGGAATGCAAATAAATTGTGTTAATATAAATGTTCATTGCTGGGTGTAAATATGTCAAAGGTGAACAGTGCAACAGCTATAGAAAGGAAACGAGAGATTGACTAATAGGGAAGAATCGTTGACTGGCACTAAATTTGTGAAACATCGTGAAAGTTGTGGAACCAATATTTTTGATTTGATTTGATTATTGTCTGATGTATTAGTATGCAGTGAAAAGTATTGTTTCTTGTGCGCTATACAGACAAAGCATACCGTTCATAGAGACAGAAAGGAGAGATTGCAGAATGTAGTGTTATAGTCACAGCTAGGATGTAGAGAAAGATCAACTTAGTGCGAGGTAGGTCCATTCAAACGTTTGACTGAACAGACAGATACAGTATACGTCACAAATATGTTAAATACCACCAACTGAACGGAAGGTAACTTTGGAGCAGAGTAGGAGAAAGCCGTGCAATTATGAAATGCAAAGCTGGAGACAGATCTGCAACTCTTTCAAGGCCACAGGAGTTGGCCCTCATTCCCAACAGGCCTGATGCCAACTGATCACAGCCTAGTTCCCTTGCAAAGGACATCACAACAAAGGACCACTGGGCCTGAGGTTGAACTCAAAGGCTTAGCTTCAAAACAAAAGTTAAATCTGCATCCAATTCAATATATTACATTTGCCATTTCTCTTTGTACCTTCTGTATTGAGAAGGACTGCTATTGCGCAACAAGACAGTATGGAGCATTGTGTACAGATTGAAAAGATAATACAGGATTGTGTACACAAAGAGACTTACACGAGCCATATGGAGATACACAGCAGAGAATGAAAGAAATAATCTACTGTAAAAAAGGAAATGTAATATAGAAAAATGTGATATGGTTCTTTACTTATTCATTTGCAGGATGTGGGCATCACTGGCCAGGCCAGCATTTATTGCCCATTCCCATTTGTCCTTGAGAAAGTGGTGGTAAGCTCCCTTCTTGAACCATTGCGGTCCATGTGGGGTAGGTACATCCACAGTGCTGTTCGGGAGGGATTACAGGATTTTGAACCAGCGGCAGTGAAGGAACGCCAATATATTTCCAAGTCAGGATGGTGAGTGACTTGGAGAGGAAATTGCAGGTGGTGGTGTTCCCCTGGTGCTGCCCTTGTCCTTCTAGATGATGGCTGTCATTGGAAGGTTCTGCCTAAAGAGACTTAGTGAGTTTTTGTAGTGTATCTTGTAGGTGGTACACAAGGCTGTTTGTAGGTGATGGAGGGAGTGGATGTTTGTGGAAGGGATGCCAGTCAAGCGGACAGCTTTGTCTTGGATGATGTTGAATTTCTTGAGAGTTGTTGGAGTTGCATTCATCCAGGCAAGTAGAGAGTGTTCCATCACATTCCTGACTTGTGCCTTGTAGATGGTGGTCAGGCTTTGGGGAGTCAGAAGGTGAGTTACTCACCACAGGATTCCTAGACTTTGGCCAGCTCTTGTAGCCACAGTATTTATATGGCTGGTCCAGTTCAGTTTATGGTCAATGGTAACCCCCCCTCCCATGATAGTGGGAGATTCAGTGATGGTAATGCCATTGAATGTAAAGGGACAATGGTTAGATTCTCTCTTGTTGGAGATGCTTCTTGCCTTGTGTGGAGGGAATGTCACTTGACACTTGTCTGTGCAAACCTGGATATTATCCGGGTCTTTCTGCATTTGGACACAGTCTGCTTCAGTGTCTGAGGAGTTGGAAATGGCGCTGAACATTGTGAACATCCCCATTGACCTTATGATGGAAGAAAGGTAACTAATGAAGCAGCTGAAGATGGTTGGGTCTTACGAGGCAACTTTTTCCTCGGAAGTTAGAGGAGATCAAATATATGAGAATGGAAATGCATTTAATTCCTTTATTCTTTCATGGGATATGGACATTTCTGGCAAGATTAGCATTTGCTGCCCAGCCTGAATTGTCATTGTACTTAATGTTAAAGTTTATTTGTTAGTCACAAGTAGGCTTACATTAACACTGCAATGAAGTTACTGTGAAAATCCCCTAGTTGCCACATTCTGGCACCTGTTCGGGTACACTGAGGGAGAACTTAACATGGTTAATGCACCTAACCAGCACGTCTTTCGGACTGTGGGAGGAAATGGGAGCACCTGGAGGGGACCCACGCAGACACGGGGAGAACGTGCAGACTCCGCACAGACAGTGACTCAAGCTGGGGATTGAACCCGAGTCCCTGGCACTGTGAGGCAGCAGTGCTAACCACTGTGCCATCTTGCCACCCCTAGTTAGTTATTGACTTGCCAAGCTATTTCAGAGGGCAATTAAGAGTCAACCACATTACTGTGGGTCTGGAGTCACATGGAGGACAGACTAGGTAAGAATGGTAGATTTCCCTCCCTAAAGGGCTCTCGTGAGTTGGTGACATTTTAGTAGTTGTATTTAACACATTTTCTATAAATCAATGATAGTTCTGTGGCACTATTTCAGAAACTAGCATTCAATTGCAGATTTTTATTCATGAATTGAATTTAAATCCCACTAATTGCCATGGTGAATTTGAACTCATGTCCCTGGACAATTTGCTTGAGCCTCTGGGTTACTAGCCCAGTGACGTTACCACAACACCACTGGTGCTCCTTTCTTAAAAGTAGCAACACAAATTGAGAAGGTTATAAAAAGTGAAATCAAAGTATTGTGCTTCAGTTTCAGAGGAAGAGAATGCAAAAACGTGGAGCTGATATTGAATTTATATAAATCCTTAGTTAGATCATGCTCAGAGTACTGTGGTCTCCACACATCTTGCACACTCACACACTCGCACATCTCATACACGCACTCATACACACATCTCTCTCACACACACATTTCTGACACACAAACATCTCTCACACATTCACATACTCACACGTCGCTCCTGGGCCCCCTTGGCCGCTGCCCCTCTTGACCTTGGTCCCCACTATTCTCAGGCCCTACCGCTCCAGTCTCTCTCTCTCGCCCCTTTCTGACCCTGCGCCCCTTCTCGGCCCCTGTGCGGTCCAATCAGAGGCCAATTTCTCAGTTCATCGGCTGCTGATAGGCTGACTAGTTGGCCTCTCAGTCACCAACAAAGTGAAAAAACCGCCTTTGATTGGTCAAGCTGGAAGGACAACGTTTTTTAAAATTTAAAACTGTGGAACCACTGGCTGAGTCCCACGGGACCCCAGTTTGGGAACCCTGCCCTATACATAAGAACATAAGAAATAGGAGCAGGAGTAGGCCATCTAGCCCCTCGAGCCTGCCCCGCCATTCAATAAGATCATGGCTGATCTGACGTGGATCAGTACCACTTACCCGCCTGATCCCCATAACCCTTAATTCCCTTACCGATCAGGAATCCATCCATCCGCGCTTTAAACATATTCAGCGAGGTAGCCTCCACCACCTCAGTGGGCAGAGAATTCCAGAGATTCACCACCCTCTGGGAGAAGAAGTTCCTCCTCAACTCTGTCTTAAACCGACCCCCCTTTATTTTGAGGCTGTGTCCTCTAGTTTTAACTTCCTTACTAAGTGGAAAGAATCTCTCCGCCTCCACCCTATCCAGCCCCCGCATTATCTTATAAGTCTCCATAAGATCCCCCCTCATCCTTCTAAACTCCAACGAGTACAAACCCAATCTCCTCAGCCTCTCCTCATAATCCAAACCCCTCATCTCCGGTATCAACCTGGTGAACCTTCTCTGCACTCCCTCCAATGCCAATATATCCTTCCTCATATAAGGGGACCAATACTGCACACAGTATTCCAGCTGCGGCCTCACCAATGCCCTGTACAGGTGTAGCAAGACATCCCTGCTTTTATATTCTATCCCCCTCGCAATATAGGCCAACATCCCATTTGCCTTCTTGATCACCTGTTGTACCTGCAGACTGGGCTTTTGCGTCTCATGCACAAGGACCCCCAGGTCCCTTTGCACGGTAGCATGTTTTAATTTGTTTCCATTGAGATAGTAATCCCATTTGTTATTATTTCCTCCAAAGTGTATAACCTCGCATTTATCAACGTTATACTCCATTTGCCATATCCTCGCCCACTCACTCAGCCTGCCCAAATCTCTCTGCAGATCTTCTCCGTCCTCCACACGATTCACTTTTCCACTTATCTTTGTGTCGTCTGCAAACTTCGTTACCCTACACTCCGTCCCCTCCTCCAGATCATCTATATAAATGGTAAATAGTTGCGGCCCGAGTACCGATCCCTGCGGCACGCCACTAGTTACCTTCCTCCAACCGGAAAAACACCCATTTATTCCGACTCTTTGCTTCCTGTCGGATAGCCAGTCCCCAATCCACTTTAACACACTACCCCCAACTCCGTGTGCCCTAATCTTCTTCAGCAGCCTTTTATGGGGCACCTTATCAAATGCCTTTTGGAAATCCAAAAATACCGCATCCACCGGTTCTCCTCCATCAACCGCCCTAGTCACATCTTCATAAAAATCCAACATGTTCGTCAAGCACGACTTTCCCCTCATGAATCCATGCTGCGTCTGATTGATCGAACCATTTCTATCCAGATGCCCTGCTATCTCCTCTTTAATAATGGATTCCAGCATTTTCCCTACTACAGACGTTAAGCTGACCGGCCTATAGTTACCCGCCTTTTGTCTCCTTCCTTTTTTAAACAGCGGCGTAACATTAGCCGTTTTCCAATCAACCGGCACTACCCCAGAATGCAACGAGTTTTGATAAATAATCACTAACGCATCCACTATTACCTCTGACATTTCTTTCAATACCCTGGGATGCATTCCATCCGGACCCTATAGGATTGTACTTCTCCTCATTATTCCTACCTTAGTGAATTACTTCATACTTCTCTGCATTATATTTCATCTTCCACAGATCCACTCATTCCACCAGCCCATGTCCTTTTGAACTTTATCACCAGCCAGCTCACAGTTCATTACACTTTTCACATTTGTGGCACCTGTACATTTTGAGATTGTGCCCTGTACCCCCAAGTCCAAGTTATTAATGTATATCTTAAAGTAGTACCAACCCCAGAAAAATGTCACTGTGTACCTTTCTCCAGCTCAAAGAACAACTCCAACCCCCCCCCCCCCCCCGACACACACACACACACTCACACTCACACAGACACACACACATTCACACACATGCACACACACTCACACAGACACACACACAGACACACACACACAGCAAAAACATTGCCCTAATCAAAACTCTCCATCAAATTAGTTGAACACAAATAGCCTTCAATAAATCTGTGCTGCTTTTTCTTAATGAATCCACACTTGACCAAGTGACTGTTAATTTTGTCCTAGATCGCCATTTCTAAATGTTACCCCACCAGCAGGTTTTGGACTAACCGTCCTGTAGTTGCTCTGGTCATCCCGACAACCATTTTTGAACCATGGTGTAGCATATGAATGAGAATGGCACGGTGGCACAGTGATTAGCACTGCTGCCTCACAGTGCCAGGGAACCCAGGTTCAATTCTGGCCTCAGGCGACTGTGTGGAGTCTGCACGTTCTCCCCATGTCTACGTGGGTTTCCTCTGGGTGCTCTGGTTTCCTCCCACACTCCAAAGATGTGCGGGTTAGGTTGACTGGCCATAGTAAGTTGCCCCTTAATGTCAGGGAGATTAGTAAGGTAAATACATAGGGTTGCAGGATAGGGCCTGGGTGGGATTGTTGTAGTCGCAGACTCGAGGGGGCGAATGGCCTCCTTCTGCACTGTAGGGATTCTATGATTTGCAATTCTCCAGTCCGCTGCTACTACATGTGTATTGAAGGAGGATTGGTAAATTATGTCTACTACCTCTGTGATTTTCCCCTTTACTTCCTTCAGCAACATCACATGCATTCCCCATGGATCTAGTGCTGTGTCTACTTTGAGTACAGCCAGCCTTTCTAGTGCTTCCTCCTTGACAATTTTTAGCCCATTCATTGTCTCAACCACCTTCTCTTTTACAGTGACTATGACAGAATCTTCCTTTGTAAAGGTCGCCATAAAGTTAGTACCCAACCCTTGCCATCTCGCTGCAAGCATAGGTCCTCCCTTATCAACACCATGCCTCCTCTTTCTGCCTGCGTACTATTGATATACCTGAGGAAGGCTTTAAAATACCTTTTTATATTAGCTTTCATTCTCTCCTCATGCTCTCTGTTTGGCCCTCTTCCTTTCCACTGTCCCATTTTATGTAATGTGGAGATGCCGACGTTGGACTGGGGTAAACACAGTAAGAATTTTAACAACACCAGGTTAAAGTCCAACAGATTTATTTGGTGGCATTTGCAACCAAATAAACCTGCTGGACTTTAACCTGGTGTTGTTAAAACTCTTACCATTTTATGTGACCCAATTGATTTTATAGAACAATTTTTATGTGCCTGGGATGGCCCAAAGTACTTTCCAACAGTCATTGAAGTTTTGTACATAATGTAGCAGTCAATTCAAAAAACAAGATTTCACAAATAGCAGTGCTATATTTAACCAGTTAATCTGTTGTTAGACAGAAGAAGCATTTATTTTGGATGAATGATCTGCAGACATCAGTTCAAATCCCACTTTGGCAGCAGGAGATTTTAAATTCAGTTAAATAAACAATTCTAGGGGAGGTGTTGACATTGTGGTAATATCACAGGACTGCTCATCCATTGGCCCGAGCTAATGCTCCAGGTGCACAGATTCAAATCCAACCACGGCAGCTAGTTTAATTTAAATTCAATTAATAAATGTGGAATTAAAAGCTAGTCTCAGCTAAGGTTAACATGCTACTATTATTGGAAAAACCTATCTGGTTCACTGATGTCCTTTAGGGAAGGAAATCTACTGTCCTTACCTAGTCTGGTTGAGACGTGATTGTATATTCATAGCAATATTGTTATTTCTTAACAACCTTCTGAAATGGCCTCACAAACTAGTACAAAAAACTATAATAAGTAAGACCAGACAAACTACCTGGCATCAACCTAGGCACCAGACACAGCAAAGCACTGCAAAGTCCTCCTCCCTAGGACTTCCCATGTATTTCAGTTCTGCTTGATGCCATAATCAGTCAAATGCTGCCTTAATTTCAAGGTAAGTCACTTTCACCTCGCCTCTGGAATTCACCCTCCATGATTTTATGTGGCACTGTCATTGTGCGAAGTGGGATAGACTCCAAGCAGATCTAGCCGCTGAAAACTGGGCACCCATGAGGTCATGATGTGGAGATGCCGGCGTTGGACTGGGGTAAACACAGTAAGAAGTCTCACAACACCAGGTTGTTAATTCACGGGCATTCGGCCTCTGATCTTCGGGTAAGCGTTCTCCAAGGCGGCCTTCACGACACACGACAATGCAGAGTCGCTGAGCAGAGACTGATAGCCAGGTTCCGCACACATGAGGACGGCCTCAACCGGGATCTTGGGTTCATGTCACACTATCTGTAACCCCCACGACTTGCCTGGGCTTGCAAAATCTCACTAACTGTCCTGGCTGGAGACAATGCACATCTCTTTAACCTGTGCTTTACGCTCTCTCCACTCACATTGTCTGTACCTTTAAGACTTGATTACCTGTACAGACTCGCATTCCAACCATTATTTTGTAAATTGAGTTTGTGTCTTTATATGCCCTGTTTGTGAATAGAACTCTCACTCACCTGACGAAGGGGCAGCGCTCCGAAAGCTAGTGGCTTTTGCTACCAAATAAACCTGTTGGACTTCACCCATGAGGTGCCATGGGCCATTAGCAGCAGCAGAACTGTATCCCATTACAATCTACAACTTCATATCCGGAACCCTTCCATTATCATCAAGCTAGTGGACAAACCTTGGTTCAATGAGGGATAGAATTATAGAATCACTACAGTGCATGAGGAGGCCATTCGGCCCATTGAGTCTGCACTGACCACAATCCCACTCAGGCCCTATCCCCTTAACCCCATGTATTTACCCTACTAGTCCCCCTGGCACTATGGGGCAATTTACCATGGCTAATCCACCTAACCTGCACATCTTTGGACTGTGGGAGGAAGCCGGAGCACCCAGAGGAAATCCATGCAGTCACGGGGAGAACGTGCAAACTCCACACAGACAGTCACCCGTGGCTGGGATTGAACCCGGACCCCTGGTGCTGTGAGGGAGCAGTGCTAACCACTGTGCCACCGTATGTGCCGATGTAGAAGAACTTGCCAGGAACAGCAAAAAGGCTAGCTAAAAATGAGGACCATATACATGTCAGACAGTGGAATCAGTATGCATTAGACAGAGCTAAATGATCCCACAATCGATGGATTAGATCAAAGTTCTGCAGTCCTGTCACATACAGTCATGAATGGGGTGGGCAATTATGTAACTAACAAGAGGTAGAGAGAGGTTCCGCGAACATCGCCATCCTCAATGATGGCCAAGTCGGGAATGTGATGGTAAAGCCTGCACTTGTTGGGTGAGTGCAGCTCCAACAGCACTCAGAAGCTTCACACAAGAGCAAGCAGTTCACTTGATTGGCACCCCATTCCCTCCCTCCAACAGCAGTGCACAGTGGCAGCAGTGCGTACCTTCTACAAGACGCACTGCAGCAACTCACCAAGTCTTCTTCAACAGTACCTTCCAAACCTGCAACCTCTACCACCTAGGAAGACAAGGGCAGCAAATGCAACGACCCGCAAGTTCTCTTCCAAGATATCCTGATTTGGAAACACGTCACCTCGCCCCACTGGGTCAAAAACCTGAAAATCCTCACATAACAGTGTGGTTAAGTGTTGCAGCAATTGCACTCACACCTTCTCAAGTGGCAATAAATGTTGACCTTATCAGTGAGAGGTGAATGAATAAAAGAAATACATCTTAGCTTGGACATCAATAAAATATTCTTCTCTACTGTTCTATTACTCTTTTTGCAATACTATTCAAATAGTACCATGGGTTTTTTTAATGTATATCCACTTAAAAAGCAGACAAGACCTCGGTTGAAAGTTTCATTCAAAAGATGGCACGTTTAGAAATGCAGCATTCTGGCAGTACTGCACTGACAGATCGGCCTGGATCCATAGTCTCAGGGATTTGCAGTGCAGCATGAACTCATGACTCTCAAACTCAGAGGCATGTGTGTTAGCATTCAGTCACAGCTAACATAGGCACGCTCACAGTGTAAACCAGAGTCAGCACATTGCATTACCCCAAGCACACTCGGTTACTTTTTCACAGGATAAGCTTCTAACTGCAGGAATGTGGGGCGGAGCACTGAAAGTCACCAACAATGTTTATATTCTGCAATCACTGAAGTAATCCCACAGTCCGAAAGACATGCTGGTTGGGTGCATTGGCCATGCTAAATTCTCCCTCAGTGTACCCGAACAGGTGCCGGAGTGTGGCGACTCGAGGATTTTCATAGTAGCTTCATTGCAGTGTTAATTTTTGCGACACTAATAAATAAACTGAAACTTAAACAACAATCGGCAAATTTAATAAAATGGTTTGCCCTGATTAGATATATTTGATTTTCATTTGATTTGATTTGATTTATTATTGTCACATGTGTACAGTGAAAAGTATTGTTTCTTGCGCGCTATACAGACAAAGCATACCATTCATAGAGAAGGAAAGGAGAGAGTGCAGAATATAGTGTTACAGTCATAGCTAGGGTGTAGAGAAAGATCGGCTTAATGCGAGGTAGGTCCATTCGAAAGTCTGATGGCAGCAGGGAAGAAGCTGTTCTTTGTCCACCATGGCACTCACTAACCCAGAAACCAGGGTCATAAACCCATGGTTGTGATGGAATGAGCACAATCCTTGGAAATCAGTGAATATGAAGATAGGCTATTTGCATATTCACATAAATGAGGGATGATAGCATAATGGTGATGTTACTGGGCTAGTAATCCAGAGGCCCTAATTAATGTGCCAGAAACCTGCAGTCAAATCCCACCACGGCAGCTGGAGGAATTTAACTTCAATTAATAAACACGGAATAAAATGTTAGTCTCATTAGCAGTTACCACAAAACCAGAGTATCATAAAAATTCATCTGAATCGCTAATTTGATTTGAGTTATTATTGTCACATGTATTGGGAAACAGTGAAAAGTATTGTTTCTTGTGCACTATACAGACAAAGCATACCGTTCAAAGAGTACATAGGGGAGAAGGAAAGGAGAGGGTGCACAATATACTGTTGCAATCACAGATAGGATGTAGAGGGGTGGCAAGGTGGCACAGTGGTTAGCACTACAGCCTCCCAGGGACATGGGTTCGCGTCCCAGCTTGGGTCACTGTCTGTGCAGAGTTTGCATGTTCTCCCCGTGTCTGCGTGGGTTTCCTCCAGGTGCTCCGGTTTCCTCCTACAATCTGAAATATGTGATGGTTACGTGCATTGGCCATGCTAAATTCTCCCTCAGTGT
Organism: Mustelus asterias; assembly: GCF_964213995.1. Lineage (NCBI taxonomy): Eukaryota > Metazoa > Chordata > Chondrichthyes > Carcharhiniformes > Triakidae > Mustelus > Mustelus asterias. The sequence goes on from NC_135804.1 coordinate 13,033,663, forward strand.
ACCCGAACAGGTGCCGGAATGTGGCGACTAGGGGATTTTCACAGTAACTTCATTGCAGTGTTAATGTAAGCCTACTTGTGACTAATAAATAAACTTTAAGATCAGCTTAATATATAATAGGTCCATTTAAAAGTCTGATGGCAGCAGAGAAGAAGCTGTTTTTGAATCAGTTGGTACGTATTCTCAGACTTTTGTATCTTTTTCCCGACGGAAGAAGGTCGAAGAGAGAATGTCGGGGGTTTGTGGCTTTCAGAAGTGAAATTTGCTACATGTGACTCCAGACCCAGAGCAGTATGGTTGACTTTTAACTGCCCACTGTAATGTATCTTTTTCCCGACGGAAGAAGGTGGAAGAGAGAATGTCAGGGGTTTGTGGTTTTCAGAAGTGAAATTTGCTACATGTGACTCCAGACCCAGAGCAGTGTGGTTGACTTTTAACTGCCCACTGTAATGGGTTAACAAGTCACTCAGCTCTCTACTCAAGGGCAGTTAGGGATGGGCAATAAATGCTGGCCTTGCCAGTGCTGCTCAGATCCTAAAAATACCACAGCAACTCTTTTTTCCCAATCCAGGAGCTGCATCTGACTCCATGGATGACAATGTATCCCGATGTGCGGGCAATCTGTCATCTCCACTAAAATTGGCTAAGTCCTTTAAAATCCTGTAGAGTTTTTCCCTCTACTGCGAACAGAAAACACCACTCGGTTTCCTTAAGCAAAACTGCAATCACCTCACTTATACACTTTGGTGTGATGGGCAGTCGGAGATTTATAATAACACAGAGGGTGAGTTAAAGTATGACAAGCGCAGTTGGAGGGTAGGAACAGATGTCCCTTCCGCAGTGCGATAAACAAGACTGTGCTCACTGAAAATTCTGCATTTAAAGCAGCGTCAACTGCTGACAAGAACGCTTGCTTTGACAAGCAAAGTCTCTTGTAACTCTCTCAGCCCAACATAGCTCGTACTATGAAGCTAGTTCCTCTTCCACATTCTTGGCATTTCCCGCTTCAGTAGCTCCTTAAAGTAAACAAAGTCTATTCATCACGTGTCCTCGGTACATCACGTTCATTTATATTCTTCCTGTAACCTTCTTCGACACAATTAACTCATGAAATCAGAAGGGAAATTAGATACCTTTTCTCTCTTGCTATTAAATTTAGCTCCTGACTCAGTTTGTATTGTAAAATCGACTACAATACGATGGAGCTGTGTGTATTTCAAGTAGCAGGTTGGATCACCTCAGTCTGAGTCTGATTGCAGACTCCTAGTAAATACTTCGGATTGCACGCAGTGCTTCTTTATCCCTGCCTCGCCCCAATGCAGCTGCAAACGGTGCATTTTGTTATAGGTTTGGGAACATACTCCCACAGGAAACATAGACCAGATTCTCTGGCCTCCCTGCCGCACGTTTCTCACAGCGGGGAGGTAACGCGCCCATCGCCAGTGGTGGAACTTTCTGGTCCCGCCGCTGTCGGTGGGGTTTCCCATTGAATCCACCCCATGCCACTGGGAAGCCCGTGGTGGGGGTGCGTCATCAGCCGGACCGGAATGGCATGAATGTCCGGAAAGTTCCGACCTGAAACATCGAAACTAGGAGGAGGAGTAGGCCATTCAGCCCCTCGAGCCTGCTCCATCATCCAATATGATCATGGCAGATCCTCTATCTCAACGCCATACTCCCACCCTCTCTCCATGCCTCTTAGCACGTTTCGTGTCTAGAAATCTATTCATTTCCTTCTAAGTATATTCATTGACTTGACCTCCACAGTCTCCTGTGATCGAGAATTCCACAGGTTCACGACCCTCTGACTGAAGAAAGTTCTCCACATTTACATGCTAAATAGTCTACCCTGTATCCTGAGACCCAGACCCCTTGGTCTAGACCCTCCAGCCGGAGGAAGCAACATCCCTGCATCCAGTCTATCCAGGCCTGTGAGATTTTATATGTTGCAATTAGATCCTCTCTCATTATTCTAAACTCCAGTGAATACAGGCCCAGTCATCCCAATCTCTCCTCCTATGACAATCCTACCATCCCAGGGATCAGTTGGTGAAACTTCCTTGCACTCCCTCAAGGCAAGTATATCCTTTTTTAGATAAGGAGACCAAAACAGCACACAAGATGTGGTCTCACCAAGGTTCTGTACAATAAGACATCTTTGCTCCTATGCTCAGATCTTCTTGCAATGAAGGCCAACATACCATTTACCTTCCTAACTGCTTGCTGTACCTGCATACTTGCTCTCAGTGATTGGTGTACAAGGACACACAGGTCCCTTAGTACATCAACATTTCCCAATCTATCACCATTCATATAATATTCTGCCATTCTGTTTATCTTGCTGATATGGATAACCTCACACTTATCCACATCATACTGCATCTGCCAGTCACTCAACTCATCTAAACCGCCTTGAAGCTTCCTTACGTCCTTTGCACTACTCACTTTCCCACCAAGTTGTCAGCAAACGTGGGAATATTACATTTGGTTCCCTCATCCAAATCATTGATGAAAGTGGTGCGTCCCCAGTTACTCTGTATTTCATAAGTGACCAAGTTCCAATCTAAAAACGTTACAGGTCAAATAAAAGCAAAATACTGCAGATGCTGAAAGCTGGAATAAAAACAGAAGATGCTGGAAAATCTCAGCAGGTCTGACAGCATCTGTGGAGAGAGAATGGAGCCAACGTTTGGAGTCGAGATGACTCGATGTCAGTTTCTATTTTTGTTACCACATTCCTTAGTTCCTCAACCAGTCCCTTAACAACCTGTACCTTTGCTCGGCCATTCACACATTCTGATCACTTAATGGACGCTTTCGGCTGTCAGACCTGCTGAGATTTTCCAGCATTTTCTGTTTTTGTTGCAGGTGAAATGAGATTTGTGTTGATTTATCTTTTCTATAGATGATTTGAAAGGTTATTCGCTTCTCTTTCTAAAGGCATTTCCCCATCATCTCTGCACAGAGTTACTTTTCACCGCCTGTCTCTAACAGAGTTCAAGGCCATTAATAAACATTAACTGAGCCATCAAGGGGACACATAGGCCAGGATGCTCCGTGCCGGATCGGGGCAGGCATTTTCAGGTACGCCTGAAAAACAAATTGTGAAAAGGCCCTGGACTCATTTCCATAAAAATATAGGACCTGGAACTTAATTTTAATCAATCTGCATCTCATTATACACCGGAATCATTGCGCCCCCACCCCCCTCCCCTCCCCCCCGCCCCCCCCCCACCCCCCCCCCCCTCCCCACCCCTCCACCCCACACCCCCCCACCCCCCCACCCACATCAAATTTAAATCCTATGTTGGTGTGATTTCAGAACAATGTGATTTACATCTGGTTTTAAAAGGCGTGCACCTGGCGACCTGAACTCCGAGGGGAATTCAGAGGGTTGTGCACTCAACCTGGTGAGACCCCAATTCAGGGATCCAGCTCTGTGGATTCGAGGGAGAGGGGGGTGGGGGGAGTGGGGGGGATGGGTTGCTGTCACAGACAAATCTTCACAGCTGCTTCTTTGTGGCTACCTTGTGGTGCCATAGCATGGATAACAGTGCAGGGGAAGAAGGGAGCCCAGGGCATGGGCAACAGTCTGGGGAGGGGTGGCCGTAGGGAGGGGAGGAGTGAAAAAATGGCCAGGAAATAGCACGGTGGCACAGTGGTTAGCACTGCTGTCTCACAGTGCCAGGGACCCAGGTTCAATTCCAGCCTTGGGTCACTGTCTGTGTGCACATTTTCCCCATGTCTGCGTGGGTTTCCTCCGGGTGCTCCGGTTTCCTCCCACAGTCCAAAGATGTGCAGGTTGGGTTGATTGGCCTCGCTAAATTGCCCCTAGTGTCAGGGTGGTTTGCAGGGTAAATATGTGAGGTTACGGGGATAGGGCCTGGGTGGGATTGTTGTCGGTGCAGACTTGTCGGGCTGAATGGCCTCCTTCTGCACTGTCGGAATTCTTTGATTCTATGATTCGAATTGAAAAATGTGTCAAAGATTCACAGTCTGAGAGTCATTTACCTTGAGCTCAATTGATGTGATTAGAGTCAAGCCAGTTAAGCAAGTGTGCCCACTCAAGCAACACTGAGACCTGACAGTGCCAATGACTGCAGTTCTACCTTTTACCCCTCACACGCAGACTTCCAAATCCAATGAGCATTCTGATTTGCAGAACCATTGACCAACTGAGCAAGCTTGAGGATCCCTTATAAAGGTGGCCATGGACACTGAGTGAGGGGTGCAACGCTAGTCCCTTGCTCCATGTTAAAGTTCACATTGACAAGTGCCTCTCATGGTCCAAGCAAAGCTCAAGGCCCTGGAGTGCAGGTTAGTACAATGACTCCACCTGAGATAAGAGCTACAGGTGAGTGGCCAAAGCTGTCACCACTTGGTCATCTGGTGTGGGACGGTGCTGGGGGAGTGGTGGCAGGAGTTTGGTCACCCATCATGCTCACTAAACGCTGGACATCCATGTGGTAGTCAGGATCTGTGGTCTGCATAGGGGGGTCCTGAGGGACTGCTGCAGGCAATGAAAAGGTAAAGCGTAGTCCTTAGCAGACAAACAGAAACCATAGTGACTCTTTCTTTGATACGACAGTGGGAAGACCATCAGGAAGCTGGAGACTGGCTACACCAGGCTGCCTCATTGTTTACAGGTAGGGGAGAAGATGGAGAAGAATACAGACACTGGTCATTCCTGCAGACAACGGAGAACCAATGTCGCCAAAGACTGTGCATGTCCAGGGTACTGGTTGGTCAGATATGCAACCTTCTGAAGGAATTGGTGCCATGGGGACTCGGAGGGCATCCATTGCCAGTGTCCGTGAAAGCGACCCCAGGGCCAATGGCATCCAATGCCAGTGTCGCCTTCCAAGGCTCCACAGGTGACCTCTGTGGGATCTCACAAGCCTCCACACACAAATGCATCCAGGAGGACACGGATGCCACCTCCGCGAGGGCACACAACTTTGTGCATTTCAACCAGGGAGCCAGGAAGAAAGAGTAATGGGATTTGCACAGATCGCTGGGTGTCCACAGATGTAGATTGCCATCAACTGCATTCACGTGGCACTCAGATCTCCATGGCAACAAGCAGTTAACTAAGCGAACCATAAGAGGTTCCACTCACTGAGTGTTCAGCTAGTTCATACTTCTCCTGAGCCTATGGCATCCGTCATGAGCAGAAACCTTCAAGACCACAGTGTTACCGGATACAGAAGCTGATGGGATGGGGGGTCGGTTGCAACTGCTGAGAGCACATAGGGAGAATGAGGGCACTCTGTGACACCAGCCCAGGACATCCTGGTGGCAATGATAAGTCCCATCGTGATAAAGGCATGATTGATGTGTTCAGTGACTGTGAGGGTGCATCATTGGTGTGCTGGAAAGGTTGCACAGGGAGGAAGCCATGGATTGAGAACTTTGACTTTATCTTGTGCAGGAACCAAGCTTTCACTTCAGACTGACAGGAACACTGCTCATTATAGCAAAGAGCCGTAGACATTGGTGGGAGTTTATTTACACTGGTTAATATTATGTACAACTGATTAGCACCCATGTCCATGCTGTCTAACTACACCTTCTTGATCTTTCTAACACTGCTGTGACACCTTGGTACATCCCCAACATCCACAGTGGAGGTGGAGACAGCCTGTGATGATCTTGTTGGGTGTCCTTTGGAGGAGTGGGACCAGGGGGCCCTTTGACATTGGAGCTCCAGCAACTGAGCCATGACCGAGTCATCTGACTGGGACTCGGCAGATTCCTGCCTCCAGCAATCCTCCGAGTGCCAACATGCTGGGATGTTCCTACCTCCACCTGCTGTGGATCAGTCAGTGCAATGTGCTCACCAGATTGTGACCCCGGGAACTAGGGAGAATGTGCAGACTCCGCACCTAACCAGCACATCTTTCTGAAGGTGGGAGGAAACCAGAGCACCTGGAGGAAACCCGCACAGACACGGGGAGAACGTGGAAACTCCACGGAGACAGTGACCCAAGCCGGGATTTGAACCCAGGTCCCTGGCACTGTGAAGCTGCAGTGCTAATCACTGTGCTACCACGCCGCCCCACTGGGTACTGGAAGTTAGAGCAGACTATTGTCAATCTAAAGTGATTGTTAAATGCCAGAGCAGAATCATAGTGGAGTCCAGCAGAGCAGGGACAACCCGAATGGTAGAGGAGTCTAGGGAGCAGGGAATTCTATTATGAACAGAATATCAACTAATGAAAAGAACACCATGCAAACATGAAACAAGTAGGGTTGGGGAGGGATGCGTAATATGCTCTGTGTAAATAACTTAAATTTGAACCAGGAGAACAAATAGATTTGCTCCCACTGGAATGATGGAGGTTGAGGGGTGACCTGATAGAGGTTTACAAGATTATGAGTGGCATGGACAGAGTGGATAGTCAGATGCTCTTTCCAAGGGTAGAAAAGTCAAGTACTAGGGGACATAGGTTTAAGTCGTGTGAGGAAAAATTTAGAGGAGATGGGCGAGGCAAGCTTTTTACACAGAGGGTGGTGAATGTCTGGAATGCATTGCCCGGGGAGGTGGTGGGAGCAGGTACGATAGTGGCATTTAAGGGGCAACTAGACAAATACATGAATAGGATGGGAATGGAAGGATACGGATTCCGTAAGTGCGTACGGTTTTAGTTTAGGCAGACATCAGGATTGGCACAGGCTTGGAGAGTTGAAGGGCCTGTTCCTGTGCTGTACTATTATTTTTTCTTTGTTCTTTGTATTGGAGTAAAATGCACAGGCAAGGTAGGGTGGGAAGTGAGGGAAAGGAAGAGCCATTGACAGAGTTGTAAACTGGAGAAGTGCGTTCAGTCGGGAGCTGCCAACCCAAGAGTCATCTGAACCGAACACTCAGGAAAACATAAGATGACCAGAAAACCATGGAGGAAATGGTACAAAACTTTACAACATTGCCATTCTTGGCACCGGTTTCTACATGATGCAGTTGCTTTGCTTTGGAAGCTGGCCCTGTGCCAGGTGGGGAAATTCCTAATGCAGTAAACACTATTGTGAACTCGGCAATTACCACTCTGAGCATGCAGCAATGCTGCCAAGCGAAACAGCAGCGTAGGATCTGCGACAGGCCCAACATCAGCGCGTGGAGCACCTGTGACCTCTTGGGGAAAGGGCCTCAGGGCAGCAAGTCAGCTGTTGTAATTCCTCTAACTCCACGACAAAGTACAGAAAGAAGGAAAGGTTTAATCAGTCGGACACATTTGGTTGTTTCCTCTGGCACCATTTTATTACAAGTCAGAACGAAAATGCGCACACAAAACCTTCAAGCAAAGACATTTTGTGAGGATAAATTCTAGGTCAGGTAGAGAGAAGAAGACATCTTTTTCTTGACCTCAGGATGTCCCAGAATGCTTTTCAGCCAATGAAGCAGACTCCATCGGGTGGGATTTTCCAGCCAGGCTTGCCCCAATGCTGGAAAATCCCGCCCAAGGCCAACGGAGCTTTGCATGGACTGTGTCCCGCCCGCTGCAATTCCCGTGGAGGGCGGGGCGGAAAACTCTGACCCATGTTTTATGGTGAGCACTCAGGACTTTGATCCAAGTTCAAATCTTGGTGGAACCTGAGCTCTCGGTGCAGGCAAAATGGGTACAGCACATAGACTTGCATTTTTCCCCCGTCCAGGTCCTCATTCAATTCCCTTTTGGAATTTGTGATCAAATCTGGCTCAGGTGTTACACTCCAGGTCATAACCGCTCGCTGCAGAAGGAAGTTAGTTCCGTTCCCCCCTCCGCTTTCCCACATCCCTGCAACTGTTTTATCCTTTGAGCGTTTATCCAATCTCTCATGAGGCTTGCTGATGAGTTGATATCCGTCGCACCACCAGCCAGTGCATTCCAAATCCACACCCTCTTAGTGTAAAAAAGCTTATCCTCAAGCCATTTCTGGTTCATTTGCCAATCAGCTTCAGACTGTGCCCTGTGCCCACTTCAGTCAGTTTCTCTTTACTTAGTCTATTTAACCCTTTGTGTTTTTAAACATCAGGCATGTCAAATAAAATGGGAGATTCCTGGTGAAATTTCTCTGGCAAAACCATGTACATTTTTTGACATTAGCGTACCTTTAAGACTTTTTTTGAAAAAAATCATGTTCTCTGTAGCTCAGAACCTTAACCTGATCTCATTGTGGCGCCAGGCTGACTTCTGGGAGCTCTTTTATTGCTCCTTAAGTGGCTGAAATGGGTGTTGTTTCTTTTTACTTTGGGAATTAGTTTTATGACCCTGCATTGTCAAGAGATAGAATCTTTTTGCAGGTCAGGTGACAGGAGCTGTTTCATTTTCAGTTCTGAGCTGCAGGTTTTAGTTTCGGAAGGGACATCAGATTGAAAGCAGTGTTTCTCTCTCTCTCTTCCTGCTTTTGGGAAATTCTGCTAGCTAGCAGAAAGCCTTCCTGGAGTTGAAAATCTTCTGTTGGTGGCTTGACTAGAGTCTCTCCCTGGTGTTCTGGGAAGCTGTTCTGACTTCAGACTGTTCAGAGTGTATCAAGAGAACTGTAGCATTCATCCAAAGGATTTGATTTGATTTATTATTGTCACATGTATTAACATACAGTGAAAAATATTGTTTCTTGCGCGCTATACAGCCAAAGCATACTTTTCATAGAAAAGGAAAAGAGAGAGTGCAGAATGTAGTGTTACAGTCATAGCTAGGGTCTAGAGAAAGATCAACTTAATGCGAGGTAGGTCCATTCAAGTTTCTGATGGCAGCAGGGAAGAAGCTGTTCTTGAGTCGGTTGGTACGTGACCTCAGACCTTTGTATCAATTTCCCAACAGGAGAAGGTGGAAGAGAGAATGTCCGTGCTATGTGAGGTCCTTAATTATGCTGGCTGCTTTGCCGAGACAGCGGGAAGTATAGGCAGGGTCAATGGATGGGAAGCTGGTTTGCGTGATGGACTCAGTTCCAGTATCAAGTAAACATTAGTCTTTGCTGTGTTAAACCTGTGGAAGGGTTTTTTTTTGTTTATGGGATTGGTTTGATTGGAACATCTCAGATATATTTGTTAACGGTTATACATTATCGTGATTGTTTTGTTTTTGTTTATAATTGATAAAAGTTATTGCTAATTTTCTTTCCATACATGTTAACTATATTCTGACATAAACCTTGCTTGATAAAAAGTTCCCTCGTGGGTCATTTGAATCAGATCTGAAGTGGAACGTCTCAAGCTCATCCTAGCTAAATTCAAGATGCAAAACGTATGATTCAGGCGGGCTTCATAAAACACTTTGGAATTTCTGACCTGAACCCGAACAATTTGTACCTTAATGTTGATTCAAAAACAAAATGCGATATGTAATAAAGCACATGTTATGTCTGGCAGTACAAAACTTACAAGTGATTCATTGTCAACTTCCTGAATAGGAACATTTACTCATAGCTGTGTGACTGATACTATTTTTATCATATGCATAAAATTTAATTTTAAAGTTTATATTTTATAAAGCATCACGAGTATAACAATATGAAGTATATCTGCAGGAGTCCCAAGATGTATGCACATTTGCACTTAGGTCTTTGTATGAAAAAGGTTTGAAGGAGCACTTATTATAATGTCCTGCATCATGTCACGAGATTGCCTTGCTCCTGTGTTAGTCATTCAAAGGCAATACTCCACAAGTGGCTGCAATATGAACATAGAACATAGAAAGCCACAGCACAAACAGGCCCTTCGGCCCACAAGTTGCGCCGATCACATCCCCACCTCTAGGCCTATCTATAGCCCTCAATCCCATTAAATCCCATGTACTCATCCAGAAGTCTCTTAAAAGACCCCAACGAGTTTGCCTCCACCACCACCGACGTCAGCCGATTCCACTCACCCACCACCCTCTGAGTGAAAAACTTACCCCTGACATCCCCCCTGTACCTACCCCCCAGCACCTTAAACCTGTGTCCCCTCGTAGCAACCATTTCAGCCCTTGGAAATAGCCTCTGAGAGTCCACCCTATCCAGACCCCTCAACATCTTGTAAACCTCTATCAGGTCACCTCTCATCCTTCGTCTCTCCAGGGAGAAGAGACCAAGCTCCCTCAACCTATCCTCATAAGGCATGCCCCCCAATCCAGGCAACATCCTTGTAAATCTCCTCTGCACCCTTTCAATGGCTTCAACATCTTTCCTGTAATGAGGTGACCAGAACTGCGCGCAGTACTCCAAGTGGGGTCTAACCAGGGTCCTATAAAGCTGCAGCATTATCTCCCGACTCCTAAACTCAATCCCTCGATTAATGAAGGCCAGTACGCCATACGCCTTCTTGACCGCATCCTCCACCTGCGAGGCCGATTTAAGAGTCCTATGATTTAAAATTGAAACGATGTCAGCGACGTTTCTGTGTTAGCCTTGGATAATTTACCCTGAGATAAAAATAAACTATTTTAAAGAATTTGGAATCCATGAGTTATTAATGCGCAAATTCTAACACAAATTTTGATCCCAAACTTTGGCATATCTAACACAGTAAGAAGTTTAACAACACCAGGTTAAAGTCCAACAGGTTTATTTTATTGCAAAAGCCACGAGCTTTCGGAGCCTTAAGCTCCTTCTTCAGGTGAGTGGGAATTCTATTCACAAACAGGGCATATAAAGACACAAACTCAATTTACAGAATAATGGTTGGAATGCGAATACTTACAGCTAATCAAGTCTTAAAGGTACACACAATGTAAGTGGAGAGAGCATTAAGATAGGTTAAAGAGATGTGTATTGTCTCCAGACAGGACAGCCAGTGAGACTCTGCAAGTCCAGGCAAGCTGTGGGGATTACAGATAGTGTGACATGAACCCAAGATCCCGGTTGAGGCCGTCCTCATGTGTGCGGAATTTGGCTATCAGTCTCTGCTCAGCGACTCTGCGCTGTTGTGTGTCGTGAAGGCCGCCTTGGAGAACGCTTACCTGAATATCAGAGGCCGAATGCCCGTGACCGCTGAAGTGCTCCCCAACAGGAAGAGAACAGTCTTGCCTGGTGATTGTCGAGCGGTGTTCATTCATCTGTTTCGCAGCGTCTGCATGGTTTCCCCAATGTACCATGCCTCGGGACATCCTTTCCTGCAGCGTATCAGGTAGACAACGTTGGCCGAGTTGCAAGAGTATGTACCGTGTACCTGGTGGATGGTGTTCTCACGTGAGATGATGGCATCTGTGTCGATGATCCGGCACGTCTTGCAGAGGTTGCTGTGGCAGGGTTGTGTGGTGTCGTGGTCACTGTTCTCCTGAAGGCTGGGTAGTTTGCTGCGGACAATGGTCTGTTTGAGGTGGTGCAGTTGTTTGAAGGCAAGATATGGGGGTGTGGGGATGGCTTTGGCGAGATGTTTGTCTTCATCAATGACATGTTGAAGGCTCCGGAGGAGATGCCGTAGCTTCTCCGCTCCGGGGAAGTACTGGACGACGAAGGGTACTCTGTCCACTGTGTCCTGTGTTTGTCTTCTGAGGAGGTCGGTGCAGTTTTTCACTGTGGCGCGTTGGAACTGTCAATCAATGAGTCGAGCGCCATATCCTGTTCTTATGAGGGCATCTTTCAGTGTCTGGAGGTGTCTGTTGCGATCCTCCTCATCTGAGCAGATCCTGTGTATACGGACGGCTTGTCCATAGGGGATGGCTTCTTTAATGTGTTTGGAGTGGAAGCTGGAGAAGTGGAGCTTCGTGAGGTTATCCGTGGGCTTGCGGTATAGTGAGGTGCCGAGGTGACCCGTCCTTAATGGAGATACGTGTGTCCAAGAATGCAACCGATTCCGGAGAGTAGTCCATGGTGAGTCTGATGGTGGGATGGAACTTGTTGATGTCATCATATAGTTGTTTCAGTGATTGTTCACCATGAGTCCAAAGGAAGAAGATGTCATCGATGTATCTAGTGTATAGCATCGGTTGAAGGTCCTGTGCGTTGGAGAAGTCTTGTTCGAACCTGTGCATGAAGATGTTGGTATATTGAGGTGCGAATTTGGTCCCCATGGCTGTTCCGTGTTATTGGATGAAGAATTGGTTGTTGAACGTGAAGACATTGTGGTCCAGGATGAAGTGGATCAGTTGGAAAATTGCATCTGGAAACTGGCAGTTGTTGGCGCTGAGCACTGAGGCCGTTGCAGCAATGCCATCATCGTGGGGGATGCTGGTATAGAGTGCCGCGACATCCATTGTGACGAGGAGTGCTCCTGGTTCAACTGCTCCATGTGTGCCGAGTTTCTGTAGGAAGTCCGTCGTGTCGCGACAAATGCTGGGGGTTCTTTGCACAATGGGTTTCAGGATGCCCTCGACATAGCCGGAGAGGTTCTCGCACAGGGTCCCATTGCCCGATAGAATGGGACGGCCGGGTGTGTTTGCCTTGTGTATCTTTGGGAGGCAGTAGAGATCTCCAACGCGGGGAGTACGTGGGATGAGAGCATGGAGGGTGCTCTGAAGGTCCAGATCAAAGGTCTTGATCAGAGTGTTGAGTTGACGGGTGTGTTCTTTGGTCGGATCTGCGGGTAACTGTCTGTAGCGTTCCTTGTTGTTTAGTTGTCGGTCCACTTCTTTGCAGCAATCCGTTCTGTTCAGTATGACGATGACCCCTCCTTTGCTGGTTTGATGACAATGTTGCGGTTGGTCTTGAGAGCGCGGATGGCATTGCGTTGTGCTTGGGTGATGTTCGGGGCTGTCTTGTGAGTGCGGCTGATGAATTTGGTGTTGATGCACCTCCTGACGGCTTGGGCATACATGTCAAGTCGAGGGCAGCGGCCTTCCGGAGGAGTCCAATTTGACTCTTTCCTCTTCGGATGCACTGCGGATCTCTCTGTCTGCTGTTCCGGTTCATTGGCTGTCTCATTGTGTTCGCTGTTGGCCTCTTGGGGTTTGTGGAAGAACTCCCTCAGCCTCATTCACCTGATGAATTCCTCTGTGTCTGCTGCGAGACTGATGGGGTCTATTTTGGTGGTGGGGCAAAAATTAAGCCCTCGTTTGAGAACTTCGATTTCATCTGGTTGAAGAGTGTAGTCGGACAAGTTGACAATGGACTTCCCTGCAGTGGTACTGTTTTCTACTGTGGTACCGGGGAGGCTTGGTTGCTGCTGGTGGTGATGCCGAGTTTCTCAAGTTTCCTGTTCTTGGTGTGCATGTAGATGGTGTAGTTCCTTTGTCTCGTCTGCTTGGCAACGTTTCGCAGCTGGTCTGTGTCCTGAGTGCAAGTTGAGAAAATGGATTCTATCTTGGTTTCCAGGATGTGGCGTTTGCTGTCGAGCTGGTGTATGAGGTGGTTGAGGAGTGTGAGAGAGGTGCGACGGCAAAGTCTCTCTCAGCTATTTCGAGGGCATTGTGAAATCCATTGTACAAAGAACCCCCAGCTTTTGTCGCGACACTACGGACTTCCTACAGACACTCAGCACACATGGAGCAGTTGAACCAGGAGCACACCTCGTCACAATGGATGTCACGGCACTCTACACCAGCATCCCCCACGATGATGGCATTGCTGCAACGGCCTCAGTGCGCAGCGCCGACAACTGCCAGTTTCCAGATGCAATTTTCCAACTCATCCGCTTCATCCTGGACCACAATGTCTTCACCTTCAACAACCAGTTCTTCATCCAGAAACACGGAACAGCCATGGGGACCAAATTTGCACCTCAATATACCAACATCTTCATGCACAGGTTCGAACAAGACTTCTTCACCGCACAGGACCTTCAACCGATGCTATACACTAGATACATCGATGACATTTTCTTCCTTTGGACTCATAGTGAACAATCACTGAAACAACTATATGATGACATCAACAAGTTCCATCCCACCATCAGACTCACCATGGACTACTCTCCGGAATCGGTTGCATTCTTGGACACACGCATCTCCATTAAGGACGGTCACCTCAGATCCTCACTGTACTGCAAGCCCACGGATAACCTCACGATGCTCCACTTCTCCAGCTTCCACCCTAAACACGTTAAAGAAGCCATCCCCTACGGACAAGCCCTCCGTATACACAGGATCTGCTTGGATGAGGAGGATCGCAACAGACACCTCCAGACGCTGAAAAATGCCCTCATAAGAACAGGATATGGCACTCGACTCATCGATCGACAGTTCTGATGCGCCACAGCGAAAAACCGCACCGACCTCCTCAGAAGACAAACACGGGACACGGTGGACAGAGTACCCTTCGCCATCCAGTACTTCCCCGGAGCGGGGAGGCTACGGCCTCTCCTCCAGAGCCTTCAACATGTCATTGATGAAAATAAACATCTCGCCAAGGCCATCCCCACACCCCCACACCCCCACTTCTTGCCTTCAAACAACCGCACCACCTCAAACAGACCATTGTCCGCAGCAAACTACCCAGCCTTCAGGAGAACAGTGACCACGACACCACACAACCCTGCCACAGCATCCTCTGCAAAGCGTGCCGGATCATCGACACGGATGCCATCATCTCACGTGAGAACAGCATCCGCCAGGTACACAGTACATACTCTTGCAACTCAGCCAACGTTGTCTACCTGATACGCTGCAGGAAAGGATGTCCCGAGGCATGGTACATTGGAGAGACCATGCAGAGGCTGCGACAACGGATGAATGAACACCGCTCGACAATCACCAGGCAAGACTGTTCTCTTCCTGTGGGGGAGCACTTCAGCGGTCACGGGCATTCGGCCTCTGATATTCAGCTAAGCGTTCTCCAAGGCGGCCTTCACGACACATGTCGGCACAGAGTCGCTGAGCAGAAACTGATAGCCAAGTTCCGCACACATGAGGACGGCCTCAACCGGGATCTTGGGATCATGTCACACTATCTGTAACCCCCACAGCTTGCCTGGACTTGCAGAGTCTCACTGGCTGTCCTGTCTGGAGACAATACACATCTCTTTAACCTATCTTAATGCTCTCTCCACTCACATTGTTTGTACCTTTAAAACTTGATTAGCTGTAAGTATTCGCATTCCAACCATTATTCTGTAAATTGAGTCTCTGTCTTTATATGCCCTGTTTGTGAACAGAATTCCCACTCACCTGAAGAAGGGGCTTGGGGCTCCGAAAGCTTGTGTGGCTTTTGCTACCAAATAAACCTGTTGGACTTTAACCTGGTGTTGTTAAACTACTTACTGTGTTTACCCCAGTCCAACGCCGGCATCTCCACATCATATCTAACACACACAGGTTGGTTTGGTGTGGTTTCGCTCTGATTTTTCAAAAATTTCAGGCCTCGATTTACTTTTCGCCCCAACTGGTAAAATAAAACCTTGGAGTAGAGTCAAGTTTTCATATCGCCATTTGAACCAGAGGAGGGGATAACAACTTTATTTGCTGTAATCTGGCCTGGCTTTTGGCTGCAGTCCAACGCTTGGTCATTTGCTCATTTATCAGCATTGAAAGAACTAATTAATGACAATGGCATCCACCATTGACTGTATTGTCGGTGCTACTTTTGAACACAAAGTGTCCGTGTTTCCTTGGTTACACATGTGTGCTATCTTTTGCAAAAGGCACCTTTCCAACTCAACAGATCTCAGATTGCTAAGTAATATACTTTAAAAGATACTTGAGTAGAACCATAATTGCTGCCTTTTATACTTTTCCTGTAGGCTGTTGTACAATGTTGTAAAGTATTTACATTTACTTCAACTATCCCACGGTACACCAATTATGGGAAAATTATTTGATATTAGCCTCAGTGCAAATAGTGAAAAATATTGTGTTCTATTATCAATAACCACTATTTAACAGTACTGTGGTTTATCATGAGTATGATTACGCCAAACATGCTTCAAAGGTTAGGCAGACAAGAGTGATTTATTTATCTGCAAAGATTTTTTAAAATAAATTTTCTTCAGCGATAGCACTCGATGTGCTTTGGAATTGTGTTTTATATGCACTCAATGCAAACATACATCATTACCTGCTTCCTCGGGATTTTAAAACCCTCTCTTTTAAGCAAATTATTTCATGCCATTATTGTTATACTGAGGAAGTCTTGTGGTGCAATGAGTGACATCCCTGCCTCTGAGCCAGAAGCTCCAGGTTCGAGTCCCGCCCCAGGACTTGGTGGCCAAGGAAGGTGCGTTCATAAATTGGCCAAACAAATTGAGTGTCAACCTGCAAAATCCTTCCAAACACGCCAATGCCTGGCGGTAACAGCAGGAGAGACATCTGGTCAACCACGCTCGATGTGGAGTGGTGCCCCTCCAAGCTATAAACCTCCTGGCAACAGACTAGCAACTGATTCTGGGAATTAATAGTTACGGAAACAGGCGAATGTCTGCCTTAGTGCACCACTAAGTGTCGGAAGAGAATTGGAATGGAATTGTTACACTGAGGTTTGTAGGGTGGATATGCAGAAAGTTATAATGCAAGCTGAATTCCAAGATATTGGCACAAGTTTTCTGACCCTGTGGCAAATTCATTTTTTCTACTTAAGTGATAACACTTTAAGAAACTGTAATTAAAATTGTGTAAGGTGCGCACTCACTATTGTACTATCCTTTGTGGCCTAAAGCTCCAGCAGCTTAATTTAAAGTGCAGCAGATTATATATTGAATGATATAGATAGGTCGAGGTAAACTACAAGCTCATACATGAATGGATGGGATTTTCTGGCAGTGCTCGCCACAAAACCAGAAAATCCCGCCCAAGGTCAACGGACCTTTCCTGATTCCCGTGGTGGGTGGAATGGGAAAATTCTGGTCGTAGGCAAAACTTTCAACAAAATAAAAGCGGCTCCCGCAGTTCTATACTATCTGCCCCACACAGCAGGAGTATTCCAGGGAGCTCACATTAAAACACAAAGGGAATGTTGAAGTGGTGAGCAATTTGTCTTTATGTAGTGCTCCTCAAGGAAAAGAACATTTCACATCAATGTCTAAGGACGCGAAATAGATTCTGAGCCAGGAGATTGAATAATGAAAGGGAGGATTTCAAGTTAAATTCTTAGCAGGCTTCTGAAGATGGGGAGAGAGAGCTGGGATGATTCAGATAAAGGTTGCAGAGGCCATGGCATAATGCTGAAAGATCAGCCGTCGATCAGTGAGGACGATAGCATTGGGATGCGGAGTAATCTGCAGGGAGACAACAAATGGACCCAGGGAAGGTTGCTTGCTCAGGTGGAAGGAAGTCATGGAGGGATTTTCAAAGGAGGTGAAAGGTGTTGAAATTGACGAACGAGGGCAGAGGGATTCAGCGGAGAAATCAGGTGGGATTTTACAGCCTCGCTTGCCCCGAAACCGCAAAATCCCTCCCGAGGTCAACGGACCTTTCATCTACAAGAAACATTGCAGCAACTCACCAAGGATCCTACAAGAGCACCTTCCAAACCCTTGGCCTCTACCACTTAGAAGTACAAGGGCAGCAGATGCTTGAGAACACCACCACCTGGAAGTTCTCCTCCAAGTCATGCACCATCCTGTCCTGGACCTATATCACCGTTCCCTCACTGTTGCTTGATCAAGTTCCTTGAGCTCTTTTCCTAACAGCACTGGGACATTCCTAAAACACAAGGACTGCAGTGGTTCAAGAAGGCAGCTCACCACCACCTTCTCAAAAGATAGGCAATATTCACCCAAGTTCCATGAACAAAAGAAAATAAACAGAGTGTAGCAGGAAAGGCTAAAGAACGTAAACTTAAGCATACACCAGCAGAAAAGGCCAGAGTTTGCAAGACTGGTGACAAGACGTTAGGGACGGCACGGTGGCACAGTGGTTCGCGCTGCTGCCTCACAGTGCCAGGAACCCGGGTTCGATTCCCGACTTGGGTCACTGCGTGGAGTTTGCACATTCTCCCCGTGTCTGCGTGGGTTTCCTCCGGGTGCTCCGGTTTCCTCCCACAGTCTGAAAGATGTTCTGGTTGGGTGCATTTGCCATGCTAAATTCTCCCTCAGTGTATCCAAACAGGCACCAGAGTGTGGTGACTCAGGGATTTTCACAGTAACTTCACTGTAGTGTTAATGTAAGCCTTACTTGTGACTAATAAATAACTTTACTTTTAAGACTGAAATAAAGGCTTTGATTCTGAATGCACACAGCATTAATAACAAAGCAGATGAATTGATAGCACAAATAGAGAGAAAAGTGCATGATAAAAACAAAATACTGTGGATGCTGGAATCTGAAACAAAAACAGAAAATGCTGGAAAATTTCAGCAGGTCTGATAACATCTGTGGAGAGAGATTAGAGCCAATGTTTCGAGTCAGAGTTCTAATGAAGGATCATCCTGACTCAAAATGTTAGCTCTGTTCTCTCTCCACAGATGCTGTCAGATCCGCTGAAATTTTCCAGCATTTTCTGCTTTTGTATGAGAAAAATGTACGACCTGATTGCCGTTTCAGAGATGTGGTTGCAAGATGACCTGGGCGGAAAGCTAAATATTTAAGAGTGTTGACAATTTGGAAGGACACAAAGCAAGGAAAAGGACATGGAGCAGCTCTGTTGATTAAGGATGAGATTAGTGCAGTTGTGAAAGATTACTTTAATTCCAAAGATCAAGATGACAGTCCAATCAGTTTGGGTAGGCATACGAAATATCAAAGGTAAGAAGTCACTGTGGGAGTAGTCCATTGGTCCCCACAGCAGTTATGGGCAGAGTATGCTATAAGAAATAATCAGAGCTTGTAAAATGGGTGATTTTAACCTTCATATAGATTGGATAAATCATATTGGCTAAGGTAGGCTGGCAGATGAATTCATAGGGTATATTCAGGACAATTTGTAGAACAGTACATCTGAGTGCCAACCAGGGAGTAGGTTAATTAATGTAATTAAAGACTTTAATTCTAGTAAAGGAGTCTTTAGGCAACAGTGATCATAACATGACATAATTTCATGTTCAACTTGAGGGTGAGAAGTATGAAAATAAGACTAGCATCTTAAACTTAAATAAAGGCAATTGCAAGGGGATGAGGACTGAGTAAGCTGAAATGAACTGGGGGAAAAGCTTAAAATGTGGGTCAGTAGAGCAACAGTGGCAGATATTTAAAGAGCCTTTCATAACTCTCAGCAAATATATATTTCATTGAGAAAGACAGACTCTATACAAAGGAACTGCCATCGTTGGCGAGATAAGGAAGTTAAGGATTGTATCAAATTGAAAGAAAATACAAGTAATATTGTGAAGATTAGAAACTGGCAAAAGTAATACGTGGGGTGATATTAGAATATGAGAGAAAGCTAGCTAGAAATATAAAAAAACAGATAGTAAGAGTTTCTACAGGTATTTAAAATGGAAAAAAGAGACTAAGTAAGTGTTGGTTCCTTTGAGGGTGAGAAGGGAAATTAATAATGGGAAACAATGAAAGGATGTAAATATTGAATAGATATTTTTGTGTTCATCATAGAAGACACAAATTAAACGCTGAGAATGCCTGAACATCAAAAGATTAAAAAGGAGAGAAGAATTGAAAATAATCACAATCACCAGGGAAAAGCATCGGAAAAGCTATTAGAATTAAAGGTTGACAGGTCCCCTGGACACGATGGTTTTCATTCTGGGGTCTTATAAGAAGTAGATGCAAGATATTAGGTGCAGTGCTGTGGAAAAGATTCTGGAAAAGGCCCAGCATAATGGAAAATTGCTAATGTGACACCTCAATTCAAGAAAGGGAGAGACATGAAACAGGAAACTACAGGTCAAGTAGCCGAACATCTGCAATAGGCAAAATGCGAGAATCTGCTGTTCAGGAGCTAATAGCAGGATGTAATTTAGATAATTATTCTGCAATCAGGCAGAGTCAACAAGATTTTGAGAAAGCAAAATCATGTTTGACTCATTTATTAGAGTTCTTTGTAGAAGTATCAAGCAAGGTAGATAGAGGGGAACCTGTAGATGTGGATTTGCCAAAGGCATTCAGTGAGGTGGCACATCGAAGATTCCTATACAAAATAAGAGTTCATTGTGTAGGGTGCAGAGATAGAGGCCAATTTTGATGGTAGCAGGCAGGAACTTTCAAAAGTTAATTGGGGGAGTCTGTGGGAAGGCAAAGGGACGTCTGGTAAGTGGCACGCTTTCAAAAGTGTGTTAACCAGGGTTCAGGGTAAACACATTCCTCTAAGAGTGAAGGGCAAGGCTGGCAGAAGTAGGGAACCCTGGATGACTCGGGATATTGAGGCCCTGGTCAAGAAGAGGAATGAGGCACATGACATGCATAGGCAGCTGGGATCAAGTGAATCCCTTGAAGAGTTATAGGGGTGTAGGAGTAGAGTTAAAAGAGAAATCAGGAGGGCAAAAAGGGAACACGAGATTGTTTTGGCAGATAAGGCAAAGGAGAATCCAAAGAGCTTCTACAAATACATAAAGGGCAAAAGATTAACAAGGGAGAGAGTAGGGCCTCTTAAGGATCAACAAGGTCATCAATGTGCAGATGCACAAGAGATGGGTGAGATCCTAAATGAATATTTCTCATCAGTATTTACTATTGAGAAAAGCATGGATGATAGGGAACTTGGGGCAATAAATAGCGATGTATTGAGGAATGTACAAAGAACAAAGAACAAAGAACAGTACAGCACAGGAAACAGGCCCTTCGGCCCTCCAAGCCTGTGCCGCTCCTTGGTCCAACTAGACCAATCGTTTGTATCCCTCCATTCCCAGGCTGCTCATGTGACTATCCAGGTAAGTCTTAAACGATGTCAGCGTGCCTGCCTCCACCACCCTACTTGGCAGCGCATTCCAGGCCCCCACCACCCTCTGTGTAAAAGACGTCCCTCTGATGTCTGAGTTATACTTCGCCCCTCTCAGCTTGAGCCCGTGACCCCTCGTGATCGTCACCTCTGACCTGGGAAAAAGCTTCCCACTGTTCACCCTATCTATACCCTTCATAATCTTGTATACCTCTATTAGATCTCCCCTCATTCTCCGTCTTTCCAAGGAGAACAACCCCAGTCTACCCAATCTCTCCTCATAGCTAAGACCCTCCATACCAGGCAACATCCTGGTAAACCTTCTCTGCACTCTCTCCAATGCCTCCACGTCCTTCTGGTAGTGCGGCGACCAGAACTGGACGCAGTATTCCAAATGTGGCCTAACCAGCATTCTATACAGCTGCATCATCAGACTCCAGCTTTTATACTTTATACATATTACAGAGAAGGAGGTGCTGGAAGTCTTAAAGCGCATCAAGGTAGATGAATCCCCGGGGCTTGATGAAGTGTGTCCCAGGACATTGTGGGACGCTAGGGAGGAAATTGCAGGTCCCCTAGCCAAGATATTTGAATCATCGATTGTCACAGGTGAGGTGCCTGAAGATTGGAGAGTGGCAAATGTTGTGCCTTTGTTTAAAAAGGGCTGCAGGGAAAAGCCTGGGAACTACAGGCCAGTGAGCCTCACATATGTGGTGGGTAAGTTGTTGGAAGGTATTTTGAGAGACAGGATCTATAGGCATTTAGAGAGGCAAGGACTGATTAGGGACAGTCAGCATGGCTTTGTGAGTGGAAAATCATGTCTCACAAATTTGATTGAGTTTTTTGAAGGGGTAACCAAGAAGGTAGATGAGGGCAGTGCAGTTGATGTTGTCTACATGGACTTTAGCAAGGCCTTTGACAAGGTACCGCATGGTAGTTGTTGCAGAAGGTTAAATCTCACGGGATCCAGGGTGAAGTATCTAAATGGATACAAAATTGGCATTTTGATAGAAGCCAGAGGGTGGTTGTAGAGGGTTGTTTTTCAAACTGGAGACCAGTGACCAGCGGTGTGCCTCACGGATCAGTACTGGGTCCACTGTTATTTGTCATTTATATTAATGACTTGGATGAGAGTATAGGAGGCATGGTTAGTAAGTTTGCAGATGACACCAAGATTGATGGCATAGTGGACAGTGAGGAAAGTTATCTCCAATTGCAACAGGATCTTGATCAATTGGGCCAGTGGGCTTCCTTCACCACTCTGTCCACCTGAGACTCCACTTTCAAGGAGTCATGAACATGCACCCCTAGATCTCTTCACACAGAGAGTGCTGAGTGTCTGGAACAAGCTGCCAGAGGTAGTAGTAGAGGTGGGTACAATTTTGTCTTTTAAAAAGCATTGAGACAGTTACATGGGTAAGATGGATATAGAGGGATGGGCCAAATTTCTTTTAAAAAGCAGCTAGCAGGTGGAGTTTAATTTAGACAAATGCGAGGTGATGCATTTTGGTAGATTGAACCAGGGCAAGACTCACTCAGTTCATGGTAAGGCGTTGGGGAGAGTTACAGAAGAAAGAGATCTAGGGGTACATGTTCATAGCTCCTTGAAAGTGGAGTTACAGGTGGACAGAGTGGTGAAGAAGGCATTCGGCATGCTTGGTTTCATCGGTCAGAACATTGAATACAGGAGTTGGGATGTCTTGTTGTAGTTGTACAAGACATTGGTAAGGCCACACTTGGAATACTGTGTGCAGTTCCGGTCACCCTACTATAGAAGGGATATTATTAAACTAGAAAGAGTGCAGAAAAGATTTACTAGGATGCTACCGGGACTTGATGGTTTGAGTTATAAGGAGAGGCTGGATAGACTGGGACTTTTTTCTCTGGAGCGTAGGAGGCTGAGGGGTAATTTTATAAAGGTCTATAAAATAATGAGGGGCACAGATCAGCTAGACAGTCAATATCTTTTCCCAAAGGTAGGGGAGTCTAAAACTAGAGGGCATAGGTTTAAGGTGAGGGGGGAGAGATACAAAAGTGTCCAGAGGGGCAATTTCTTCACACAGAGGGCGGTGAGTGTCTGGAACAAACTGCCTGAGGTAGTAGTAGAGGCGGGTACAATTTTGTCTTTCAAAAAACATTTAGACAGTTACATAGGTAAGATGGGAATAGAGGGCTATGGGCCAAATGCAGGCAATTGGGATTAGCTTAGGGGTTTTAAAAAAGAAAGGGCGGCATGAACAAGTTGGGCCGAAGGGCCTGTTTCCATGCTGTAAACCTCTATGAATCTATTGGCTGACTAACAGGAAGCAGGGAGTAGGGGTAATTGGGTCATATCCCAGTTGCCAAGCTGTTACTAGTGGAGTGCCACAGGGATCAGTCCTGAGGCCTCAACCATTCGCAATCTATATCAAGAGCTGGATGAAGGGACCAAATGTAAGCTAGTTAAATTTCCTGAGGACACAAAGATAGGTAGGAATGTGAGTTGTCAAGAGGATATAAGGCATCAACAGC